>NC_060175.1:65752939-66067534 GCF_021184085.1 Oncorhynchus gorbuscha | reverse complement strand
CTGCTCCGATTTGTCTAGGAGTATTGCCTATTTCCTTTACTGGAATAAAGACTCTGTTTTCGCCAAGTCGCTTTTGGGTCCTCATTCACCTGCATAACACATACATCATTTAAAAGCTTAATTTATTGTTAATCGAGCCGCTTTGTCAGATTTCAAAAAGGCTTTATGGCGAAAGCATGTGATTATCTTAGGACAGCGCCCCGCATGCAAAATCATTCAAAACATTTTTCAAACCAGCAGAGGCGTCACAAAAGTCAGAAATAGCAATAAAATAAATTGCTTACCTTTGAAGATATTCCTCTGTTTGCGATCCCAAGGGTCCCAGGTACACAACAAATGGTCGTTTTGTTCGATAAAGTTCTTCTTTATATCCCCAAAAAGTCTCTTTATTTGGCGCGTTTGATTCAGTAATCCACCCATTCCAGTCGTTCAACATGCAGACAAAGCAATCCCAAAAGTTACCAATAAACTTTGTCTAAACAAGTCAAACAACATTTCTAATCAATCCTCAGGTACCCTAATATGTAAATAAATAATACAATTTAAGACAGAGAATAGTATGTTCAATACCGGACATAAATAACGAAGTGCGCACCCTCATCCGCCCGCTCTGCAAGACTACAGTCCAAATGAGAGCCACCTTGAAAAACTACAAATTCTAGCTCATTTTTCAAAAAACAAGCCTGAAACCCTTTCTAAAGACTGTTGACTTCTAGTGGAAGCCATAGGAACTGCAATCTGGGAGGTTTTTCTTTTAATATCCCACAGACAAGTGTTTGAATGTGTGGTGACCTCAAACAAAAAGAAATTCCGGATGGATTCTCCTCGGGTTTTTGCCTGCCATTTCAGTTCTGTTATACTCACAGACATTGTTTTAACAGTTTTAGAAACATCAGAGTGTTTTCTATTATATGCATATCCTAGCTTCTGGGCCTGAGTACCAGGCAGTTTACTTTGGGCATGTCAGTCATCTGAACTTCCGAAATCTCTCCCCTAGCCCTAAGAAGTTTTAACAAAAAAATCATGTAAGTCATATAAAATATACTCACCCCATCCAGTATTGTAATCAAAATGTATCAGAAAGCATGTAGTCCTTGGCTCAGACAGTGTAGTAGTGTGGGCTCAATAGCATCTTATTAGTGTACAGATCTTGAGAATCAGCTGCACATGTGATGGAAGAGTGCACTGCACATGATGGAAGAATACACTGTGCATGCAGAGGGTTGCAATTCCATTGAATTTGGGTTAGTTTAACCAAAATAAGCCAAAAGACCAAGAATTGCCTTATGTGTATCCCACAAAAAAGGTTCACTGTTATAAGCTAACTTTGAGGATTTTAAGCAATATTCCCATTCCCAATTTAAGCAATAATTCCGGAAATTTACCGCAAAGTTTCCGACCCTTTGAAGAATATCAAAGTCAAAATATATTTTAATTTGTTTAACACTTTTTCGGTTACTACATGATTCCATATGTGTTATTTCATAGTTTTGATATCTTCACTATTATTCTACAATGTAGAAAATAGTACAAATAAATAAGTAGAAAATGAGTTTGTGTGTCCAAACTTTTGATGGCGGCCATGGCGCAACTTAGAAGTAGCCCAGAAACTCGCAAACCGCGACCAATACATTTCCACCAGCGACATCGTTTTCATAGTAACCCAATTCCAGGAAAACCACGGACATGGCAACACTGGTTTGATGAGAATAATGCATTTTTCTTTGGAAGACAGAACTTTTAACAATGCTAGATAATGCATATCTGAGTAGCCTGGGCTTTTTTTTAGACATTTGTAGAGAATCCAAGTCATCATCATCATCATTACCACTAACAACGGCATATATATTTATATATACCTGTCTCCACATGCAGGTAATACAGGCCTGTATTGTGTTGCACTGAGTTGGAATAGACACTTGCCTTCACATCAATCAATAGGCTATGTGGATAGTTATTTTCAGACTCTCCTGATCTTTGTTGTTTTTGGTGTAGTCCTATAGATTCATTTGTTTTTATTCGATGCCAAACAATAAGGAATGAGAATAAAAAAGAAAAAAAAAAGAACAGGTATCATTTTCATTGTTCGGGGACATTTGAATCTCTCTCGAATGTATTTAGAGACACACACTGCTGCATCTAGATCGATGCACAGGCAGAGCCACTGTGATCTCATCTCATTTTCTATCCGTCTTATTTGGATAGGGACAAGTACAAACACATCGAGCAAACAGTCGTCCAATGTACTGCACTATAGTGTTTGTCATGTTTTGTCATTTATTATCTTGTCTTGTCCCTGTGCTTCCCATTCTATTCGTTTCCCTCTGCTGGTCTTATTAGGTTCTTTCCCTCTTTCTATCCCTCTCTCTCCCCCTCCCTCTCTCACTCTCTCGCTCTCTCTTCTCTCTATCGTTCCGTTCCTGCTCCCAGCTGTTCCTATTCCCCTAATCAATCTTCTATTCTTTTCACACCTGTTCCGTATCTTGCCCTCTGATTAGAGTCCCTATTTCTCCCCTTGTCTTCCGTTTCTGTCCTGTCGGATCCTTGTATATTGTTCACCGTGCTGTGTCTTTGTCTCGCCCTGTCGTGTCTTGTTTCCCTCAGATGCTGCGTGTGAGCAGGTGTCTGAGTCTCCTACGGTCGGTGCCTTCCCGAGGCAACCTACAGTTTATGGTCGAGTCTCCAGTCTGTCCTCGTCACTACGAGTGGAATTAGTTTTTTATGCTTTGTTTTCTGCTCCGATTTGTCTAGGAGTATTGCCTATTTCCTTTACTGGAATAAAGACTCTGTTTTCGCCAAGTCGCTTTTGGGTCCTCATTCACCTGCATAACACATACATCATTTAAAAGCTTAATTTATTGTTAATCGAGCCGCTTTGTCAGATTTCAAAAAGGCTTTATGGCGAAAGCATGTGATTATCTTAGGACAGCGCCCCGCATGCAAAATCATTCAAAACATTTTTCAAACCAGCAGAGGCGTCACAAAAGTCAGAAATAGCAATAAAATAAATTGCTTACCTTTGAAGATATTCCTCTGTTTGCGATCCCAAGGGTCCCAGGTACACAACAAATGGTCGTTTTGTTCGATAAAGTTCTTCTTTATATCCCCAAAAAGTCTCTTTATTTGGCGCGTTTGATTCAGTAATCCACCCATTCCAGTCGTTCAACATGCAGACAAAGCAATCCCAAAAGTTACCAATAAACTTTGTCTAAACAAGTCAAACAACATTTCTAATCAATCCTCAGGTACCCTAATATGTAAATAAATAATACAATTTAAGACAGAGAATAGTATGTTCAATACCGGACATAAATAACGAAGTGCGCACCCTCATCCGCCCGCTCTGCAAGACTACAGTCCAAATGAGAGCCACCTTGAAAAACTACAAATTCTAGCTCATTTTTCAAAAAACAAGCCTGAAACCCTTTCTAAAGACTGTTGACTTCTAGTGGAAGCCATAGGAACTGCAATCTGGGAGGTTTTTCTTTTAATATCCCACAGACAAGTGTTTGAATGTGTGGTGACCTCAAACAAAAAGAAATTCCGGATGGATTCTCCTCGGGTTTTTGCCTGCCATTTCAGTTCTGTTATACTCACAGACATTGTTTTAACAGTTTTAGAAACATCAGAGTGTTTTCTATTATATGCATATCCTAGCTTCTGGGCCTGAGTACCAGGCAGTTTACTTTGGGCATGTCAGTCATCTGAACTTCCGAAATCTCTCCCCTAGCCCTAAGAAGTTTTAACAAAAAAATCATGTAAGTCATATAAAATATACTCACCCCATCCAGTATTGTAATCAAAATGTATCAGAAAGCATGTAGTCCTTGGCTCAGACAGTGTAGTAGTGTGGGCTCAATAGCATCTTATTAGTGTACAGATCTTGAGAATCAGCTGCACATGTGATGGAAGAGTGCACTGCACATGATGGAAGAATACACTGTGCATGCAGAGGGTTGCAATTCCATTGAATTTGGGTTAGTTTAACCAAAATAAGCCAAAAGACCAAGAATTGCCTTATGTGTATCCCACAAAAAAGGTTCACTGTTATAAGCTAACTTTGAGGATTTTAAGCAATATTCCCATTCCCAATTTAAGCAATAATTCCGGAAATTTACCGCAAAGTTTCCGACCCTTTGAAGAATATCAAAGTCAAAATATATTTTAATTTGTTTAACACTTTTTCGGTTACTACATGATTCCATATGTGTTATTTCATAGTTTTGATATCTTCACTATTATTCTACAATGTAGAAAATAGTACAAATAAATAAGTAGAAAATGAGTTTGTGTGTCCAAACTTTTGATGGCGGCCATGGCGCAACTTAGAAGTAGCCCAGAAACTCGCAAACCGCGACCAATACATTTCCACCAGCGACATCGTTTTCATAGTAACCCAATTCCAGGAAAACCACGGACATGGCAACACTGGTTTGATGAGAATAATGCATTTTTCTTTGGAAGACAGAACTTTTAACAATGCTAGATAATGCATATCTGAGTAGCCTGGGCTTTTTTTAGACATTTGTAGAGAATCCAAGTCATCATCATCATCATTACCACTAACAACGGCATATATATTTATATATACCTGTCTCCACATGCAGGTAATACAGGCCTGTATTGTGTTGCACTGAGTTGGAATAGACACTTGCCTTCACATCAATCAATAGGCTATGTGGATAGTTATTTTCAGACTCTCCTGATCTTTGTTGTTTTTGGTGTAGTCCTATAGATTCATTTGTTTTTATTCGATGCCAAACAATAAGGAATGAGAATAAAAAAGAAAAAAAAAAGAACAGGTATCATTTTCATTGTTCGGGGACATTTGAATCTCTCTCGAATGTATTTAGAGACACACACTGCTGCATCTAGATCGATGCACAGGCAGAGCCACTGTGATCTCATCTCATTTTCTATCCGTCTTATTTGGATAGGGACAAGTACAAACACATCGAGCAAACAGTCGTCCAATGTACTGCACTATAGTGTTTGTCATGTTTTGTCATTTATTATCTTGTCTTGTCCCTGTGCTTCCCATTCTATTCGTTTCCCTCTGCTGGTCTTATTAGGTTCTTTCCCTCTTTCTATCCCTCTCTCTCCCCCTCCCTCTCTCACTCTCTCGCTCTCTCTTCTCTCTATCGTTCCGTTCCTGCTCCCAGCTGTTCCTATTCCCCTAATCAATCATTTAGTCTTCCCACACCTGTTCCCGATCCTTTCCCCTGATTAGAGTCCCTATTTCTTCCTTTGTGTTCCGTTCCTGTCCTGTCGGTTCCTTGTCTAGAATTCACCGTGCTGTGTTTGTGTATCGCCCTGTCGTGTCGTGTTTTCCTCAGATGCTGCGTGGTGAGCAGGTGTCTGAGTCTGTCTGGTTCAAGTGCCTTCCCGAGGCAACCTGCTGTTCACCTGCTGTTCAAGATCGAGTCTCCAGTTTGTCCTCGTCATTTCGAGTGAAAGTTGTGTTTTTTGTTTGTATTTACTTTACTGGATTAAAGACTCTGTTTTCGCCAAGTCGCTTTTGGGTCCTCTTTCACCTGCATGACAGAAGGAACCGACCAAGGAATGGACCCAGCGACTTCAGACGCTCGTTACACTGCCGTCGAGATCCAAGGAGCCATGCTCGGCAGACACGAGCAGGAATTGTCTGCTGCTCGCCATGCCGTGGAGAACCTGGCCGCTCAGGTTTTCCGACCTCTCTGGACAGTTCCAGAGTCTACGTCTCGTGCCACCTGTTACTTCCTGGCCTGCCGAGCCTCCAGAACCTAGGGTTAATAACCCACCTTGCTACTCCGGGCAGCCCACTGAGTGCCGCTCCTTTCTCACGCAGTGTGAGATTGTGTTCTCTCTCCAACCCAACACATACTCTAGAGAGAGAGCTCGGGTTGCTTACGTCATTTCACTCCTTACTGGCCGGGCTCGAGAATGGGGCACAGCTATCTGGGAGGCAAGGGCTGATTGCTCTAACAAGTTCCAGAACTTTAAAGAGGAGATGATTCGGGTTTTTGACCGTTCAGTTTTTGGTAGGGAGGCTTCTAGGGCCCTGGCTACCTTATGCCAAGGTGAACGGTCCATAACGGATTATTCTATTGAGTTTCGCACTCTTGCTGCCTCTAGTGAGTGGAACGAGCCGGCGCTGCTCGCTCGTTTTCTGGAGGGACTCCACGCAGTGGTTAAGGATGAGATTCTCTCCCGGGAGGTTCCTTCAGATGTGGACTCTTTGATTGCTCTCGCCATCCGCATAGAACGACGGGTAGATCTTCGTCACCGGGCTCGTGGAAGAGAGCTCGCATCAACGGTGTTTCCCTGCTCCGCATCGCAACCATCTCCCTCCTCTGGCTCAGAGTCTGAGCCCATGCAGCTGGGAGGGATTCGCATCTCGACTAAGGAGAGGGAACGGAGGATCACCAACCGCCTGTGCCTCTATTGCGGAGTTGCTGGACATTTTGTTAATTCATGTCCAGTAAAAGCCAGAGCTCATCTGTAAGCGGAGGGCTACAGGTGAGCACAACTACTCAAGTCTCTCCATCAAAATCCTGTACTACTTTGTCGGTCCATCTACGCTGGACCGGTTCGGGTGCTACATGTAGTGCCTTGATAGACTCTGGGGCTGAGGGTTGTTTCATGGACGAAGCATGGGTTCGGAAACATGACATTCCTTTCAGAGAGTTAGAGAAGCCTACGCCCATGTTCGCCTTAGATGGTAGTCATCTTCCCAGTATCAGATTTGAGACACTACCTTTAACCCTCACAGTATCTGGTAACCACAGTGAGACTATTTCTTTTTTGATTTTTCGTTCACCGTTTACACCTGTTGTTTTGGGTCATCCCTGGCTAGTATGTCATAATCCTTCTATTAATTGGTCTAGTAATTCTATCCTATCCTGGAACGTTTCTTGTCATGTGAAGTGTTTAATGTCTGCCATCCCTCCCGTTTCTTCTGTCCCTACTTCTCAGGAGGAACCTGGCGATTTGACAGGAGTGCCGGAGGAATATCATGATCTGCGCACGGTCTTCAGTCGGTCCCGAGCCAACTCCCTTCCTCCTCACCGGTCGTATGATTGTAGTATTGATCTCCTTCCGGGGACCACTCCTCCTCGGGGTAGACTATACTCTCTGTCGGCTCCCGAACGTAAGGCTCTCGAGGATTATTTGTCTGTGTCTCTTGACGCCGGTACCATAGTGCCTTCTTCCTCTCCGGCCGGGGCGGGGTTCTTTTTTGTTAAGAAGAAGGACGGTACTCTGCGCCCCTGCGTGGATTATCGAGGGCTGAATGACATAACGGTCAAGAATCGTTATCCGCTTCCCCTTATGTCATCAGCCTTCGAGATTCTGCAGGGAGCCAGGTGCTTTACTAAGTTGGACCTTCGTAACGCTTACCATCTCGTGCGCATCAGAGAGGGGGACGAGTGGAAAACGGCGTTTAACACTCCGTTAGGGCATTTTGAGTACCGGGTTCTGCCGTTTGGTCTCGCCAATGCGCCAGCTGTTTTTCAGGCATTAGTTAATGATGTTCTGAGAGACATGCTGAACATCTTTGTTTTTGTCTATCTTGACGATATCCTGATTTTTTCTCCATCACTCGAGATTCATGTTCAGCACGTTCGACGTGTTCTACAGCGCCTTTTAGAGAATTGTCTCTACGTAAAGTCTGAGAAGTGCTCTTTTCATGTCTCCTCCGTTACTTTTCTCGGTTCCGTTATTTCCGCTGAAGGCATTCAGATGGATTCCGCTAAGGTCCAAGCTGTCAGTGATTGGCCCGTTCCAAGGTCACGTGTCGAGTTGCAGCGCTTTTAGGTTTCGCTAATTTCTATCGGCGTTTCATTCGTAATTTCGGTCAAGTTGCTGCCCCTCTCACAGCTCTTACTTCTGTCAAGACGTGTTTTAAGTGGTCCGGTTCCGCCCAGGGAGCTTTTGATCTTCTAAAAGAACGTTTTACGTCCGCTCCTATCCTCGTTACTCCTGACGTCACTAGACAATTCATTGTCGAGGTTGACGCTTCAGAGGTAGGCGTGGGAGCCATTCTATCCCAGCGCTTCCAGTCTGACGATAAGGTTCATCCTTGCGCTTATTTTTCTCATCGCCTGTCGCCATCTGAGCGCAACTATGATGTGGGTAACCGTGAACTGCTCGCCATCCGCTTAGCCCTAGGCGAATGGCGACAGTGGTTGGAGGGGGCGACCGTTCCTTTTGTCGTTTGGACAGACCATAAGAACCTTGAGTACATCCGTTCTGCCAAACGACTTAATGCCCGTCAAGCTCGTTGGGCGTTGTTTTTCGCTCGTTTCGAGTTTGTGATTTCTTACCGTCCGGGTAGCAAGAACACCAAGCCTGATGCCTTATCCCGTCTGTTTAGTTCTTCTGTGGCTTCTACTGATCCCGAGGGGATTCTTCCTTATGGGCGTGTTGTCGGGTTAACAGTCTGGGGAATTGAAAGACAGGTTAAGCAAGCACTCACGCACACTGCGTCGCCGCGCGCTTGTCCTAGTAACCTCCTTTTCGTTCCTGTTTCCACTCGTCTGGCTGTTCTTCAGTGGGCTCACTCTGCCAAGTTAGCTGGTCATCCCGGTGTTCGAGGCACTCTTGCGTCTATTCGCCAGCGCTTTTGGTGGCCGACTCAGGAGCGTGACACGCGCCGTTTCGTGGCTGCTTGTTCGGACTGCGCGCAGACTAAGTCGGGTAACTCTCCTCCTGCCGGTCGTCTCAGACCGCTCCCCATTCCTTCTCGACCATGGTCTCACATCGCCCTAGACTTCATTACCGGTCTGCCTTTGTCTGCGGGGAAGACTGTGATTCTTACGGTTGTCGATAGGTTCTCTAAGGCGGCACATTTCATTCCCCTCGCTAAACTTCCTTCCGCTAAGGAGACGGCACAAATCATTATCGAGAATGTATTCAGAATTCATGGCCTCCCGTTAGACGCCGTTTCAGACAGAGGCCCGCAATTCACGTCACAGTTTTGGAGGGAGTTCTGTCGTTTGATTGGTGCGTCCGTCAGTCTCTCTTCCGGGTTTCATCCCCAGTCTAACGGTCAAGCAGAGAGGGCCAATCAGACGATTGGTCGCATACTACGCAGCCTTTCTTTCAGAAACCCTGCGTCTTGGGCAGAACAGCTCCCCTGGGCAGAATACGCTCACAATTCGCTTCCTTCGTCTGCTACCGGGTTATCTCCGTTTCAGAGTAGTCTGGGTTACCAGCCTCCTCTGTTCTCATCCCAGCTTGTCGAGTCCAGCGTTCCCTCCGCTCAAGCGTTTGTCCAACGTTGTGAGCGCACCTGGAGGAGGGTGAGGTCTGCACTTTGCCGTTACAGGGCACAGACTGTGAGAGCCGCCAATAAACGCAGGATTAAGAGTCCAAGGTATTGTTGCGGCCAGAGAGTGTGGCTTTCCACTCGCAACCTTCCTCTTACGACAGCTTCTCGTAAGTTGACTCCGCGGTTCATTGGTCCGTTCCGTGTCTCCCAGGTCGTCAATCCTGTCGCTGTGCGACTGCTTCTTCCGCGACATCTTCGTCGCGTCCATCCTGTCTTCCATGTCTCCTGTGTCAAGCCCTTTCTTCGCACCCCCGTTCGTCTTCCCTCCCCCCTCCCGTCCTTGTCGAGAGCGCACCTATTTACAAGGTACATAAGATCATGGACATGCGTTCTCGGGGACGGGGTCACCAATACTTAGTGGATTGGGAGGGTTACGGTCCTGAGGAGAGGAGTTGGGTTCCGTCTCGGGACGTGCTGGACCGTTCACTCATTGATGATTTCCTCCGTTGCCGCCAGGATTCCTCCTCGAGTGCGCCAGGAGGCGCTCGGTGAGTGGGGGTACTGTCATGTTTTGTCATTTATTATCTTGTCTTGTCCCTGTGCTTCCCATTCTATTCGTTTCCCTCTGCTGGTCTTATTAGGTTCTTTCCCTCTTTCTATCCCTCTCTCTCCCCCTCCCTCTCTCACTCTCTCGCTCTCTCTTCTCTCTATCGTTCCGTTCCTGCTCCCAGCTGTTCCTATTCCCCTAATCAATCATTTAGTCTTCCCACACCTGTTCCCGATCCTTTCCCCTGATTAGAGTCCCTATTTCTTCCTTTGTGTTCCGTTCCTGTCCTGTCGGTTCCTTGTCTAGAATTCACCGTGCTGTGTTTGTGTATCGCCCTGTCGTGTCGTGTTTTCCTCAGATGCTGCGTGGTGAGCAGGTGTCTGAGTCTGTCTGGTTCAAGTGCCTTCCCGAGGCAACCTGCTGTTCACCTGCTGTTCAAGATCGAGTCTCCAGTTTGTCCTCGTCATTTCGAGTGAAAGTTGTGTTTTTTGTTTGTATTTACTTTACTGGATTAAAGACTCTGTTTTCGCCAAGTCGCTTTTGGGTCCTCTTTCACCTGCATGACAGTGTTGTTGTTTTTTTTTACCTGCCCCTAGATGGGCTTTTATGGAAACAAACAGAAAGAAAGAAAATCACATAAAATCACATATCAGTACATTATCACACATAGCAAATATCATAGGCTGCCGTTAGATGCACAAATCCAATGTCAACACATAAACTCCCATATTAGTACATTGTCACACAAACAAATATCATAGGCTACAATTAGATGCGCAAATCCAATGTCATCACATAAAATCATATATCAGTACATTATCACAATTAGATTTGTTAGAGAGAGGTGGATGCCGTGGTCTGAAGAGAGGGGAAGATGATGAGAGGAAGGAATGAAGTCATAGTGTATATGTAATGTTAACCTGACCTACCTACAGCCATCAACAGAGTAAACCTGTCAATGAACACCAGTCCATTAAGTCATTGACACCTCAGTGATTGCCAACTGTTTGGTCAGGTCTTACTCTATGTAATCTCTGTCTCTTTCTGCCAATCCATGCTGTCTTAATCTTCAACCTCTCTGGCACTCTGTAGCAGTGTGATGCTACGGTTACCATGGTGAACCAATACGTCCCGACTTACTGTATATATCACACAGTCATGCATGCACATGCACATGCACATGCACATGCACATGCACATGCACATGCACATGCACATGCACATGCACATGCACATGCACATCCACACAGGCAAGCACTCACATATGCATGCACGCACCACACACGCATTGAATCGTTTCAAACAAAACATTTCGTTCCTGTATTGTATCAGAGTCCATGTATATAGATACGAATCTAATCGTCTTGAAAGGGAAAGCCGGACATCCCTACTAAAAAGCACATTTTGCCCATTTGAATGAAAATATTTTACAGCAAGGTACTGTGTTGCTGTGTAGCAATGGCATACTGATCAAATACTATGAGGGAGAAGCTTTTGGCTTTAAAAAAAGAACAACTCCTTGGGGGGTGGGTGTGGGAGGATGGGGGGGGGGGGTAATCACTATTCTGAGTTACTTTGTTAGGCCTGTTTAGTATGCTAGTTAACTTGGTAGCTAGCCTTGAAGTTCTCGGATGTACTGTTCCAAACACAAGGATCGATTGCTCAAAGAGGTGAAATGAATGTGAACATGTAACTGGATTTGCAAAGACTCTGTCCTGCTCATCTTTTTAAAAGTAATTGGACAGCTAGCCGAGGAATGCGTAGGCTTTTCTCACGTGGATAGCCCACCATTAGAGTATATAAATAGCATCCTGTGCGGAATGGCCGCTGGTTTGGGTTGCTATTTTTGGTTCCAGTTACTGTGGAAACTGCAGGGCTGTGACAGCACCCAGCATTTGGTGTTCATTTTACAGTTGCTGCTGCAGCTGAATCATATTGGATGGATTCAGGTCTGATTCAGTTATTTTTATTTGACTAGGAAAGTCAGTTATTTACAAATGATTATTTACAATGACGGCCTATCCCGGACAACACTGGGCCAATTGTGTGCCACCCTATGGGACCAAAAATTGCAGCTGGATGTGATACAGTCTGGCTTTGAGCCAGGGACTATAGTGACACCTCTTGCACTGAGATGCAGTGCCTTAGACCACTGCGCCACTCGGGAGCCCTTAACATGCACTGTACTGTAGGTATCCACCATTCAGTTGCTACAGCTAAAATCACCACTGGGCACAGACGTCGGTTCAACGTCTGGTTTTGATTTATACTTGAATTCAATGTAAAATCAACAACAAATGTCACCATGTCATTGGATTTATGTAAAAAATTTGTCTGAACAAATGATGAAATGCCCTTTAACGTTTATGACTTTTTGCAAATCAAATCAGTTTTCCACGTTGATTCAATGTCATCGCATAGATTTTTTTTAGGTTGAAATGACATGGAAACAACGTTGATTTCATTAGAAAACAACTGTGATAGTAAGTGAGTTGACTGGTTTGTGTCAAGGGGAAGATGTCACAGGGTTGGCCTGTTCAACAGAAAAATGGATCTTTAAATTGTAATTTTTTAAATAAATGGGTTTATGAGATTTTTTTGGTTTGTTGAAGTTGCTTATTCTGATTACAAGCACGTGTGTCATCAAACTACTGGCCTCACTATTGTAGCGGCCTCTGGTGAGTGCTGTGATGGAGAATAGGGGCAGCAGGGGGAGAGTGTTGGTGGACTGGGAACAGGGAATACGCTGTAAAGAGAAAAGATTTGAACACTACTGTTACCTGTCAGGTATCGATATGCCAATGGCCCTCGGCAATCTGTAGTATCAAGTCAAAAGAGACCATAATATGTCACTCGCTCTAAACACACACACACACACACACACACACACACACACACACACACACACACACACACACACACACACACACACACACACACACACACACACACACACACACACACACACACACACACACACACACACACACACACACACACACACACACACACACACACACACACACACACACACACAGCACCTGAGTTTGTATATACACATGCTTACTTAAGCCCTGTTCACACCTCTCACACCTCAGGCTGTAACCCGTTGAGAATCATACCTATACTTTTGGGTTTTAGTTGCTGTGCAGCAATGGCATGATGATCAAAATACTACGAGGGAGAAGCTTCTCGCTCCTCTTGAATAGCAACTCCTTGGAAGTGTTTGGCTTCCTGAGAACAACTTGAAGTACCAACAGATCTATTTCAAAGTAATTGCAAGTGTTAGATGAAGCAGGTGAGTCCCTATCATCTACCTACCAGTTTATCCACTGCTTGGATAGTATTTACTGTACATGAGGTGCGGGGCTTAATCTATAAATCTCCTGGTCTCCAAGGCAACCAGCGCATATTGATTGGGATCAAACAGAGATGTATTTATTAAAAGCAAACCGTCAAAGAACAGTGGGAAAAAAATATAGACGATTTCAGTACTGTATGAACAGTCGCTTTATCCCTCCTGCATTAATTACACACACACACACACACACACACACACACACACACACACACACACACACACACACACACACACACACACACACACACACACACACACACACACACACACACACACACACACACACACACACACACACACACACACTGATAATATCATGCCCTCTGTGCATTTAGATAAAAAGAACTCTATTATGAGAAACTGACATAAAAAGAAAGCATTATTCTCAGTTGTCCTGCTGTTAGACGGCTGCAGATATGCTTGGGAAGCTTTTTTCAAATGCTCAGTTTCCCTTTGAGGTACCTGTCCGCGGTACAATGTGTACGCGTGTCACATCCAATAAACTGTAGAACAGGTACCTCACTGCTGTGTGTGTGTGTGTGTGTGTAGTCTGGTATGTTGACAATGTAGCTCTCTTTAATACACTAAGAAATCAAAGTCACACAACAACAGAGACCTTGTGATGTCATGCTCATAGCCAGCGAACCTGGTCAGTGACATCACTGAAAAACGGCAGGTATAAAAATATGGTCATTATGGAGATGGATGATCAAAGGAGAGGACAATCCAAGCCAATGTGAATCAGGCCAGGCCTCGGTCTGGGGGTCTGGAAAAACTGTGATCACATCATGGATGTTCTCATAGCTACAGAAATCACACTCTCCCTCGCTTTCTCTCATAAACAGACACATATGCACATGCATGCACGTATACCAGCACACGCACGCACACACACACACACACACACACACACACACACACACACACACACACACACACACACACACACACACACACACACACACACACACACACACACACACACACACACACACACACACACACACACACACACACACACACACACACACACACACTTTTCTTTTGAAATGATCCCAGTCCAATAATCTCTTGATAATTTATCTTTACCAAAGTTCCCTCTGAATTAACACGGGACAGGGGGTCTAATTCAGGTTAGTATTCCTACATTCCTTCAAAGTGTTTATATCTAAACTTGGGCAGACAAAGCCAAGCCAAGCTGTCAAGTGTGGCTGAATGAAGTGTACTAACACATAAAGCCATTGGCGTGCCTCTGCCACCCGTTTATGTGACACTTTATTCGTTATATTCCATTTCTTTTAACATCACTCACTCAGTCTGCCTCTCTCTCTCTCTGTGCCACGGTGTATCTCTCCACTCTGTATGAATATAGATGTGTTATCAACAGTGCCATGGAGAAACTCGAGGGTCCCACAACCACTCCAGTCCTCCTCATAGCGACAGGGTCCTCTCTGTGACAGACAGAAGGATCCTAGTGCCACGGAGCTCTATGTCAGCATGTCCTGACTCACTGCTTGGTACTCCCTCGCGCCTCTCAAGACACACAAGGGGGGACACTTGTCCCCCCCACCCCACCCCACCCCTCTCCAACACCCGTCTGCTTCGGTGATAAGTGGGCTCAACCCACACGGAATGCCCCTCACCATCTCCATCATCACGATGATGAGTCATGACTGGAGTCATGACTTGAGTCAGGGGAGGCATCTGCTAAAGGAGCTTGGTTAACAAGCTCTCACAGTCTCCCTCTTACCCTTTTCACCTGGCTGGATGTCAGTAGATATATCCCTGGTCTAATCCCTTTCCCTACTTTGGTCTTGTCATGACATCCTTTTCTCATGCTCTCTGTTCCTCTCATCTCCCTACGTGGCACCTCTCTCTCTCGACTCCTCACTCCCACTCCCCAGACGTTTATTTATTTTCCTGAAGTCTGACTTATTCCAAGGAGCTTAATTTATTCTAAGCTGTCCTCCGCTGTGCCACATTAACATTTCTTTCCAGGAGTTGAC
Organism: Oncorhynchus gorbuscha; assembly: GCF_021184085.1. NCBI lineage: Eukaryota > Metazoa > Chordata > Actinopteri > Salmoniformes > Salmonidae > Oncorhynchus > Oncorhynchus gorbuscha. The sequence continues at coordinate 66,052,370 of NC_060175.1, read as the reverse complement.
GACGGACAAGCGTCGCTGGGTAGAGAAGGATGCCTCCAGGTTCACAGCCCTCTTTTCACCGCCCGACGCCTCGTCCTCTTATCTTGAGAAAGGTGTGACGACCAGCGATTGACCACGTCACCACAGACTTTAAAGACCTCTGTCTGAAGTGGCTTGGGGGAGAGATTGGAGAAAATGGATTCGATTTGAAGGAAAGGATATTTGGTGTCACCTTTGAAAAGGGTGAATCTATCAACGGTAGCCTTCAAGCTATACGTACATACAGATGACTGTGTCTGTTCTGGATGTGTTGGAGAATAACAACAGGTTGAAAAAGGTTGCCACGTGCTCTACACATTCGGCAGCTCTGGGATTCCAGGTTCCAGTTTTCAGGTGTAGAAGACATTGAACAGAGAGGCAACATCTTAAGGGTAAAGTGCCAACTGGGTGGAAGGATGAAACAGACTTTATTTTCCCATTTTCAAGCCCTGTCAAATACAACAAACATTTGCTGTGATGTTTCAGACATGTTTATGAAATAAAAAGGTCAACACTGTCTGGGTTTTTACTCAAGTCACAGTGAGGCCTGACGTGCGTCCCACATTTTTTTAAGCGAGCAGATATTTCACACAGTTTGCTTAAGATGTTTTCGATGGAGTGTCTCTTTTTCTCATTACACTTTGATATCATGTACTCATCCCTCCCACCTGCCCCTTTCCTCCCTCCCTCACTACCCCTGTGAATAGATTAAATCCCTAGCTTGCTCTGCTACAGCTGCTTCCCTGACACCAGCAGCCACAGAGGAGGAGACAGAAAGGCATTGCGGAATTGATGGGTTGCTGTTAGCTCCGCAGGTGCTTCTGTTATCACTGGAGATGTAATTGATTTGGTGTGAGCCACTTTGAATTACAACTGGGACTCAAGTGCGCCGCATCAGCCACTTAACACCGAGTCCCTCAGAGTGGCGAGTAAACACAACGCAATGCAACACAACAACACAATACTGCCGTTTCAGTAGAGAATGTTTTAACTTTCAAATCTTTTCCCCTCTATTTCCCTTTTCATACCAGAACATGTCATTCTTTGTGGAGGGGGGGGGGGGGGGGGGGGTTGAGTTCAGCTCAAGAAGTTTTGTTGCTCAGTGACATGGATGTCATCATTGTGGTTTGGATAAATAAAGCCAGGATCATTGCACTTCATTTGTCAGCTTCAGCCTTGGCGACAGTCCAAGCCTATGGTGCTGGTCTGAGTTACTACAGCAACAGCTATCACCTGTAGGTTTCCATAGTCACTGAGCAAACACACATTACATGCACACATGTAACAATGGGATATAGCCTAATTCAAATATGAATGGATAACATTTTGGTACAGTAGCCCTTGTATCTCAATATGTCTTGCAACTCATCTGAAAAAAAAAATTAATAAAAAGAAATAAACCATGTAACTCCCATACATGTTAGACTACTTACCACATGCACTGTCTCAGAGGGGAATAGATACTTACCACATGCACTGTCTCAGAGGGGAATAGATACTTACCACATGCACTGTCTCAGAGGGGAATAGATACTTACCACATGCACTGTCTCAGAGGGGAATAGATACTTACCACATGCACTGTCTCAGAGGGGAATAGATACTTACCACATGCACTGTCTCAGAGGGGAAAAGATACTTACCACATGCACTGTCTCAGAGGGGAATAGATACTTACCACATGCACTGTCTCAGAGGGGAATAGATACTTACCACATGCACTGTCTCAGAGGGGAATAGATACTTACCACATGCACTGTCTCAGAGGGGAATAGATACTTACCACATGCACTGTCTCAGAGGGGAATAGATACTTACCACATGCACTGTCTCAGAGGGGAATAGGTACTTACCACATGCACTGTCTCAGAGGGGAATAGATACTTACCACATGCACTGTCAGAGGGGAATAGATACTTACCACATGCACTGTCTCAGAGGGGAATAGATACTTACCACATGCACTGTCTCAGAGGGGAATAGATACTTACCACATGCACTGTCTCAGAGGGGAATAGATACTTACCATATGCACTGTCTCAGAGGGGAATAGATACTTACCACATGCACTGTCTCAGAGGGGAATAGATACTTACCACATGCACTGTCGCAGAGGGGAATAGATACTTACCACATGCACTGTCTCAGAGGGGAATAGATACTTACCACATGCACTGTCTCAGAGGGAATAGATACTTACCACATGCACTGTCTCAGAGGGGAATAGATACTTACCACATGCACTGTCTCAGAGGGGAATAGATACTTACCACATGCACTGTCTCAGAGGGGAATAGATACTTACCACATGCACTGTCTAAGAGGGGAATAGGTACTTACCACATGCACTGTCTCAGAGGGGAATAGATACTTACCACATGCACTGTCTAAGAGGGGAATATATACTTACCACATGCACTGTCTAAGAGGGGTATAGGTACTTACCACATGCACAGTCTCAGAGGGGAATAGATACTTACCACATGCACTGTCTCAGAGGGGAATAGATACTTACCACATGCACTGTCTAAGAGGGGTATAGGTACTTACCACATGCACTGTCTCAGAGGGGAATAGATACTTACCACATGCACTGTCTAAGAGGGGAATAGATACTTACCACATGCACTGTCGCAGAGGGGAATAGATACTTACCACATGCACTGTCTCAGAGGGGAATAGAGAACTGACTGAGGCAATTTGTTGCTGGGGATGATTGTGTGGCTTTGGTAGGGATTTCAGGAGTGATGGCGGGAAATGGAAATGGCCTCAGATAGGATTGGCTGAGCTCTTTGACAGTCTCTCAACTGTCGACTGCTTTATAGCCAAGTAAACCCTTTATTCAACTGAACGCACAAAGTCAAACCTGTTTGTCTCTAGGCTAAATCACAACCATAACATCTGTGGCCATTTCATAAAATGTGCTTATCACCGTATTACACTAATGAAATGAAAGCTTTTGGCATATACGCCGAAGTGCTGGAATAACGGCACAAAAAGACCAAGCATGTTGCCTGGAACAGAATTATAGAGCATCTGGCTTTTTGAAGATTTCTTCCAGGAATAAACCCAGCATGTGTTTTAATTTGTCTCTGCTGGAGCTGGGAGCGTGGGGAAGGGAGGGATCACTGGGCCATAAAACACATCAAAATGGCACAGGGATGTTCATTCTGTTTCCCTGGTGACTGAACTGCATATAAGCCTATTGGGTTTCTAGTATAGTAGCAGAGCTATAGAAATCCATGGGACAAGTAACACACTGTTGCTAATAAACAGTGCAAGCTAGTTATCGCACTTGAAGAGCCCACAAGTACAATATGTTTTACTCTGGCCATTGGTGATGGTGAAGTATAGCCTACAACAGTCACTGCTAATAGGGGCCAGTACGCTCTAATTTCAATTGGATTTAATATAAACTAGCAATACTTGGAACATGGTCGCTGGTTCCATAGCCTATTTGGTTTACAGGCTGCTATGCCTCCGATTGAATTGATGGTCTATAAATCGCAGTGGGACAGCAGCGTGCTCCCTCTCCAAAAGACGCGGGCGTCGCATCGATCCACCGGGTAGGCCATTAAGTGGGCCTCTTTAAGAATCATCTGAGCCAGCACCACCGGCCGTCACTTGGAATAATACATTAACGGAGTAGCCACTGAGTCCCACGCACACGCTTCACAAATCAAGGCAATCAAAGCAGTGCAACCGGAAAGGACCGGATCCCACTCTTTATCTCCCTGGGATAGGAGTTGTAGATTCATTTACGCATTGGGCATTTATAGACAGGCCTATGCTATGGATAAGACAGGAGTGCCACGTTGCAGATAAAATCAAGGCGGCACAGGTGTGTCAGATTAATTTGAATTTTGTAAAAATCGAATTCCTATATGGATTAAGATCACTTATTTGACGTTCAGAAATGCTTTGCTGTGTTTGCAAGAAAATCGTGACTTATCTTAGACCACTTGGGATATGAAAGGTGTTATTTTGGGAGTCATTTGGTTAAGAATAGACTAAGTTCCAATGCGCAGCCTCGGTCAGACCCCCTATGCACGCCTCCACTAGTTGCTGTCCTTGGTGCTGAATGCTTTCATTCGGAGATTCAGCACTCTGTCAATATTGAGTGAGAGAGAGTGCTCATTACCATGCCTTTTCGCTTTCCGTGGGCGCTCAGCGATTTATGTTACAATTTCTTATCTGTGGGTTTCTAGGGTTGTGTTGGGACACAGAGAAACTTGTTGAATGTGGGTAGGCTTGGATACTCCAACAGAAAACCAGGCTGCATATATATACACAGTACAAGTCAAAAGTGTCATGTTTTGTCATTTATTATCTTGTCTTGTCCCTGTGCTTCCCATTCTATTCGTTTCCCTCTGCTGGTCTTATTAGGTTCTTTCCCTCTTTCTATCCCTCTCTCTCCCCCTCCCTCTCTCACTCTCTCGCTCTCTCTTCTCTCTATCGTTCCGTTCCTGCTCCCAGCTGTTCCTATTCCCCTAATCAATCATTTAGTCTTCCCACACCTGTTCCCGATCCTTTCCCCTGATTAGAGTCCCTATTTCTTCCTTTGTGTTCCGTTCCTGTCCTGTCGGTTCCTTGTCTAGAATTCACCGTGCTGTGTTTGTGTATCGCCCTGTCGTGTCGTGTTTTCCTCAGATGCTGCGTGGTGAGCAGGTGTCTGAGTCTGTCTGGTTCGAGTGCCTTCCCGAGGCAACCTGCTGTTCACCTGCTGTTCAAGATCGAGTCTCCAGTTAGTCCTCGTCATTTCGAGTGAAAGTTGTGTTTTTTTGTTTGTATTCACTTTACTGGATTAAAGACTCTGTTTTCGCCAAGTCGCTTTTGGGTCCTCTTTCACCTGCATGACAAAAAGTGTGGACACACAAACTCATTCAAGGGTTTTGCTTTATTTTTACTATTTTCTACATTGTAGTATAATAGTGAAGACAACACTATGAAATAACACATACTACATATAATGTAGTAACCAAAAAAAATGTTAAACAAATCAAAATATGATTCTTCAAAGTAGCCACCCTTTGCCTTGATGACAGCTTTGCACACTCTTGGCATTATCTCAACCAGCTTCACCTGGAATGATTTTCCAACAGTCTTGAAAGAATTCTCACATATACTGAGCACTTGTTGGCTGCTTTTCCTTCACTCTGCAGTCCAACTCATCCCAAACCACTTAAATTGGTTTGAGGTTGGGTGATTGTGGAGGCCAGGTCATCTGATGTAGCACTCCATGACTCTCCTACTTGGTCAAATAGCCCTTACACAGCCTGGAGGTGTGTTGGGTCATTGTCCTGATGAAAAAACAAGTGATAATCCCACTAAGCGCAAACCAGATGGGATGGCGTATCGGTGCAGAATGCTGTGGTAGCCATGTTGGTGTGCCTTGAATTCTAAATAAATCACTGACAGTGTCACCAGCAATGCATCCCCACACTATCACACCTCCTCCTCCATGCTTCACAGTGTTTCCAACGGTAGTTGGAAACAAAAATCTCAAATTTGGACTCATCAGACCAAAGGACATATTTCTACTGGTCTAATGTCCATTGCTTGTGTTTCTTGGCCCAAGCAAGTCTCTTCTTCTTAAGTAGTGGTTTCTTTGTAGCAATTCGACCATGAAGGCCTGATTCAAGCAGTCTCCTCTGAACAGTTGATGTTGAGATGTGTCTGTTACTTGAACTCTGTGAAACATTTATTTGGGCTGCCATTTCTGAACCTGGTAACTGCAATGAACTTATCCTCTGCAGCAGAGGTAACCCTGGGTCTTCCTTTCCTGTGGCGGTCCTCATGAGAGCCAGTTTCATCATAGCGCTTGATGGTTTTTGTGACTGCACTTAAACTTTTTCAAAGTTCATAATTTTCCGTATTGACTGACCTTCATGTCTTGATGGACTGTCGTTTCTCTTTGCTTATTTGAGCTGTTCTTGCCATAATATGGACTTGGTCTTTTACCAAATAGGGCTATCTTCTGTATACCCCCCTACCTTGCCACAACACAACTGATTGGCTCATGTGCATGAATCCTTGTGTTGTCTTGAGGGAAACTGGTTGAGAGAATGCCACGAGTGTGCAAAGCTGTCACCAAGGTAAAAGGTGGCTACTTTGAAAAATCTCAAATAGAAAATATATTTTGATTCGTTAAACTCTTTTTTTGGTTACTACATGATTCCCATATGTGTTATTTCAAAGCTTTTATGTCTTCAATATTATTACGCAATGTAGTAAAAATAAAGATAAACCCTTGAATGAGTAGGTGTGTCCAAACTTTGGATTGGTATATATATATATTTAAACCAACAAACTTGATTTATATAGCACATTTCTTACAACAAATGCATTTCGAGGTGCTTAACAAATAAATGAATAAAAGGTGAGAAAGATTCAACTCAACGTTTCTATGCAAATATAAAATCAATAGGCTATATACTTGAATAAAAATGAAGAATGAAGAAATACATTAAAATAGTAAAACAATAAAACAACAACAGTGGATATAATCGGTATTTTGTTTTGTAAATGTATAGCCCTATATATGTTAGCTGATAAGAGGCAACAGTATGTATTTTGTATGAGAATATAGTCAAACATGTTCAAATTTAGTCTATAGGCTCTCCATATCACGGCATGCACAACGCTGGAGAAATGTATATTTTGGACAGAATCTCCAAAATCTCGCGAGCATTGATTCTCTCTAAACGTTCTACAACATGCAAAGAAAACAAATTATGATTTAAAAATTGAGAAACTGCTGGAAAATGTTGGGAATATTTGAAATGTCATTGATAGCAATGCACAGTGAATCCACGTAGCCTATCCTTAGGGACTTGGTGTGCATTTTGTTTGAAGGGGAAAAGAACACAACGTACTGTACATTCCATTCCATTCACTTTCTCTCTTATCCGTTTGCGCCTCCTTCCAACAACAACACTGCTGCTGGATTCTACGCAACAGCCAGAGGGGGCGAAAGAGGTGGACAACAGTGAGCAGCACTACCACCTGCAAGGGTGCGTCAACTCTCTCAGAGATCCGGCTGAGTGTTTCGGCTCCGAGGGCTTGAAGATGAAGAAGCAGAATGTGCGGACCCTCTCTCTCATCCTCTGCATGTTTTCCTACCTGCTGGTGGGAGCCGCGGTGTTCGACGCGCTTGAATCAGAGACGGAGAGCTCCCGCCGACGCATCCTGGAGCTGAAGCGCACCGAGATGAAGAAGAAATACCGGTTGTCCGAGGACGACTACCGGCAGATCGAGCAGGTGGTACTGCAAGCGGAGCCCCACCACGCCGGGAGACAGTGGAAATTCGCCGGGTCTTTCTACTTTGCCATCACGGTCATCACCACCATTGGCAAGTTTCGCTTGCTTCAATTACTTTTGTTATGTCTGAGTGTGTTGCAGGTGTTAGGAAATTGTTTTATAAATACAGTGTCTGCAGTTTTCTGCATCGGTGAATAGCCTACTGTGCAGAAGTTAGGGATGTTAAATTTGCATCGCAGGTAGCCAATTGACCTATTTAAAAGTGTAATTTAATAATTTGAACAGAATATTGTAGTATGTAATTTCTTATTCTCTGCATTCCTTAGTCATTGGCTTCAAAAGCCTCAGTATTGGTCTACAATCACCTACAGTAAAGAGTAACTGTGGCATCTATCTCCACAGGTTATGGCCATGCAGCTCCAGGCACAGATGCTGGGAAAGTATTTTGCATGTTCTATGCTGTGCTGGGCATCCCTCTCACCCTGGTCATGTTCCAGAGCCTGGGCGAGAGGATGAACACGTTCGTTCGCTACCTCCTACGCAGGGCCAAGCAGTGCCTGGGGTTACGGAGGACTGAGGTGTCCATGGAGAACATGGTATCAGTGGGCTTCCTGTCCTGCATCGGCACTCTGTGTGTCGGGGCAGCAGCCTTCTCCCACTACGAGGGCTGGACCTTCTTCCACGCCTACTACTACTGCTTTATCACGCTCACCACCATTGGGTTTGGGGACTTTGTGGCCCTGCAGAAGAAGGAGGACCTCCAGGAGAAGACGCCCTATGTGGCCTTCAGCTTCATGTACATCCTGGTGGGGTTGACAGTGATCGGAGCCTTCCTCAACCTAGTAGTGCTGCGCTTCCTAACCATGAACACAGAGGACGAGAGGAGGGACGCCCAGGAGAGGGCCTCCATCAAAAGGGAGAGGGGCCTGCTTACCATGAGGCTCCATGGAGGAGAAGGAGGACCAGAGCAGGGCAGAGGAGAGCTTGGGGGCAGGGACAGGGGGAGGGACAGGATGGGGCAGAGCCGCAGTCACAGCAACCTTTTCCGGCCCATGGAGGAGGGCACCAGCCGCACTAACCTCATCACCTCCCCAGTGGAGGAGCAGGAGGAGAGGGACAGGGCCAGGGGTGCACCCTGCAAGCAGAGTCTGCACTTACAGCTGCATGGCACAGGCAGACTAAAGACAGAGTCCCCCCTGGGCTCCCTGTGCTCCTGTATGTGCTACCGTCTGGGGGTGTGTGACAGCCCCCTGCCTTCCCGCAGCGAGCACCACGGGTGTAACATTAACTCTGTCTACTACAGCTCCGTCTCCTACAGGACCCAGGGCTGCTCCCCCAGGGACAACACAGGACTCTCGTCCTCAGGGAATACACTCTCGCCTCAGCACAGCTTCAAGGAGTACCCCCACTCCCGGAGGAAGTCAGTGTAGCACCACGTTGGGACAGAATATTTTTTTGTAAATGTTGGATTAATACAGTATTTCAAACCTATATTTTGAATACACTACAGAGACAAGGTATTGCAGTACACTACAGATGCACACTCATTAGAGGATTAATTGTTGTAAATGATTGACAGAGGCAATAGAATCTGTTTCATCACAGGAATTTTAGAACCTATTTTCCCTAATTAGATGATTACTGTGCTGTATTTCTTCTAAGGACGCAGTTAAGTTGTTCTTTCATTATAGCCACTGGAGATTTGTCTTGTGAATCAATTCACTTACCTTTGTAATACGCTGTTAGTCTTTTGATTGTGCCCCAATAGTTTTTTCTCCTAGATAGTTTATGAGAATTATCTGCATTTTATTTTTTGTTGTTGCATGCAAATAAGAGTGAGATGCATGGTTAAGATGATGCACATGGCATGATAATTATGAAAATGGTTGTAATGATGCAAATTACTATATTTAGGTATTATTATTGTTTTTTAAGTAGCTGACACACACACACACACACACACACACACACACACACACACACACACACACACACACACACACACACACACACACACACACACACACACACACACACACACACACACACACACACACACACACACACACACACACACACACACACACACACACGCACAAACACATGCACACACATACAGTGCCTTCAGAAAGCATTCACACCCCTTGACTTTTACAAGATGTTGTGGTGTTACAAGCCTGAATTTAACACAATGCCCCATAATGTCAAAGTGGAATAATGTTTTTTAGTAATTTTTACAAATGAATAAAAAATGAAAAGCTGACCCCAAGTATACAACCCCTGTGTTATGTCAAGCCTAAAGATGTTCAGGATTAAAAATGTGCTTATTATGTCAGATAATAAGTTGCATGGACTCAATAATCGTGTTTAACATGATTTTTTAATGACTACGTCATCTCTATACCCCACACATACAATTATAAAGCAGTGAATTTCAAACACAGATTCAACCACAAAGACCAAGGAGGTTTTTCCAATGCCTCGCAAAGAAGGGCACCTATTGGTAGATGGGTAAACATAAAAAGCAGACATTGAATACCCCTTTGAGCATGGTGAAGTTATTAATTACACTTTGGATGGTGTATCAATACACACAGTCATTACAAAGATACAGGTGTCCTTCCTAACTCAGTTGCAGGAGAGGAAGGAAACTGCTCAGGGATTTCACCATAAGGTCAACAGTTACAGAGTTTAATGGCTGTGATAGGATAAAACTGAGGATGGCTCAACAACATTGCAGTTACTCCACAATACTAACCCAATTGACAGCGTGAAAATAAGGAAGCTTGTACAGAATAGAAATATTCCAAAACATGCATCCTGTTTGCAACAAGGCACTAAAGGAATACTGCAAAAAATGTGTCAAAGCCATTCACTTTTTGTCTTACTTACCCAGAAAGACTCACAGCTGTAACCACTGCCAAAGGTGATTCTAACATGTATTGACTCAAAGTTGAATACTTATATAATCAAGCTATATTAGTGTTTAAATGTTGATACCTTCTTTACAGATGTTAGTATTTTGTGTAGATTGTTGACATGTTTTTCATTATCTCCATTTTAATCCCACTCTGTAACACACAACAAAATGTGGAATATTTTCTGAAGGCACTGTACACACACACACACACACACACACACACACACACACACACACACACACACACACACACACACACACACACACACACACACACACACACACACACACACACACACACACACACACACACACACACACACACACACACACACACACACACACACACACACACACAATGAGTAAAGCAGGTTCTCAGCATGTTGGATGCTGCGATTCTGAGGAAAGTACATATTGCATGCCTTTCATGGAATTATGGAATCATGTTTTAATGAGAAGGACATGAATAGATAGGAACACGTATATGGCAGAGATGGCCTTTAATGAACCATATCAATGACATGAATACATCATTGTATTATTAGTCCACACAGTAGGAGGTTAAAAACAACCCTGCATACATTTCCCTGCGATCTAGCACAGTACAGAGACAATGCCTATAAGGCTATGTGTTCATTTACATTTTTAGGATGTGACACTGCCTGATATGTAGCAAAAACTTTCAGAAATCTTTAGGCGGCCAATTTACTTGCAGGCTCCATGGGCATTTTAAAATATGTATCAGGTTTGGTTTCAACCTCTTATTAAAGTTCTGATGCTGACAAAATATTAAAAGGTGAGAAGGGACCATAAACAAATTACAGAATGGTTATTTACCCCCCCCTTCCCCCAATCTCTGAACATTGCTGTATAATATACTCTATAACTAGGTGTCCCTCATGTCTAATAGAGATAACATGTTCCCAGAACCAACACTGAGGTGGACCGGATGCCCATGAGTAGTTTCAGTTACTGTTAGTCTGTCAGTTTGTTTTTTCCATTTCTGGGACACCTAATTCCCCTTGGCTCTGTTTTAGGTTGTTTTATATTTATAATTTCCTTGTATATAGTATAGAAATTGTATAGAAATAGATGTAATGTATATTTTCCTGGATGGCCCCTATTTTCTGCCTGATAGCCCAGTTGTTGAGAGCCTGCAATATATAGTCAGTCTTACGAATCACTCTGTAGTGAATGCAGGGCGCAATGTGTATCACATACCCATTGCCTCAAATGCAATTTTAATTCTGAAGATTCCCATTGAGAAAGCTATGGTTTGAACTGGGTAATATGATTCACACTCATGCATGCAGGCACGCCAGTAGCGGAGCAAAAAATTATTTGGTGGGTGGGCCTGCAGAAATGTGGGTGTCCCTCCCCCCGACCAGTGGCGCTCGGTGCCTTTTAAGATTAGGGAGGACGTAAATGTTTTTATGAGCATGGACATATTTCCATTACATCATATTGGATGACTGTTATTCATATTCCATTTAATGTAACATCTAACTAACACGCTACAAACACGCAGTACAGTGTACAGCAAGCAGTTTAGCAGCTACAAGGTGGGCCCCGGTGGCAATAAATGAATAAAACTGAAAGCTTGCCTTGACTTGGAAGAGTTGCAGTGTTGGATAGCACTAGGCAGCTAGCTAATATAAACACACATTTTCTCTGTTTGAGTAAGCAAAATTAGCAAGCGTCTTTAGCTAGCTAAGTAAGTGAAAGTAAAAGCGAAAAAATACATCAAAATCTCTCTCTGCTGCTTCTCCTTCATTTTTGAAAAATGTAATTTGTTCAAAACTATTAAACTATTGTCTTTCTCTCTCGTTGCGTTAACAACTCACAACATTTTATGCACTGCAGTGTTAGCTGGCTGTAACTTATGCTTTCAGTACTAGATTCATTCTCTGACCCTTTGATTGGCCTGACAACATGTCAGTTCATGCTGCAAGAGCTTTGATAGGTTGGAGGATGTTCCCCCGAACTTGTAATTACTGTATAAGTCTATGGAAGGGGCTGAGAACCATGAACCTCCTAGGTTTTGTATTGAAGTCAATGTACTCAGAGGAGGACCGAAAATAGCTGTCATCTGGCTACACCATGGTGCTACCCCAGAGAGTGCTGTTGAGGCTACTGTAAACGTTCATTGTAAAACAGTGTGTTTTAATCAGTTATTTGGTCATGTGAATATATTTAATACAGTTTTGCCTAAAAAGGATAACTATTTCAATGTTTCACGATTTAATTTCTTTCTGAGAGGATGGTCCTCCCCTTCCTTCTCTTAGGAGCCTCCACTAAATTCTACAGATTTTCCATGGTGCAGAGAGGAAAATGTGCAGTTTTTTAGCTAATCTCATGCTATTCTACACACTCTACACACAGAGAAAATGTTGAATTTTAAAACCAATTAAAAGCTAAAATATACACTGAGTATACCAATCATTAGGAACATATTCGACACCTACAAGCGTTCTACAGGGTTGCTGGCCCATGTTCGCTCCAATGCTTCCCACAGTTGTGTCAAGTTGTCTGGATGTCCTTTGGATGGTGGACCGTTCTTGATACACACGGGAAACTGTTTAGCCTGAAAAACCATCAGCGTTGCAGTTTTTGACACAAACGAGTGCACCTGGCACCTGCTACCATACCCCGTTCAAAAGGCACATACATATATTTTCTTGCCCAATCATCCACTGAATGGCACACATACACAATCCATGTCTCAATTGTCTCAAGGCTTCAAAATCAGTCCTCTTCATCTACATTGATTGAAGTGGATTTAACAAGTGAGGGATAAGGGATCATAGCTTTCACCTGGTCAGTCTATGTCATGGAAAGAGCAGGTGTTGGTGTCAGGTTAATGCTTTGTGTACTCAGTGTAGGAGTGTTGGCCATGATAAAGGCATTGTATTAGGATCTGTCTTGTTTGCTAAGTGAAGTAGAGAGTGGCATGGTGCATATAGCCATAGAAGCACTGTGACATACTGTATGCCTCAATGTGGTCATATTCATTGTTTATTGGGGGTGGGGCTTTCAGTTTATTCTTTTTGGTCAAACCATCCCATGAGAATGAATGTCATTCCAGTTCATCTGAATGTCATTTCAGTTCATCTGAATGTCATTCCAGTTCATCTGAATGTCATTCCAGTTCATCTGAATGTAATTCCAGTTCACTGCTTGCTTTACATTGCATCTGATGGTGTTCGCATGTTTAGGTAAAAATACAAATAATGTCCAGTTGCAGAGGTGGGTATAGTGCTTGAAAATCTAAATCACTTTAACTTTAATTGTAATTTACTCAAATAAAAAACGACCGAGAAAGAGTAAAGAAATGTATCCGGTCAAAAAAACGACTTAAGTGCTCGTTACAAATGTCGTTTTTGTAATTTTTTACACCTGATGGTAAACTGTGACAGCAAACAAAAATAACAACTTGATTTGCAATTGATTTGACATTCATTTATTATTTTAGCCTGCCAGCACCATCTTGTGGACCCCAGGAAGAGTAGTATCTGCGTTAACAGCAGATAATGGGGATCCTAATAAGAATACTACATTTCAGATGTCCTCCAGCACAGATAGTCTCCAATCTCATAAAAAGGTAAATGGTACTCGAGACATTGGAATAATTTCACAATTTCAATAGCATTAATGAAAATGTATTTCACGATATAATTTCAAGCGAACACATACTAAAAATATTCACACAAAATGTTTTCACAAAGCGTTTAATATTTTACTCAATAAAATATCAAGGACGGTCAGGTGTTCCGTGCTCAGCGCTAGCTGGCTGTACTACAGACACCTGTCATTGTCGTGGGAAGACTCATTGAGCCAACCTGCATATTAAGGAGATCCTGAGGGAAATCAACGAGTACCAACAGCTTTACGCTATGGAGGAACAACATACTCCATCATGGAAGGATCCGACTACCCCATACAAAAAAATGGATTAATCTCCAGACATGGATGGTTTACTTATGATTTACTCTTACTTAGTAGAGGCTAGTGCTCTGGCTGGAATCCATGCAACATTGGAAAAGTTGTGTGAGGAGGTAACAGGGCTGAGGGGGAATTTGGAGTTTAGCCAGAGTGAAATTATCACGCTCCAAGGAGATAACAAGGCACTCGCAGTCAAGGTAAAAATCCACGATTTCAACATGGATCGTCTACTCAGGGAAAACAGGGTGATGAAGGAGCTGCTAATAGACATACAAAGTCATAGCATGCGTGACATTTCTTTTCTGGGATTCTCGAGGACGCATCCAATAATCCAGAGGGGGCAATCAGAGAATGCATGCAATCCGCTTTGAAACTTCCTATAGAGACGGTTAACAAGGTGGCTTTCCACCGAGTACACAGACTTGGAGCTTGGTGCGACAAGACCAAGGGTCCCCGACCGATCATTACAAAATTTGAGCACTACCAACAAAAGGAGCTGATCAAAAGCAGGGGAAGGGAACTTAAATGGACCAAATTTAGTCACAATGACCAATTTCCAAGGGAGACAAACAAACGTCGTAAGAGACTGTATCCGGCACAAAGGCAACAGAGGGAGAAGGGTAAGCGCGCCTTTCTCATTGTGGACAAACTCTTTATAGATGGACAGCTATTCCGAGAGAGCTCCATAACACCATGGCTGTACTAAATTCTACAGGGCCTTCGGGTTATGAAAAAAAGAAAGTATGAGAACTGTAAAAATATCTGAACACTATGAAGTGGATGTGAACACACACATACTCAATTACATGCTCGCTTACACATACACACCTGATCTCGCTCTCTTCTCTCACTCTCTCACTCTCTCTTTCTCTCTTTTCTCTTCTCTTCTCTCCCTCTCTCACTTCTCTCGCTATTGTCGAGAACTGTTTTTTAAATTTAATGTTTCTTGTTTGTCAATCATTTTTATTTATTTGGCCACGTTTATACAGTTGAAGTCGGACGTTTACATACACTTAGGTTGGAGTCATTAAAACCTGTTTTTCAACCACTCCACTAATTACTTGTTCATATTGTTTATATTTTTGTCAAGTCGGTTAGGACATCTACTTTGTGCATGACACAATTACTTTTTCCAACAATTGTTTACAGACAGATAATTTCAATTGTATTTCACTGTATCACAATTCCAGTGGGTCAGAAGTTTACATACACTAAGTTGACTGTGCCCTTTAAACAGCTTGGAAAATTCCAGAAAATGATGCATTGGCTTTAGACGCTTCTGATAGGCTAATTGACATAATTTGAGTCAATTGGAGGTGTACCTGTGTATGTATTTCAAGGCCTACCTCCACAAGTCTGGTTCATTCTTGAGAGCAATTTCCAAACATCTGAAGGTTCCACGTTCATCTGTACAAACAATTGTATGCAACTATAAACACCATGGGACCACGCAGCCGTTGTACCGCTCAGGAAGGAGACACATTCTGTCTCCTAGAGATTAATGTACTTTGGTGCGAAAAGTGCGAATCAATCCTAAGACAACAGCAAAGGACCTTGTGAAGATGCTGGAGGAAACAGGTACAAAAGTATCTATATCCACAGTAAAACAAGTCCTACATCGACATAACCTGAAAGGCCGCTCAGCAAGGAAGAAGCCACTGCTCAAAAACCGCCATAAAAAAGCCAGACTATGGTTTGCAACTGCACATGGGGACAAAGATTGTACTTTTTGGAGAAATATCCTCTGGTCTGATGAAACAAAAATAGAAATGTTTGGCCATAATGACCATCATTATGTTTGGAGGAAAAAGTGTGAGGCTTGCAAGCCGAAGAACACCATCCCAACCGCGAAGCACGGTGGTGTCAGCATGATGTTGTGAGGGTGCTTTGCTGCAGGAGGGACTGGTGCACTTCACAAAATAGATGGCATTGTGAGGAAGGAAAATTATGTGAATATATTGAAGCAACATCTCAAGACATCAGTCAGGAAGTTGAAGCTTGGTTGCAAATGGGTCTTCCAAATGGACAATGACCCCAGGCATACTTCCAAAGTTGTGGCAAAATGGCTTAAGGACAACAAAGTCAAGGTATTGGAGTGGCTATCACAGAGCCCTAACCTCAATCCCATAGAAAATTTGTCGGCAGAACGGAAAAAGCGTGTGCGAGTAAGGAGGCCAACAAACCTGACTCAGTTACATCAGCTCTGTCAGGAGGAATGGGCCAAAATTCACCCAACTTATTGTGGGAAGCTTTTGGAAGGCTAAACGAAACGTTTGATCCAAGTTAAACAATTTAAAGGCAATGCTACCAAATAATAATTAAGTGTATGTAAACTTCTGACCCACTGGGAATGTGATGAAAAACATCAAAGCTGAAATAAATCATTCCCTCTGCTATTATTCTGACATTTCAAGTTCTTAAAATAAAGTGGTGACCCTAACTGACCTAAGACAGGGATTTTTTCACAAGGATGAAATGTCAGGAATTGTGAAAAACTGAGTTTAAATGTAATTGGCTAAGGTGTATGTAAACTCCCGACTTCAACTGTATATGTTTACATCAAGCAAGGGGAAGATATCAGAATAGGCGCATTGGGGAACAATACCATAATGTACGGAATACATTTGTACTGTAGTGAAGCCGTCTCTATAGTAATGCAAGTTCTCTGTCATGATCATATGAAACGTCAATTGCTATGGAAATGCTGGGATGTGTTTTTGAATGATGTTAAATGTAATTATGATGCAACTATGATGGTGATACGATATGGATTAAAATGATCATCATGAATATTAAGGCTATACGCACTACATGTTACACACATAGACACTCAACCATGCAAATTGGCAGAGTTTTTATTTATTTGGACAGCACACATTATAGGCTTACTCTTATACAGACATTGTACACACTCTCACTAAATCACATCCAATATCATGCACATTAACCTACTCATATTTACTGCACACATAATGTCTTGTCTAAATTTTCTATTGGCTCACAGGCAAACAGGCAAGGGAATAAAACAAATATTGCTAGAACCTATTTCTTGAATTGTTAATATCAGGCATTTGAAAGCTCTAATTTTGACCGTCATAATTCCTCTGATGGTAGTAACTTAACAAACACTAATTATGTTCAATTTAGACTGAGAATAGTATCTAGTTATGGTAAGGGGTGAAATTGGTATAGCCAGTTATAATTGTAACAATTTAGCAGATAAAAAAATCAAATCAGTCTTTACGTGGCTAAAAGAAAAGGAATATAACATATACTGTTTACAGGAAATTCACTCTACATCCTTAGATGAAGTTGCATGGAAAAGGAAATAGGTTGGTGAAATAATTTTCTTTCTTGGATAAAGGAACTCAAAAGGTGTGATGATATTAATGAAGAAAAATGTCGATCTGAATGGGAAAGTAGTCAGGAATGATTCGCTATGAAGGTGGATCTTTTTGAATATGAAAGTGGACGAAAAAGAGATTTGGCTCATTAAACTATATGGTCCAAATCATGATGATTCATACTTTTTCAAAAAGATTTATACCAATTTATTGAACTTACAGGCAAAAAAATGATGTAATCATTATAATATGAGACTATGACACAGTGTTTAAGTAACTCAATGGACCGTAAAGGAAATTACAAATATTATGGACACATTAGAAATAGTGGATATTTGGATACTAAAAATACGTGATCTAGTGAGATATACATGGAGGAGACTTAATCAAGCTTGTCGTCTTGACTACTTTCTTGTCTCTTTCTCTCTTGTATAAAAGGTTAAAAAAGTTTTAATAGGAGACAGAATGCTATTGGATCATCATCTAATTGGCCTTCAAATAACACTTATAGAATTTCCATATGGACGGGGATATTGGAAATATAATCAAAGTTTGCTGGAGGACAACTTATTTTTAACTTAGACAAAATAATTTATAACTGAATAATATATCCCCTTATGGTTCAGGACACCTTTAAATGTACCTACAGGGGTCATTCAATTCAATATTCATCAATAATAAAAAAGCAGTTTCTGGCTAAAGAGACAAGACTAACAAGGGAAATCCATGAACTAATATTACAGGTAGATAGCAATAAAAACGATATTACAGAGATACAAAATAAGTATCTCTGTAATAAGGGAAAACAAAATGAACTTGAGGAACTGATTCAAGAACGAGACAATGTAATATATTACAAAAATAAAGCAAACTGGATGGAATATGGTCAAAAATGCAAAAAATTCTTCCTGAATTTCCAATACAGGAAAGCGAACAAAAATAATTTGCAGAAACTCGTTACTGAAGACAGAGTCATCTATGATTCTCTGAATGATATTTTAAAAGAGGAAGCTAAATATTTTAGGCAGATGTTCTCTTTTCCATCTCATCCTCTCCCACTGAATGAAAATTACAGTAAGGACATCTTTCCAAATAATATATAAAAATTGGAAAATTAACAAATGTACAGAAAGATCAGTGCGAAGGCCAATTTACTGAGGAATAATCTTTTGAGGCTATTAAATCCTTTCAGTCTGGAAAAACCCCAGGGCTTGATGGCATACTGGTAGAGGTATATCAAGCCTTTTTTGATGTACTACAAGCTCAATTGTTAGATTGTTTTAACTACTCCTACAGAAATGGGAGTCTGTCAGGTACTCAGCAGGAAGGTCTGATTCCTCTATTATTAAACAAGACCCAGATGGCAAATATAAAGGCCCAGTCTATCTAACAAACTGGAGGCCCCTTACACTTCAATGTTGTGATGCAAAAATACTAGCAAAATGCATAGCACTCAGAATTAAAAGGGTTTTACCAGGTATTGTTCATCCTGATCAGGCAGGTCTTTATAAACACTACAGAAACGAGACCATCCACATATATCAATCACATTTTTACTAATACTGTAGAATTTTGTTCTATAGCTGTATCCGTACCCATTGGATGCAGTGATCACAATATAGTGGCTATATCCAGGAATGCCAAAGTTCCAACAGCCCGGCCTAAAATAGTATATGAGAGATCATACAAAAGATTTTGCTGTGACTCGAATGTGGATGATGTTAAAAATATTTGTTTGTCTGATGTGATTAATGAGGAGCATCCAGATGATGCACTTGATGAATATGTGAAATTGCTTCTTCCAATTATTGATAAACACACATCTGTTATTAAGAAACTGACTGGATTGATGAGGAATTGAAAAACTGTATGGTTGAAAGAGATGGGGCAAAAGGAGTGGCTAATAAGTCTGGCTGTACATCTGACTGGCTGACTTCCTGCATATTGAGAAATTATGTGACTAAACTCAACAAAAAGAAGAAGAACATTTATTATGAAGCCAAGATCGATGATTTAAAGAATGATGGCAAAAAACTTTGGAGCACTTTAAATGAAATTATGGGCAGAAAGACAAATTCAACTTCATCTTTCATCGAATCAGATGGCTTATTCATCACCAAACCATTTGATATTGGCAATTATTTGAATTATTATTTCATTGGCAAAGTGGGAAATCTTAGGGAGGAAATGCCCACGACAAACAGTGAGCAATTATATTCATGCATAAACAATAATAATAATGAAAAGAAAAACAGTGCAAGTTTGAATTTTGTAAAGTTAGTGTGGGAGAGGTGGAAAAACTATTGTTAACGACCAATAATGACAAACCTTCTGGCATTGACAACTTAGATGGAAAGCTACTAAAGATGGTGGCTGACTCTATAGCCAGTCCTATCAGTCATATTTTTAATCTGAGTCTAGAGGAAAGTCTTTGTCCCCAGGCCTAGGTGAAGCCAAAGTAATTCCGCTACCCAAGAGTGGTAAAGCGGCCTTTACTGGTTATAACAGCAGACCTATAAGCTTGCTGCCAGCTCTTAGCAAAATGTTGGGAAAAAATGGTGTTTGACCAAATACAATGTTATTTCTCTGTAAACAAATGAACAACAGACTTTCAGCATGCATATAGAGAAGGGCACTCAACATGTACTGCACTGACACAAATGACTGATGATTGGTTGAAAGAAATTGATAATAAGATGATTATGGGAGCTGTACTGTTATATTTCAGTATTACTGTTATACTTTGATTACTTTGATTATACTTTGATTACTGTTATACTTTGATAATATTGACCATGACCTGTTGTTGAAAAAACTTTAAGTGCTATTGCTTTTCAACCTCTGCCATATCGTGGATTCAGAGCTATCTATCTAATAGAACTCAAAGGGTTTTCTTTAATGGAAGCATCTCTAATGCCAAACATGTAAAGTGTGGTGTACAGCAGGGCAGCTCTCTAGGCCATCTACTCTTTTCTATTTTTACCAATGACCTGCCACTGGCATTAAACAAAGCATGTGTGTCCATGTAAGCTGATGATTCAACCATATACGCATCAGAAACCACAGGTAATGAAGTCACTGAAACCCTTAACAAAGAGTTGCAGTCTGTTTTGGAATGGGTGGCCAGTAATAAACTAGTCCTGAACATCTCTAAAACTAAGAGCATTGTATTTGGTACAAATCATTCCTTAAGTGCTAGACCTCAGCTGAATCTGGTAATGAATGGTGTGGCTACTGATTGTAATCAGAGGGCTGATATAAATATTATGCATTCCAGTCTTCTTTTTATAAGAAACATTAATGTGTTGAAAATCCCAAATGGTTTGCATAGTGAACTTACACACAGCGCTGACACACACACTTATCCCACCAAACATGCCACCAGGGGTCTTTTCATAGTCCCCAAATCCAAAACAAATTCAAGAAAACATACAGTATTATATAGAGCCCTTATTGCATGGAACTTCTCTCCATCTCATATTGCTCAAATAAACAGTAAATCTGGTTTCAAAAAACAGATAAAGCAGCACCTCGCCTCTCCCTTAGTTGACCTATATAGTTTGTGTGTATACATTGATATGTAGGCTATGTGTGCCTTTTTAGAAATGTATGTAGTTCTGTCCTTGAGCTCTTCTTGTCTAATGATGTTCTGTATTATGTCATTCTGTATTGTTTTGTGTGCACAACAGGAAAGGTAGCTGCTGCTTTTGCAACAGCTAATGGGCATCCTAATAAAATACCAAATTCCAAATACATCGACAATACATTGGAGATAATATACACAATATAACTACTAGAAATAATAGAACATCATGAAACATCTAAGAAGCCAGGTCTGGTATTTATAGCGGAAAAGGCATTTGATAAAGTAAGACTGGATTTTATTTCTAAATACCTGTATTTTATTCAATTTCAGGGATTCTCTTATAAAATGGGTAAAAATAATGCATATAATATAATATAATAATATATGCCATTTAGCAGACGCTTTTATCCAAAGCGACTTACAATCATGTGTGCATACATTCTACGTATGGGTGGTCCCGGGAATCGAACCCACTACCCTGGCGTTACAAGCGCCATGCTCTACCAACTGAGCTACAGAGGACCATATCAACCCCAGGTGTAAAATAGTAAATAACAGCAACTTCTCAGGGAGTTTTGAAATGTTAAGAGGACATAAACAAGGGTGTCCGCTGTCACCATATCTATTCGTTATGGCCATCGAAATGCTAGCTACTAAAATCAGATCCAATAACAACATTAGAGGATTAGAAATCCAAGGCTTAAAAACAAAGGTGTCCATGTAAGCAAATGACTCAAGTTTTATATTAAGTCCGCAAGCTAGATCCTTGCAATGTCTCATTGAAGATCTAGATAACTTTTCTGTACTCTCTGGACTAAAACCTAATTATGATAAGTGTACTGTACAATATTCCGTATGGGATCTTTAAAAAATACAACTTTTACATTACCCTGCAGTTTACCTATAAAATGGGCTGATGGTGAAGTAGACATACTTGATATTCATATCACAAAAGATATACATAAGCTCTCCACCATGAATTTCAATAGAAAACTTGTAAAAATAGACAAGATCCTGCAACCATGGAGAGGTAAATACCTGTCTATTTATGGGAACATTGCCCTGATTAACTACTTAGTCATATCTCAGTTTACTCACTTACTTATGGCAATGCCTACTCCTGATGATTTGTTTTTCAAATCATATGAACAGAACATATTTCGCTTTATCTGAGACTGTAACGGTCGTCGTATGAAGGAGAGGACCAAAGAGTGTTCATCTTTTTTGTAAATATGAATAGTGGACATTGAAACAAAAAACAATAAAACGACAAACGAACAGTCCTGCACAGTGAATTAAACCACAGAAAATAAACACCCACGAAACACAAGTGGGAAAAGGCTACCTAAGTATGATTCTCAATCAGAGACAACTAATGACACCTGCCTCTGATTGAGAACCATACCTGTTATGCAGGTGAATGAGGACCCAAAAGCGACTTAACGAAAACAGAGTCTTTATTCCAGTCTTAGACAAAAGCGATAATCCTGGATATTATCTAGGTGAAAGCAAAAACAGGAAAACTGAAATCCACTCGTCAGTAGAGAGGAATGACTGGAGACGCGACCACAGACTGCAGGTCGCTTCGGGAAGGCACCGGCCGTAGCTGACATTGACACCTGCTCACACGCAGCATCTGAAGAAGGTAAAACACGACAGAGCGGAACAAGGACACAGAACAGCGAACATCAAGCAAGGATCCGACAAGGACAGAAGCGGAAAACAGAGGGAGAAATAGGGACTCTAATCAGAGGGCAAAATAGGGGACAGGTGTGAAAAGAGTAAATGAGGTAGTTAGGAGAATGAGGAACAGCTGGGAGCAGGAACGGAACGATAGAGAGAGAGAGCGAGAGAGGGAGAGAGGGAGGGGGAGAGAGAGGGATAGAAAGAGGGAAAGAACCTAATAAGACCAGCAGAGGGAAACGAATAGAAGGAAAGCACAGAGACAAGACATGATAATCAATGACGAAACATGACAGTACCCCCCCACTCACCGAGCGCCTCCTGGCGCACTCGAGGAGGAACCCTGGCGGCAACGGAGAAAATCATCAATCAACGAACGGTCCAGCACGTCCCGAGAAAGAACCCAACTCCTCTCCTCTGGACCGTAACGGGAGACGATGAAGAGGGAATCTAGGGCTATTACTCTTATAAAAATGAGACACGGGTAGAGAACTGTAAGCGTTAGAGCAATCAGGACCAAACAGGCCAGGAGAGTAACAACTAGGGACAGACTGAGACACAGCAAGGCTAAGACCAGGAACAGGAGAGAGGCGGTGTTTGTGGACAGACTGAGACACAGCAAGTGCAGGAGCAGAACCAGGAGAGATGCGGTGGCAGGGGACAGACTGAGACACAGCAAGGGCAGGAGAGATGCGGTGGCTGGGGACAGACTGAGACCCAGCAAGACCAGGAGCAGAAGCAGAAAAAAAAGTTACCGGACTTATTCTGCGCGCAGTCCAAACAAGCAGCCACGAAATGGCGCGTGTCACGCTCCTGAGTAGGCCACCAAAACCGCTGGCGAATAGAAGCAAGCGTACCCCGAACGCCGGGGTGGCCAGCTAACTTGGCAGAGTGAGCCCACTGAAGAACAGCCAGACGAGTAGAGACAGGAACGAAAAGAAGGTTACTAGGACAAGCGCGCGGCGACGGAGTGTGAGTGAGTGCTTGCTTGACCTGTCTCTCAATTCCCCAGACATTCAACCCGACAACACGCCCCTCAGGGAGAATCCCCCTCGGGATCGGTAGACGCTACAGAAGAACTGAAGAAACGGGATAAAGCATGAGGCTTGGTGTTCTTAGTACCCGGGCGATAAGAAATCACGAACTCGAAACGAGCGAAAAACAACGCCCAACGAGCATGACGCGCATTGAGTCGTTTGGCAGAACGGATGTACTCAAGGTTCTTTTGGTCAGTCCAAACGACAAAAGGAATGGTCGCCCCCTCCAACCACTGTCGCCATTCTCCTAGGGCTAAACGGATGGCGAGCAGTTAGCCACATCATAGTTACGTTCCGACGGCGACAGGCGATGAGAAAAATACGCGCAAGGGTGAACCCCATCGTCAGTATGGGAGCGCTGGGACAGAATGGCTCCCACGCCCACCCCCGACGCGTCTACCTCGACAATGAACTGTTTAGTGACGTCAGGTGCAACAAGGATAGGAGCGGATGCAAAACGCTTCTTGAGGAGATCAGTACAACAATCATACGACCGGTGAGGAGGAAGGGAGTTGGCTCTGGACCGACTGAAGACCGTGCGCAGATCATGATATTCCTCCGGCACTCCTGTCAAATCACCAGGTTCCTCCTGTGAAGAGGGAGCAGAAGAAACAGGAGGAATAGCAGACATTAAACATTTCACATGACAAGAAACGTTCCAGGAAAGGATAGAATTACTAGACCAATCAAAAGAAGGATTATGACACACTAGCCAGGGATGACCCAAAACAACAGGTGTAAAAGGTGAACAAAAAATCAAAAAAGAAATGGTCTCACTATGGTTACCAGATACTGTGAGGGTTAAAGGTAGTGTTTCACATAATATACTGGGGAGAGGACTACCATCCAAGGCGAACATGACCGTGGGCTCCCTAACTGTCTGAGAGGAATGTCATGTTCCCGAGCCCAGGCTTCGTCCATAAAACAGCCCTCCGCCCCAGAGTCTATTAATGCACTGCAGGAAGCTGCCGATCCGGTCCAGCGTAGATGGACCGGCAAGGTAGTACAGGTACTTGACGGAGAGGACAGAGTAGTAGCGCTTATCAGTTGCCCTCCGCTTACTGATGAGCTCTGGCCTTTAACTGGACATGAAATGACAAAATGACCAGCGGAACCGCAATAGAGACAGAGGCGGTTGGTGATTCTCCGTTCCCTCTCCTTAGTCGAGATGCGAATACCCCCCAGCTGCATGGTGTCATGTTTTGTCTTATATTGTGTTGTCATTTTGCTTTCCCTTCTGTTCGTTTTCCCCCTGCTGGTCTTTTTAGGTTCGTTCCCTTTTTTCTCTCTCCCTCCCTCTCTCTCTTCTCTCTATCGTTCCGTTCCTGCTCCCAGCTGTTCCTATTCCCCTAATCAATCATCTAATCTTTTCACACCTGTTCCGTATCTTGCCCTCTGATTAGAGTCCCTATTTCTCCCCTTGTTTTCCGTTTCTGTCCTGTCGGATCCTTGTATATTGTTCGCCATGCTGTGTCTTCGTCTCGCCCTGTCGTGTCTTGTTTCCCTCAGATGCTGCGTGAGAGCAGGTGTCTGAGTCTGCTACGGTCGGTGCCTTCCCGAGGCAACCTACAGTTTATGGTCGAGTCTCCAGTCTGTCCTCGTCACTACGAGTGGAATTAGTTTTTTATGTTTAGTTTTCTGCTCCGATTTGTCTAGGAGTATTGCCTATTTCCTTTACTGGAATAAAGACTCTGTTTTCGCCAAGTCGCTTTTGGGTCCTCATTCACCTGCATAACAGAAGGATCCGACCAATAATGGACCCAGCGACTATGCATTCTCTCTACTCTACTCTCGAGTTCCAGGGAGCGATGCTCGGCAGACACGAGCAGGAATTGTCTGCTGCTCGGCATGCCGTTGAGACCCTGGCCGCTCAGGTCTCCGACCTCTCAGAACAGTATCAGAGTCTTCGTCTCGTGCCACCAGCTACTTCCTGGTCTTCCGAGTCTCCGGAACCTAGGGTTAATAACCCACCATGTTACTCTGGGCAGCCCACTGAGTGCCGCTCCTTTCTCACCCAGTGTGATATAGTGTTCTCTCTCCAACCCAACACATACTCAAGAGAGAGAGCTCGGATTGCCTACGTCATATCACTCCTTACTGGTCGGGCTCGGCAGTGGGGCACAGCTATCTGGGAGGCAAGCGCTGAGTGTACTAACGATTATCTGAACTTTAAAGAGGAGATGATAAGAGTTTTTGATCGTTCAGTTTTTGGGAAAGAAGCTTCCTGGTCCCTGTCTTCCCTATGTCAAGGTAATCGATCCATAACGGATTACTCTGTAGAGTTTCGCACTCTTGCTGCCTCCAGTAACTGGAACGAGCAGGCGTTGCTCGCTCGTTTTCTGGAGGGACTCCACGCTAAGGTTAAGGATGAGATTCTCTCTCGGGAGGTTCCATCCAGCGTGGATTCTTTGATTGAACTCGCTATTCGCATTGAACGACGGGTAGATCTTCGTCACCGAGCTCATAGAAGAGAGCTCGCGTTAACTGTGTCTCCCCTCTCTCCGACACTACCATCTTTCCCCACTGACTCAGGTGTTGAGCCCATGCAGCTGGGGGGTATTCGCATTTCGACTAAGGAGAGGGAACGGAGAATCACCAACCGCCTCTGTCTCTATTGCGGTTCCGCTGGTCATTTTGTCATTTCATGTCCAGTTAAAGGCCAGAGCTCATCAGTAAGCGGAGGGCGACTGATAAGCGCTACTAGACGGTTCTCTCCGTCAAGTACCTGTACTACCTTACCGGTCCATCTACGCTGGACCGGATTGGCAGCTTCCTGCAGTGCATTAATAGACTCTGGGGCGGAGGGCTGTTTTATGGACGAAGCCTGGGCTCGGGAACATGACATTCCTCTCAGACAGTTAGGGGAGCCCATGGTCATGTTCGCCTTGGATGGTAGTCCTCTCCCCAGTATATTATGTGAAACACTACCTTTAACCCTCACTGTATCTGGTAACCATAGTGAGACCATTTCTTTTTGATTTTTTGTTCACCTTTTACACCTGTTGTTTTGGGTCATCCCTGGCTAGTGTGTCATAATCCTTCTTTTGATTGGTCTAGTAATTCTATCCTTTCCTGGAACGTTTCTTGTCATGTGAAGTGTTTAATGTCTGCTATTCCTCCTGTTTGTTCTGCTCCCTCTTCACAGGAGGAACCTGGTGATTTGACAGGAGTGCCGGAGGAATATCATGGTCTGCGCACGGTCTTCAGTCGGTCCAGAACCAACTCCCTTCCTCCTCACCGGTCGTATGATTGTTGTTCTGATCTCCTCAAGAAGCGTTTTGCATCCGCTCCTATCCTTGTTGCACCTGACGTCACTAAACAGTTTATTGTCGAGGTTGACGCGTCGGGGGTGGGCGTGGGAGCCATTCTGTCCCAGCGCTCCGATACTGACGATGGGGTCCACCCTTGCGCGTATTTTTCTCATCGCCTGTCACCGTCGGAACGTAACTATGATGTGGCTAACCGTGAACTGCTCGCCATCCGTTTAGCCCTAGGCAAATGGCGACAGTGGTTGGAGGGCGACCGTTCCTTTTGTCGTTTGGACTGACCAAAGGAACCTTGAGTACATCCGTTCTGCCAAACGACTGAATGCGCGTCATGCTCGTTGGGCGTTGTTTTTCGCTCGTTTCGAGTTCGTTATTTCTTATTGCCCGGGTACTAAGAACACCAAGCCTCATGCTTTATCCCGTCTCTTTAGTTCTTCTGTGGCTTCTACCGATCCCGAGGGGATCCTTCCTGTTGGGCGTGTTGTCGGGTTGACAGTCTGGGGAATTGAAAGACAGGTTAAGCAAGCACTCACGCACACTGCGTCGCCGCGCGCTTGTCCTAGTAACCTTCTTTTCGTTCCTGTTTCTACTCGTCTGGCTGTTCTTCAGTGGGCTCACTCTGCCAAGTTAGCTGGCCACCCCGGCGTTCGGGGTACGCTTGCTTCTATTCGCCAGCGGTTTTGGTGGCCTACTCAGGAGCGTGACACGCGCCGTTTCGTGGCTGCTTGTTCGGACTGCGCGCAGAATAAGTCTGGTAATTTTTTTTCTGCTTCTGCTCCTGGTCTTGCTGGGTCTCAGTCTGTTCCCTGCCACCGCATCTCTCCTGTTCTTGTTCCTGCCCTTGCTGTGTCTCAGTCTGTCCCTAGTTGTTACTCTCCTGGCCTGTTTGGTCCTGTTTGCTCTAAAGCTTTCAGTTCTCTACCCGTGTCTCATTTTTTTTTTAGAGTAGTACCCTAGTTTCCCTTTTTATCGTTTTTCGTTACGGTCCTGAGGAGAGGAGTTGGGTTCTTTCTCGGGACGTGCTGGACCGTTTGTGATCTATGATTTCCTCCGTTGCCGCCAGTGTTCCTCCTCGAGTGCGCCAGGAGGCGCTCGGTGAGTGGGGGGGTACTGTCATGTTTTGTCTTATATTGTGTTGTCATTTTGCTTTCCCTTCTGTTCGTTTTCCCCCTGCTGGTCTTTTTAGGTTCGTTCCCTTTTTTCTCTCTCCCTCCCTCTCTCTCTTCTCTCTATCGTTCCGTTCCTGCTCCCAGCTGTTCCTATTCCCCTAATCAATCATCTAATCTTTTCACACCTGTTCCGTATCTTGCCCTCTGATTAGAGTCCCTATTTCTCCCCTTGTTTTCCGTTTCTGTCCTGTCGGATCCTTGTATATTGTTCGCCATGCTGTGTCTTCGTCTCGCCCTGTC
Organism: Oncorhynchus gorbuscha; assembly: GCF_021184085.1. Lineage (NCBI taxonomy): Eukaryota > Metazoa > Chordata > Actinopteri > Salmoniformes > Salmonidae > Oncorhynchus > Oncorhynchus gorbuscha. Next base: position 66,023,905 of record NC_060175.1, on the reverse strand, counting down.
GTGTCTTGTTTCCCTCAGATGCTGCGTGAGAGCAGGTGTCTGAGTCTGCTACGGTCGGTGCCTTCCCGAGGCAACCTACAGTTTATGGTCGAGTCTCCAGTCTGTCCTCGTCACTACGAGTGGAATTAGTTTTTTATGTTTAGTTTTCTGCTCCGATTTGTCTAGGAGTATTGCCTATTTCCTTTACTGGAATAAAGACTCTGTTTTCGCCAAGTCGCTTTTGGGTCCTCATTCACCTGCATAACACATGGGCTCAACACCTGAGTCAGTGGGGAAAGATGGTAGTGTCTGGGAGAGGGGGGACACAGTTAACGCGAGCTCTCTTCTATGAGCTCGGTGACGAAGATCTACCCGTCGTTCAATGCGAATAGCGAGTTCAATCAAAGAATCCACGCTGGATGGAACCTCCCGGGAGAGAATCTCATCCTTAACCTTAGCGTGGAGTCCCTCCAGAAAACGAGCGAGCAACGCCTGCTCGTTCCAGTTACTGGAGGCAGCAAGAGTGCGAAACTCTATAGAGTAATCCGTTATGGATCGATTACCTTGACATAGGGAAGACAGGGACCAGGAAGCTTCTTTCCCAAAAACAGAACGATCAAAAACCCGTATCATCTCCTCTTTAAAGTTCTGATAATCGTTAGTACACTCAGCCCTTGCCTCCCAGATAGCTGTGCCCCACTCTCCAGCCCGACCAGTAAGGAGTGATATGACGTAGGCGATCCGAGCTCTCTCTCTTGAGTATGTGTTGGGCTGGAGAGAGAACACAATATCACACTGGGTGAGAAAGGAGCGGCACTCAGTGGGCTGCCCAGAGTAACATGGTGGGTTATTAACCCTAGGTTCCGGAGACTCGGAAGACCAGGAAGTAGCTGGTGGCACGAGACGAAGACTCTGAAACTGTCCTGAGAGGTCGGAAACCTGAGCGGCCAGGGTCTCAACGGCATGACGAGCAGCAGACAATTCCTGCTCGTGTCTGCCGAGCATTGCTCCCTGGATCTCGACGGCAGAGTAGAGAGAATCCGTAGTCGCTGGGTCCATTCTTGGTCGGATCATTCTGTTATGCAGGTGAATGAGGACCCAAAAGCGACTTAACGAAAACAGAGTCTTTATTCCAGTCTTAGACAAAAGCGATAATCCTGGATATTATCTAGGTGAAAGCAAAAACAGGAAAACTGAAATCCACTCGTCAGTAGAGAGGAATGACTGGAGACGCGACCACAGACTGCAGGTCGCTTCGGGAAGGCACCGGCCGTAGCTGACATTGACACCTGCTCACACGCAGCATCTGAAGAAGGCAAAAACTCGACGGAACAAGAACACAGCACAGCACACATCAAACAATGATCCGACAAGGACAGAAGCGGAAAACAGAGGGAGAAATAGGGACTCTAATCAGAGGGCAAAATAGGGGACAGGTGTGAAAAGAGTAAATGAGGTAGTTAGGAGAATGAGGAACAGCTGGGAGCAGGAACGGAACGATAGAGAGAGAGAGAGAGAGGGAGAGAGGGAGGGGGAGAGAGAGGGATAGAAAGAGGGAAAGAACCTAATAAGACCAGCAGAGGGAAACGAATAGAAGGAAAGCACAGAGACAAGACATGATAATCAATGACGAAACATGACAATACCAGGCCAAACGCAAACACAACATAGAAAACGAAACATAGACAACCCACCCAACGCACGCCCTGCCAAACTAAAACAAAGACATAAATAAAAGAACTAAGGTCAGAACGTGACAGAGACGCTAAACCAGACAAAATAAAGCGTGCCTGTCTATATAATGAATAGGATTTTGTTGGGTTGAGATTATTAAATCTAAAGGCACTAAACCTTTCTCTAAAAGCTTCACTTATTCAAAAGCTTTACTTGAACCCTAAATGATTCTCAAGTAGATTACTAAGAAAAGCCCAGCCATGGTTTAAAAATGGCCTTTTTGCCTTTGTGCAGATTGCCATGTCTCATTTTTGATGAATTGAAAATGATCCTTTTTTCAAAGTATCTCTCTTTTTCAAACAAGCATTACAGAGCTGGCTACAATTTCAATTTCATCCCCCTGAAAAGACAGAACAAATATTACAAATATTATGGCTGAACTGAAATGTGCTGGTTGATAAAATATCTGTATTTATGGGAAATACGTTTGAAAAGGGTATTTTGTTCTTCAATTATATTGTAAATTGGAATGGTAGAGTTATGTCCTTCATGGAGTTATCAGAATTGTACGGGAAAGTTTGCTCAATCCAGGTGGCGAATCGCATCTCTGCATGTCTGGCAGACATATCAGTGTGGATGACGGATCACCACCTCAAGCTGAACCTCGGCAAGACGGAGCTGCTCTTCCTCCCGGGGAAGGACTGCCCGTTCCATGATCTCGCCATCACGGTTGACAACTCCATTGTGTCCTCCTCCCAGAGCGCCAAGAACCTTGGCGTGATCCTGGACAACACCCTGTCGTTCTCAACTAACATCAAGGCGGTGGCCCGTTCCTGTAGGTTCATGCTCTACAACATCCGCAGAGTACGACCCTGCCTCACACAGGAAGCGGCGCAGGTCCTAATCCAGGCACTTGTCATCTCCCGTCTGGATTACTGCAACTCGCTGTTGGCTGGGCTCCCTGCCTGTGCCATTAAACCCCTTCAACTCATCCAGAACGCCGCAGCCCGTCTGGTGTTCAACCTTCCCAAGTTCTCTCACGTCACCCCGCTCCTCCGTTCTCTCCACTGGCTTCCAGTTGAAGCTCGCATCCGCTACAAGACCATGGTGCTTGCCTACGGAGCTGTGAGGGGAACGGCACCTCAGTACCTCCAGGCTCTGATCAGGCCCTACACCCAAACAAGGGCACTGCGTTCATCCACCTCTGGCCTGCTCGCCTCCCTACCACTGAGGAAGTACAGCTCCCGCTCAGCCCAGTCAAAACTGTTCGCTGCCCTGGCCCCCCAATGGTGGAACAAACTCCCTCACGACGCCAGGACAGCGGAGTCAATCACCACCTTCCGGAGACACCTGAAACCCCACCTCTTTAAGGAATACCTAGGATAGGTTAAGTAATCCCTCTCACCCCACCCCCCCTAAGTTTTAGATGCACTATTGTTAAGTGACTGTCCCACTGGATGTCATAAGGTGAATGCACCAATTTGTAAGTCGCTCTGGATAAGAGCGTCTGCTAAATGACTTAAATGTAAATGTAAATGTAAGAGTACAACCAATTGATTACAGCATTACCCCAAAAATGGAGGAGGCAGGTGGCAGCAGGAGGAGGTAGGGAAATGGTCTGTCTGCCCAATATAAAGGATAAAAACTGGCGGAGGAATACAAATAGCATAAATAGGAGAGTATACCAGTTTAATTTGAGGAGCAGTATATTGACAACTGTGCCATACAGATTGCAAAATAGTTGGGAAGAGATTTTTTATGTACCGATTCCATGGTACAGAGTGTATGAGTTGATATATAAAACAACGCTGTCACGACTTCTGCCGAAGTCGTTGCCTCTCCTTGTTCGGGCGGTGCTCGGCGTTCGACGTCACCGGTCTTCTAGCCATCATTGATCCTTTTTTCATTTTCCATTGGTTTTGTCTTGTCTTCCCACACACCTGTTTTCTATCCCATGCATTACCTGTTGTGTATTTAACCCTCTGTTTCCCCTCATGTCTTTGTCAGAGATTGATTTATTGGCAGTGTAGTGTGATTGTTTGTATAGGTGCGCGGCGGGTCCTCGTACCCATGTTTTGTTTGTTTGTACATTTATTGTTATGGAGCATACTCTTGGAACTTTATTAAAAGACTCAATTTTTACACTCCATTTGACTCTCCTGCGCCTGACTTCCCTGCCACCTCTTACACCTATGCATGACAAACGCAAGATTTAGTACTTGGTGATTTTCAGCGAAAATGATTATATAAAATTCTTGTCACCAACAAAATGTTGAATATTGGGGGCATTAAATCATCGAAGCTCTGTAGATTTTGTTATGAGGATACAGAATCAATAGACCATTTATTTTGATATTGCCCTAAGTTAACCTGTTTCTGGTCTCGGGCTCAGGAATGGCTGAAAAGGCATAGGATTCATCTAAAATTGACCCTAGAAATAGTACTGTTAGGAGATCTGGAGAGACTGGGTCAGGCAATTACTAATATACAAATACTCTTAGTAAAAGTATTTATCTTCAACTCGCAATCTATTTGATTAGATAGATTGAAATTGTACTTTAAACATCACAGCATAGTTGAAAGATATATGTTGCGTAGAAATCCGAAGAGGGTGGCTGGCAGAGATAGGTGGGATGGACTGAGGGAAGCTGAAGGTTGGGATGTGGAATTGTAGACAAGTAGGAGTGGAGTTGTGTGCGGGAGATAGAATGATGGTCAAAGATAAAAGTCAAAAATAAAGTCAAAATAAAACATAATAAAAAGTACTTTGAATGACATTGAGGGGCAGTATTTTTTTTTTTTACAGCCAATGCCGGTGTGCCCGAGGCTGATGCCGTGCAGGTGTTTGTACACCTGCATAGACACACACTCTCATTCAAATGCACACATACATGGACACACACACATGTAGTAGTGTCAGACATGAACTGTTGTTGTTTATTTTGCATTGCTGTTGGCTGTTTTTCTTCTGTCTTTTTCTTTTTTTCTTCTCTAGGTCTTTTGTCTTGGTTGTTGGTGCATTGGGGGGTTCTTGGGGGTGGGGAATGGAATTCATTGCATTTTTTTATATATATAATTTTTTTTCTTCTTTGCGGACTGTGGGAGGTGTCTCGGATGGTTGAGGGACAGCTATTGGGGAACTGATGGGGGGGGGGGATCTTGGAGGGTTCGGGTTCACGTTGTTTGGCCTGGTGGGAGATCTGTCAACATTTCCTTGAGCAGGGTATTGACCCTGGAAGCATCTGTGTCTCACTCTGAATGGGAGTCTGTTGGATGACTGGTGTGTTGTAGTTGTTGAGCGGCTTCACGGCAAGTATATTGTATGTTATGGATAGTCAATAAATAAATAAATAAAAATAAATAAAATAATATATAAATATCGTCAATATCAATCATGTTATTAGTATGCAAATCAGACAACTCAGCATGGAATTAAACACCAAGGTATGTATTCAAGTAAGAATCATGTAAGTAATAAATAATCAAACAGTGCAGATATCAATTGCCACAGTTAACTGCCAAGGTAGGATTACCCTCCATCCTCCTTCTATTCCAAACCTCTTCTTTCCACTTTGAAGGGTATTTTAATTTCTTGGCTGACCCATTCTCCTCCCCCTCGGTTGTGCCACTACAAAAAAAAGACAAAAGCAACTTAAGTACATGTAACTACCCACCTCTACAACTTTGGAACACTGAAAGTAGATCGCGGGCTGACACACACACACACACACACACACACACACACACACACACACACACACACACACACACACACACACACACACACACACACACACACACACACACACACACACACACACACACACACACACACACACACACACACACACACACACACACACACACACACACACACACTATTGGCATGAAGGCCCGGCATATTGGTTATAGGTTATAGGAGTTTGCTTAGTGCTCTTTTGGTCTGCACAATTCACTACCGTGGTAGAATGAGATTGAGGCGTACAGATCATACAGTATTGGCAATGGCTGCATAATGGGCTAGCATGCTGCTGTCCCTGCTGAGAGCTATATTTTATCTTTTTTTTTTCTGGAAACAGACCAGGATACTTAAAGTCCCACATAACTACCCCCCAAAGTTTTATTTCCCTCCTATCTGCTGATCAATTAGAATGTTACTTTACATATAAATGTTAAACTGATTAGGTAATAGTGTGGAATGGTGATTTGGAATGAGTCGCCATCTGCTCTGGGTGCCTGGAGGAATGCACAGGAACGACCAATCAGGTGATCTTAGAATAATGTACTCACTTTCACTCTCTATTACAGTGCTACAGATAATTCCCTTGGCAACGGGAGAGAGAGAGAGAGAGAGAGAGAGAGAGAGAGAGAGAGAGAGAGAGAGAGAGAGAGAGAGAGAGAGAGAGAGAGAGAGAGAGAGAGAGAGAGAGGGCAAAAAAGCAATGATCTCTGTGACAAGGGTGCCCTCCAGAGGCATAAACCAACTGTCACTCCTACACTTTGCCTACAAAGACAACTTCCCCGATGTGCTATTGATTGAGACCGACCATTCATTCAGCTGGGCTAATCTTTCAATTGTTTAACTGAACTGTCAGTAGAACTTCAATTCTGAAGTAATCCAAATCTCTACAGACTGATGTAGACATCAGAAAATATGGCCAAAAGAGAGAGAAGTGATTATTACACGCAGTCTAAATGGTTGACCACCAGAGGACAGTAGAACTCTATTTCTGTTTTCCCAATACCTCTGAAGCTTGTGGCTGAGTTAGTGCTTTATCTGCGGTGTAATGGAAAATAATGAGGTGATGGATGAGTTGAATCCCCTTGCACAGGGAGCAACGCGTTGGGATCCTCAGATGGGAGGCGCAATCTGTTCCAATTCCATCCACTGTCACAATGGCTGTATAATGTTTATGAAGCAGTAGCATACAGTCATTTGTCTTCAGGAGATGGCCCGAACCTCCAGGTCGTTGATGAGGAAGTCTTCAGAGGACAACACGTAATTGTCAAATGTGTCACACCTCTGGCTCCGCCAATGGATCAGGCCTTTGTCTAACCACAGGCCAAAGTCATCTTTCAATCACCCACGTGGGTACAACCAATGGGGAGATGTACCTGCTTCTATAAACCAATGAGGAGATGGGAGAGGCAGGACTTGCAGCGCGATCTGCTTCAGAAATAGAAAGGAGTTCTGTTTTATCCCTTGGCTACGCAGACGCTCGTTGGCGCGCGCGAGCAGTGTGGGTGGAGTAATTGAATAACATGGATTTCTAAATGTATTTGGCGACGCTCGCGCACGCAACGTATCCGGTCTGGTCAGCATGTTATAGGACAAAGAAATATAGTCACAGAACAAGATATAAAAAAACGGACACTGATAGACTTATGGCACAGACGAGAAAACTTGGTCTAGGCCTGTAAAAGGCCTCAGCTACTTCTCACCTGTCCAGAGTTATGATGACAGTGCTACAGTGCATGCCCACCATGCTCCTGTACAGAGTGCCCAGGCCGGTGCCATGTCTCTGGGCTCTGTAAACCAGGGCCACTGCTCCAACCTGGCCGGAAGTTGCTCATGTAGCTGAAAACCAATGGGAATTACACTGTGACATTTGTATCAATTTAGCAATTTAGAATAACTTGTATGGAGAGCATAGTAAGCACTGCAATAATAATTTACCACTGTAAAAGTGGTGCATTTAATGTAATCAAATGCATTAAAAAAGCTGCACGTTTAAGGGTATTTATTGACAAGCCAGTCAGATCATTTCTGCTCCTGTATTCTGGCCAGTCACCTGGCTGTTGCCCTCCCCTTCCCATTGGGCGTCAGGGGAGTTTTCAAAAGTAAGAGGGAACTAGGTTTACTGGAGTTTGGCATTAATGCACCATAAAGTTAGTCTGGCTGACACCTAACTCGAAGTCATCCTGACTTCAGAGTCTGGAAAGGCTATTTTGACGTTGTCGGCAAGATGTGTTGATGATGAAGGGGGATGTGCATTTTTTGCTGATTGCTTCTCCTCTGTGTCTTTCTCACTCAAAAACCACATGGACAGCAACACTCAGCCCCCGAGCGCCATCCCCTTCCAATACAGCTGTTGGCTTTTCAAATCCAAACAATGAGAGGTCAACCTCCCCCAGGAAAAAATAACATTTGGTTCTCACAAAGGTCAAGCCAACTTTCAAGATAACTGGGAACCCTGAAGAAAATAGGTAAAATCATGATATCAGTGAGAAGTCTTAGATCTAGTAGATCTATATAGATCTAGTCGATCTATGATGATGCCCTTGGATGATGGCCGAGTTTCTGACTTGGAATTCTGAGTTGGATGACCGTTCAAAATGATTTTTCCCAGTCGGAGCTAGATTTTCTTTTCAGTGTTCCCAGTTGTCTTGAAAGCACTGAAGTCAGATGTTGGAAATGTTCAAGATCCAAGTTCCCAGTTGTCTTGAACATGGCATAACAACGGACTCCTGTCTTAGACCAGTGTGTTTACAGCTCTCCCTAGATGTGTAACACGTGAGTCGCGTCAACCAGGCTACTATTAATGGTGCATTCAAGACAACTGGGAACTCAAAAAAGTTCCAAGTTGTTTTGAACGTGGCATAAAACTGGGAAGCTTCAATACTGGGAACTTGGAACTAGGAAATACACTGGCTTCTAGTTTCACCCAATCAAAGTAACAGGGCTGCAGGCAGGGTGGAGATAGCAGAGGGCTCCCTCGTATTAAAGGGTGACTTTATACACTTGACTGTGTGGTGAGCTTTTAGCACCCCCTATCGGCAACAGAAGAAGCATCACGTAAGTAGGTGCTAGACATCACTATTGGAGGAGACCTGCAGTGGCTGAAGGGAGCTGAGGACTGCCCAATGGGCACAAATCAAATTGAATTGGTCACATGTGTCGAATACAACTTTACAGTGAAATGCTTACTTACAAGCACTTAACCAACCATGCAGATAAGAACAAATAAGTGTTAAGTAAAAAATAGAAAGCAAAAGTAACAAATAATGAAATAGCAGCAGTCAAATAAAAATAGTGAGGCCAGATACAGGGGCTACTGGTACAGAGTCAATGTGCGGGGGCACTGATAAGTCGAGGTAATTGAGGTAATGTGTACATGTAGGTAGAGTTAAAGTGAATATGCATAGATAATAAAACTGAGTGGCAGCAGCGTAAAATGGGGGGGGGGTGCAAATAGTCTGGGTAGCCATTTGATTAGCTGTTCAGGAGTCTTATGGCTTGGGGGTAGAAGCTGTTTAGAAGCCTCTTGGACCTAGACTTGGCACTCCGGTACTGCTTGCTGTGCGGTAGCAGAGAGAGCAGTCTATGACTAGGGTGGCTGGAATCTTTGACAATTTTTAGAGCCTTCCTCTGACACCATCTGGTATAGAGTTCCTGGATGGCAGGAAGCTTGGCCCCAGTGCTGTGCTGGGCCGTACGCACCAGTCTGGATGCTCTCAATGGTGCAGTTGTAGAACCTTTTTGAGCCATTCCATGTTAAGCCATGTTAAACCATTCCATGTTGGTTCAACATCATTTTATTGAGATGACCATGTAAACATTGATTCAACCAGTGTGTGAGAACAACGTCAGGACCAGCTAGTCAACTCCACGATCAAACCTGTCCCTCCTAGTACCATCCAACTGGGCTGCCACCGGAACCGTCAGCAAATGCAGGCACATCTGAAGCTGTCAAGACTATAGACTTCACTCTATTTTTAATCAACTAACATTTCGCACCTTTTTTGTTTTATTTTGTGTCTGTATAGGCCTATAGCTTTTAGCTGTGAATATGTACAAGACAGTCTAACTAATAATTACACAACCTTGATATTGGCTATGCCCATGACCTTGGTGTATGGACCATTATGTCACTTGTGGTAATGTTAAACTTTTCACGTGCAACAATGTCGCCTTTGACCCACGTCTTTTGCTTGATTTGGGCTTTAGTAGTTGTTGGCATCCTTTGATGCCCGAATAGGCTGTCATGCACTTGCTCAGTTTACCATATTTACTTCGAGCTAAGTACTCAGGTCTTATAGTTATACACACACGACACCCTCCACATTCTTGTAGATTGTGTCATTGTTGGCAGACCCGGTATCAGAACGAATACGTTGAAAGACCCTTGGATTTCCATAGGGGAGCTCGTTTTTTCACGCGAGCTCTTGTGTGCTCGCGCTTGCGCGTTCACATTTTTATAAATGGCTGTAATAGAAAATATGTATTCTACCATTTCAACCGATATGCGTGCCAGTTATTATCATTGTTATATGCGCATTTTCTTGGAACAGTTTCATTGAAATAATAACGTTTTCGTTTCTCAAAATTATTGTCACATGGTTGATAATAAAAAATCTGAAGTCAAATGATAAAAATCAAAAAGTTAAAATGAAACTATGTGGAGAGCACTTGCCTCTGCCATATGGACACACTGTGATCCAGTGGGCCTATGACTTCCATTGTCACTAAGTAAAATACATAGGCCTAAAGCCGACAAAATACAAACTGATGAAAATGACGGTTCTTTCACTCACATTCATCTATCCACCGCGCCTGTCTGCCTCCCTTTCTTTCTATCCGTCTTGACTTGAGCTATTGCTTGTGAGTGCAATATTGTATCAAATCATGACTTGGTCCGCCCAGACGCTGTTGCTACCGAACTTGCAACATTGCATCAACAAGACTATTCCTGGCCCCCAGAGTTTCTGCGCCAGTGAGCTCGGAACAGAAATATGTTTTTTTACAATGTTTTTTATGCCTGGATATATGGGATCATCAGATCATGATATTTTGCTCTTTCACACGGCTTGGTGATTATCGAGGCCGGGAGTGTTGGAAATATTTTTTTAAATACAGAGGAACTATCGTTCGCAACGGATGTTAAAAAAAGCAGACTTCATTGACTTGTGTGAGGCGAAGAAAAAATGAGCGGTGTACGTGGTGAGTTAAGACAATCAGAAATCAGACATTGCCAAATGGGTACTTTCCTACATATGCATGCATTCTGGAGAGAGACGCACCGTGTCTTTGCCCCCTCCCTTCTTCTTGATGCAACATTTTAAATTATACCCATGATACATTATCTTCACACATATTTTAGACGCTTTTCACTGAGAGCCGCAACTCAGTCAGCTAGACCTATTGCCACACGCACTACTCAAATCGCGGGAATCCCAAACACACTGGTGACTTGAAACAATCCCGATCCCCACATTTTTATCCCCCAAATATAAAATAACTCAAAATATATGATATAGTTATATATTTATATATTATATATATTATATTATATATATTTTGGGAGGGGCTTCCGCATGTTATTTTGGCATGAATACATATTACATATCAGTTTGCAAACAATGTACAAACAAATACATATCATTGAGTTAATAAAGCACATATCATTGAGTTAATAGGCAGCTCCAAAATGCAGGTGTTTCAGCCTAGCTCCGTGCTTTCTGTGTTGGTTTGGCAAGACAGCAGAAAATAGGAGCATTGCACTGCTCAGTGTTCTGTCACTCATGTCACTACGTCATCGCCAAGTCCTTCGTAAGTGTAGACATCGGATATCCAATTGTTATTGGGGAGGGGGAAAAAAGGGGGGAAAATTCAAAAAGCCAAAAAAAAAGTGTAGACATCGGAAAAGTAAGCCCTTTGGGTCCTGCCATAGAGTTCCATTACAAGTGCCCTTCCAAGAAGGCTCAAGGTCATTGGCCGCAGATGCAATTATGTTAAATCTGTTATATGTATAGTAGCTTTGATTGTTCAACATCTTACTTTCAAAATCTTAGCAAGCAGTCATCATTAATCAAGTCAACAATCTTCTGGCAAATCCTTTTTAATCCTTGTCATATGAAGAGAAATAACGAAGAGAAGTAATAGATTAAATGTATCGGTGCTCATCGGCCATTGGACATAAACATTACACAACAAGTTGGAAATCGCAAATTCAACAATGAGTGGTTTGGAAGGAATCGGTGACAGTGGCAAACTGCAAGCATTGCAACTGGGAAGTCGGGAATAAACCAGCTCCGACTGGGAAAATACATTTTGAACGGTCATCCAACTCGGAATAGTAAATCCGGCTTCTTTCTGTTTGATGACAAAATTTGCCGAAGGACGGCCGTGCCACCTTCCTCTCCAAGTGGGTACATCACAACCAGGTGAGTCCAAAAATGGCTTACATGCTGCTGCATAAATCATGTAATATGCGATGGAGATACATTTGAAGTCGGAAGTTTACATACACTTAGGTTAGCTATAGTTTTAGCAAGTAGGTTAGGACATCTACTTTGTGCATGACACAAGTAAGTTTTTTCCAACAATTGTTTACAGACAGATTATTTCACTGTATCACAATTCCAGTGGGTCAGAAGTTTACATACACTAAGTTGTCTGACTGTGCCTTGAAACAGCTTGGAAAATTCCAGAAAATGATGTCATGGGTTTAGAAGATTCTGATAGGCTAATTGACATCATTTGAGTCAATTGGAGGTGTACCTGTGGATGTATTTCAAGGCCTACCTTCAAAATCACAGCCTCTTTGCTTGACATCAAGGGAAAATCATACGAAATCAGCCAAGACCTCAGAATTCTTTTGTTGTAGACGTCCGCAAGTCTGGTTCATCCTTGGGAGCATCATCCTTGGGAGCAATTTACAAATGCCTGAAGGTTCCACGTTCATCTGTACAAACAATAGTACGCAAGTATAAACACCATGGGACCATGCAGCCATCATACCGCTCAGGAAGGAGATTTGTTCTGTCTCCTAGAGATGAATGTACTTTGGTTCGAAAAGTGCAAATCAATCCCAGAACAACAGCAAAGGACCTTGTGAAGATGCTGGAGGAAACAGGTACAAAGTATCTATATCCACAGTAAAACGAGTCCTACATCGATATAACCTGAAAGGCCGCTCAGCAAGGAAGAAGCCACTGCTTCAGAATCACCATAAAAAAACAGACTACGGTTTGCAACTGCACATGGGGACAAAGATCATACCTTTTGGAGAAATGTCCTCTGGTCTGATGAAACAAAAATAGAACTGTCTGGCTATAATGACCATCGTTATGTTTGGAGGAAAAAGGGGAGGCTTGCAAGCCAAGGAACACCATCCCAACCGTGTAGCACGGGGGTGGCAGCATCATGTCGTTGGGGTGCTTTACTGCAGGAGGGACTGGTGCACTTCACAAAATAGATGGCATCATGAGGTAGAAAATGATGTGGATATATTGAAGCAACATCTCAAGGCAGCAGCCAGGAAGTTAAAGCTTGGTCGCAAATGGGTCTTCCAAATGGACAATGACCCCAAGCATACTTCCAAAGTTGTGGCCAAATGGCTTAAGGACAACAAAGTCGAGGTATTGGAGGGGCCATCACAAAGCCCTGACCTCAATCCCATAGAAAATTTGTGGGCAGAACTGAAAAAGCGTGTGCGAGTAAGGAGGCTTATACACCTGACTCAGTTACATTAGCTCTGTCAGGAGGAATGGGCCAAAATTCACCCAACTTATTGTGGGAAGCTTGTGGAAGGATACCTGAAACGTTTGACCCAAGTTAGACAATATAAAGGCAATGCTACCAAATACATATTGAGTGTATGTAAACTTCTGACCCACTGGGAATGTGATGCAAGAAATAAAAGCTAAAATAAATAATTATCTCTACTATTATCCTGACATTTCCCATTCTTAAAATAAATTGGTGATCCTAACTGACCTAAGACAGAGATTTTTTACTCGGATTAAATGTCAGGAATTGTCAAATACTGAGTTTAAATGCTAAGGTGTATGTAATCTTTCGACTTCAACTGTATGTGTACTGTAGTTAAGAATGTAATGCTAAGTGTGTTTTGTGTAGTAAGCAATTAGTTGCCCATGTGTCAACCTAATAATTTGGTCTATTTTCACCTCTTAGTTTCGCCTAACGTTACTGTTCTGATTCGGTGGTGCAACCTGTTTTTGAGAAATGTCATCATCTAATATTGTACGAGCTTTCATTGTCTGCTTATATGCCCCTTTTATTTATCCTACAGTTCTAACTTGGTGTACAGGGAAAATACTGTAAGAGAAGCCCATGTTCTGCATTCTGTCGATGTACATTTCAAAAGTCCTGAACCCATAGTTATATTGACTACGTCCGTCTTAGCTTTCTCATTAATGTCTTCATCGAAATTACGGAATGTCTCTTATCTACTCATGGTTCCCTTATGCCATAGTTTGTACATCTCAATTGTTAGCAGAAACCGCGTTTGTTTAAGCAAGTCAGCCATATCAGCTTTGTTTTTTTTAAAGGCAGTAAACGAGGCTGAATTAACTGTTTCGATGCCAGACACGGCTCCGCTGATAGCCAGGTGAAGCTGTGGTAAGGATTCACTCTTTTGTGCTGGAAAGAAATCTCTGCTGTTTGGACAGCTTTATGTAGGCCCTATCAGTTTGTGTGCACCGCTAGCCACCGTTTTAGTGCAATGCATGTATTGTTTAGTGTTCTGTTATGTCACGGCTTTGCTGGCATGCATCTACATTTTATTGCCCCACCAAGATTTCCATACTAAAATCACCACTGGACAAGAGTAATTTATATAATTTTGGCAAAACATCCATTTACATTATGCTGTAACTAGAGATCTGTATATAGTGACGAGATGCCCATGTCTCCACCCTAACAATGGGAGTCTTTGTCTCAAAGGCGGGAAGCAAGCGAGAATCTTTGGTCTGCATATTATTGCCAGAGAAACCATTGGGCTTATACTAGACATAATTTGGCGAGAGGGAGCCCTCTGACTTCGCCTCTTCCTCTACTGAAACTGTATCGCCGGGAAAAGCATCCGTGCAAGCGAAACAGCGCCCCTCTATATGTAGTCCATGTAGGCTATATGATGCTGTCTGGCCAGAAATAGTATGACATGCCTTACCCTTTTTGTCCAGAGGGGCGCTGTTCTGCTCGCGCGTATGCTTTAACTGAAATTGATGCATCTTTCTGTTGGGGCGTGTCTCTGTCAAATAAATGATAAATATTTCAATATTTTATATGGACGGGCAAGAACGTAAAGGTAGGGCGGGCCAGGCCCCCTAAAGCCCATAACACCGGCACAGCAAAGGCCATATGTAGAAAGGCCTCGTGTTTCTTGGCCAGACATATCATTTTGTTCACACACTAGGTTGTTTTTCAACGTTAGTTTGAGTTTGCTGCAACTTAAAGGGGCAGCTGCACTTCATGATTGTGCTTAATTGAGCATGGGGATCAATTTAAACACAATCCTAAAAATGTTTATGTTTATTATTTGTGTTGTTCTACATTTCTACTTAGGAGTATGGCATGTACTTATTATAAAAAATGTCAGTGTAGAGCCCTGAACTATAATAATAAATAAGCCATGTCGAAGCCCTTTGTTGCAGGGAAAGCACTTTGTTGATTCTTGAATTGTTTATCTGTTTTTACCATTATATCTAAATTGTTAATTTTAACATACATTGATTAAAAGACGCAGGTCACAAAAATGAAATTACATTAAGAAATATACCCCGTTACTTCTTACTAGTAATACATTTCTTGTTTGAGAAAAACAGAAAGCATGCTCATCCGGTTATATATATACATTGGGCCGGCAGCGTAGCCTAGTGGTTAGAGTGTTGCGAGTTCAAACCCCTGAGCTGACAATGTACAAATCTGTCGTTCTGAACAGGCAGTTAGCCCACTGTTCCCAGGCCGTCATTGAAAATAAGAATATGTTGGTTAAATAAAGGTTAAAAATATATATATATGTTATTTGTGTGTAATTATGGTAAAATATTTTGGCTGGTAAAAAAATATATGTGGCTGGTATATTTCTTAATCTACCAGTCACAGTGGCCAAGCATACTATGTCATGTGTCACTTGCACTTGATCAACTTCTGAATACATTAATTATGCATTAGTACATTTGTCGAATAGGAGGGAGGCAAACATAACTATCTCTGAGAGCTGACAGTCATACCTGACATAAGAGTATCTGACCAATGTGAAGGAGGTCACTTTGGTCTGTGAGCTCAGGCTCCATGGGATCCTCCGAGCTGAGGTTGTCTAAATTCTGCTTGTCTGTAAGGTCCCAAGAGCTGTCACTGCGACTTCAATGATCTCAAAATCCTCCTCCTCGTCCTCCTTTTCATCCTCTTCTTCCTCCCTACTATTTGTCCTGTGGAATGAGGGCGAAGTCCATCTGAGACGGTTGACCTTGTGTGGCTGGCTGGCTGGCTGGCTGGCAGGCAGGCAGGCAGGCAGGCAGGCAGGCAGGCAGGCAGGCAGACAGACAGACAGACGGTGAGAGGAGTAGGAAGACAGCGCAGAGTCCCAACAGACATCACCCAAAGTTCCAACAATCGATTTTGCGCCGCTTTCTCTCTCTTCTCCTCTCGTCCATCCCTCCATCCCTGCTCCTCACGTTGGTCTCCATGCAATTAGCCTGCTATAGTTCCACTGAGTGCACAGTGCTAAATGGCTAATCTCACTCATTCCTCTTTCTCCCTCTTTTCTTTATCGATTCCTTTATCCCTCTCTGGACAGTGCTTGGGGGCTTTGACTGTCTGACACGCATAACCGAAGGTGTGACAGGTTTTAAAACCCAACACTAATACCCTTTATTTGTCTGTAAAGAGCTGTTGTAAGGGAGCCAGTAATGGATTTGTGACTGTGTGTGTATGTTTGTGTTATATGTGGGGTTGTGTGTGTGTTCACTGTTGGGCTGACAGGCTGCAGTATGCAATCACAGCTTGAGGGCTTTGAGCTTTTGAGTGAGTGTGTGTGTGTACGATGTGTGTGTGCTTGTATGACTGTGTGTACTTTCATAGTCTATCCATCAGGACTTCAGTGTAAGGGTTCCCCTTATGGATCTATAGCCAACACAAAGCCTTACAGTCAGTAAACTGGCTTATGATTGTCCATTCTTTCCTCAACAGCTTGCTCATGGGTATGGGTCTCCCTAAATCCTAGTGGACAAAAGCTATGTTCTGATGTTTTAAAATGTGGGGGAGAGGTGCAATTTATTTCATTATTTTTTTAAATATTTTTTTTAGGGGTTTCTACAGCACCCCCTAATAAATAAATAAATAAATAAATAAATAAATAAATAACTACAAGTCACACCTCTCCCCCACATTTTCAAACATCAGAACATAGCTATGACTTCTCCCATGCCCCGTTCAAAGGCACTTCAATCTTTCCACTTGCCAATTCACCCTCTGAATGGCAGACACACACAATCCATGTCTCAATTGTCTCAAGGCTTAAACATCCTTATTTAACCTGTATTTAACAAGTGATATCACTAGGGGATCATGGTTTTCACCTTGCCAGTCTATGTCATGGAAAGAGCAGGTGTCATTAACATCATTTTTTTTTTACACTGTGTATATTCACTATACAGCAGCCAAAGATACAGTATCAAATGTTCCGTAAGTGCGCGGAACTCTTCTCTAACTATTCCTTTGCCTCCCAGCCAAAATACTAAATCAATCAAATGGTTGCCACACGATAGTACAGTAAACAGCTCCCTGCTGTCTGCTGCATGTGGTGACCTGGAAAAGGGGAGCACAGACATGTGACTATGTGGCACTCATCCACACAGAGACTCGCTCGTCACATTGCCAGCCACTGTGCTTAGAAACACAATATGGCCATCTTGGCTGGTCGCTCAGATAGATGGAGGGGGAAACGAACGCTTGCCAGCCAAACTGTGTCGTATTTTTTCTTCTTTTCGTTCTCTCCCTCTCTCTACTCTCAGGCCATTCTCTGCAGGGAGCCATGTGAGGAAGGAAACAGTTTTCATGACTGATAGAAAGGAGTGATCAAACGCACAGTGTTCTCAGAAACAATCCAACATTGTGACATTATCATCATGTGTTGTTTGATTTATAGCTTTCAGTATGATAATGTATTCATTCCATTTCCCTTTTTGATAACTTACAAAGATATGACTGTTTTATAAAAACTGAATCCATTAAGCAATAGTTGCACAATATATTTTCCCAGCAGTGTGGTATTGAAGCCGTGTCTTGTATAACAAATGAGAGCCATTATCACTTTTACATAATAGCGACATTAATAAAACTGATAACAGTTTTATCATGAGCTTGATCTGTCACCCCTCTCTTCACTGGAATAATGGCAGATAATAGCATCTCTCTCCACAGAACTCAATGTTCTGATTACTATATAATTGATATATCTGCCAGCCATACATAATAAATCCACATGATTAACTGTCCTGGACAGTGAGTAGCTAGAGATAACAAAACACACAATATGTTCCCACATACTGCACCCACATTGTGATAATAATAGACAACGCCATTGTCTTACATCAATCACTGTGTAACTGCAGTGTTTATATGTACACAGTAATGGCTGTAAGCAGAAACCCTCACTGAACCACCCCATTTCCATTTATCTCACTGAAGACTGAACAGACCATGGAGGCCCTGTGTTTTTACACTGGGCCTCATGTGTTACATTGTTATTAACTCGTGCGTTTCACTGCAAAACATGAATTCAATAACTATTGTTTATGAACTACACTTTACTTTGAGTCTAATCTGTCTTGTACATGATCTATCTAGCTAATAACCAATTGGCAACGGATTTGTCCATTCCACACATACACACAGTGTACTCACCAAGAGGTGGTTGCACAAGGCTTTGAGTATCTCCATATTTTTCAGTGAGTCTCTGATTTAAAATGTCTCCCTGTATGAGAGTTTCTTCACTTCTTAGTTAATCAGACATTACTCTTTCACTTGTTCACCTGGACACACCTACTTCCACTCGATCTTACTCTCTCACACGGTCTCCCCTCTCTCTCTCTCTCCCTGCTTTCGCTCTCCCTCTGATGAGGGTGGTCAGAGGGTGTGGAATATTCCATGGCGATTCTTAAGTATGAAGGGAGGCCTTCACGGTGTGCTTGAACCATCCATCTAGAAGGGGCTATGCATGAGAGAGTGGGTGTGTGAACGTTTTTTAAAATTTCTGACTGCTCGCTCCTCTCATTCCTCAAGGTGCTCAGTTTTGAATGATAGTTTGAGCACAGTTGATAGGTTTCTGTATGTCATTTAGTTTTAATTGTGAATGTCTAGGTCTACAGTGCATGTATGTTGGAGGGAAGTATTGAATAGAGTATGATCATCAAGAGCCACTGTACTTTACTTCACTTCACTGATTTATAGTATCGTAGGTACATTTACATTACATTTAAGTCATTTAGCAGACGCTCTTATCCAGAGCGACTTACAAATTGGTGCATTCACCTTATGACATCCAGTGGAACAGCCACTTTACAATAGTGCATCTAAATATTTTAAGGGGGGGGGGTGAGAAGGATTACTTTATCCTATCCTAGGTATTCCTTAAAGAGGTGGGGTTTCAGGTGTCTCCGGAAGGTGGTGATTGACTCCGCTGTCCTGGCGTCGTGAGGGAGTTTGTTCCACCATTGGGGAGCCAGAGCAGCGAACAGTTTTGACTGGGCTGAGCGGGAACTGTACTTTCTCAGTGGTAGGGAAGCGAGCAGGCCAGAGGTGGATGAACGCAGTGCCCTTATTTGGGTGTAGGGCCTGATCAGAGCCTGGAGGTACTGAGGTGCCGTTCCCCTCACAGCTCCGTAGGCAAGCACCATGGTCTTGTAGCGGATGCGAGCTTCAACTGGAAGCCAGTGGAGAGAGCGGAGGAGCGGGGTGACGTGAGAGAACTTGGGAAGGTTGAACACTAGACGGGCTGCGGCGTTCTGGATGAGTTGTAGGGGTTTAATGGCAAAGGCAGGGAGCCCAGCCAACAGCGAGTTGCAGTAATCCAGACGGGAGATGACAAGTGCCTGGATTAGGACCTGCGCCGCTTCCTGTGTGAGGCAGGGTCGTACTCTGCGGATGTTGTAGAGCATGAACCTACAGGAACGGGCCACCGCCTTGATGTTAGTTGAGAACGACAGGGTGTTGTCCAGGATCACGCCAAGGTTCTTAGCGCTCTGGGAGGAGGACACAATGGAGTTGTCAACCGTGATGGCGAGATCATGGAACGGGCAGTCCTTCCCCGGGAGGAAGAGCAGCTCCGTCTTGCCGAAGTTCAGCTTGAGGTGGTGATCCGTCATCCACACTGATATGTCTGCCAGACATGCAGAGATGCGATTCGCCACCTGGTCATCAGAAGGGGAAAGGAGAAGATTAATTGTGTGTCGTCTGCATAGCAATGATAGGAGAGACCATGTGAGGTTATGACAGAGCCAAGTGACTTGGTGTATAGCGAGAATAGGAGAGGGCCTAGAACAGAGCCCTGGGGGACACCAGTGGTGAGAGCGCGTGGTGAGGAGACAGATTCTCGCCACGCCACCTGGTAGGAGCGACCTGTCAGGTAGGACGCAATCCAAGCGTGGGCCGCGCCGGAGATGCCCAACTCGGAGAGGGTGGAGAGGAGGATCTGATGGTTCACAGTATTGAAGGCAGCCGATAGGTCTAGAAGGATGAGAGCAGAGGAGAGAGAGTTAGCTTTAGCGGTGCGGAGCGCCTCCTTGATACAGAGAAGAGCAGTCTCAGTTGAATGACTAGTCTTGAAACCTGACTGATTTGGATCAAAAAGGTCATTCTGAGAGAGATAGCGGGAGAGCTGACCAAGGACGGCACGTTCAAGAGTTTTGGAGAGAAAAGAAAGAAGGGATACTGGTCTGTAGTTGTTGACATCGGAGGGATCGAGTGTAGGTTTTTTCAGAAGGGGTGCAACTCTCGCTCTCTTGAAGACGGAAGGGACGTAGCCAGCGGTCAGGGATAAGTTGATGAGCGAGGTGAGGTAAGGGAGAAGGTCTCCGGAAATGGTCTGGAGAAGAGAGGAGGGGATAGGGTCGAGCGGGCAGGTTGTTGGGCGGCCGGCCGTCACAAGACGCGAGATTTCATCTGGAGAGAGAGGGGAGAAAGAGGTCAGAGCACAGGGTAGGGCAGTGTGAGCAGTACCAGCGGTGTCGTTTGACTTAGCAAACGAGGATCGGATGTCGTCGACCTTCTTTTCAAAATGGTTGATGAAGTCATCTGCAGAGAGGGAGGAGGGGGGGGGGAGGGGGAGGAGGATTCAGGAGGGAGGAGAAGGTGGCAAAGAGCTTCCTAGGGTTAGAGGCAGATGCTTGGAATTTAGAGTGGTAGAAAGTGGCTTTAGCAGCAGAGACAGAGGAGGAAAATGTAGAGAGGAGGGAGTGAAAGGATGCCAGGTCCGCAGGGAGGCGAGTTTTCCTTCATTTCCGCTCGGCTGCCCGGAGCCCTGTTCTGTGAGCTCGCAATGAGTCGTCAAACCACGGAGCGGGAGGGGAGGACCGAGCCGGCCTGGAAGATAGGGGACATAGAGAGTCAAAGGATGCAGAAAGGGAGGAGAGGAGGGTTGAGGAGGCAGAATCAGGAGATAGGTTGGAGAAGGTTTGAGCAGAGGGAAGAGATGATAGGATGGAAGAGGAGAGAGTAGCGGGGGAGAGAGAGCGAAGGTTGGGACGGCGCGATACCATCCGAGTAGGGGCAGTGTGGGAAGTGTTGGATGAGAGCGAGAGGGAAAAGGATACAAGGTAGTGGTCGGAGACTTGGAGGGGAGTTGCAATGAGGTTAGTGGAAGAACAGCATCTAGTAAAGATGAGGTCGAGCGTATTGCCTGCCTTGTGAGTAGGGGGGAAGGTGAGAGGGTGAGGTCAAAAGAGGAGAGGAGTGGAAAGAAGGAGGCAGAGAGGAATGAGTCAAAGGTAGACGTGGGGAGGTTAAAGTCGCCCAGAACTGTGAGAGGTGAGCCGTCCTCAGGAAAGGAGCTTATCAAGGCATCAAGCTCATTGATGAACTCTCCGAGGGGACCTGGAGGGCGATAAATGATAAGGATGTTAAGCTTGAAAGGGCTGGTAACTGTGACAGCATGAAATTCAAAGGAGGCGATAGACAGATGGGTAAGGGGAGAAAGAGAGAATGACCACTTGGGAGAGATGAGGATCCCGATGCCACCACCCCGCTGACCAGAAGCTCTCGGGGTGTGCGAGAACACGTGGGCGGACGAAGAGAGAGCAGTAGGAGTAGCAGTGTTATCTGTGGTGATCCATGTTTCTGTCAGTGCCAAGAAGTCGAGGGACTGGAGGGAGGCATAGGCTGAGATGAACTCTGCCTTGTTGGCTGCAGATCGGCAGTTCCAGAGGCTACCGGAGACCTGGAACTCCACGTGGGTCGTGCGCGCTGGGACCACCAGATTAGGCTGGCAGCGGCCACGCGGTGTGGAGCGTTTGTATGATCTGTACAGAGAGGAGAGAACAGGGATAGACAGACACATAGTTGACAGGCTACAGAAGAGGCTACGCTAATGCAAGGAGATTGGAATGACAAGTGGACTACACGTCTCGAATGTTCAGAAAGTTAAGCTTACGTAGCAAGAATCTTATTGACTAAAATGATTAAAATGATACAGTACTGCTGAAGTAGGCTAGCTGGCAGTGGCTGCGTTGTTGACTTTGTAGGCTAGCTGGCAGTGGCTGCGTCGTTGACACTACACTAATCAAGTCGTTCCGTTGAGTGTAATAGTTTCTACAGTGCTGCTATTCGGGGGCTAGCTGGCTAGCTAGCAGTGTTGATTACGTTAGGTTGCGTTAAAAGAACGACAATAGCTGGCTAGCTAACCTAGAAAATCGCTCTAGACTACACAATTATCTTTAATACACAGACGGCTATGTAGCTAGCTATGTAGCTAGCTACGATCAAACAAATCAAACCGTTGTGCTGTAATGAAATGAAATGAAAAATGTGATACTACCTGTGGAGCGAAGCGGAATGCGACCGGGTTGTTGAGTGCGGAAGTTCTATTCAGTAGACGTTGGCTAGCTGTTGGCTATCTAGCAGTGTCTCCTATGTTAAGGACGACAAATAGCTGGCTAGCTAACCTCGGTAAATTAAAATAATCACTCTAAGACTACACGCTCTAAACTACACAATTATCTTGGATACGAAGACAGCAAAGACAACTATGTAGCTAGCTAACACTACACTAATCAAGTCGTTCAGTTGAGTGTAATAGTTTCTACAGTGCTGCTATTCGGTAGACGGTGGACGTTTGCTAGCTGGCTAGCTGCTGGGCAGATAGCAGTGTAGACTACGTTAGGACGACGAAATACGAAGTTGCAATAGAAGTGCTGACTGTTTCACTTTGTTGTCCTCTTTCTTTTCCTTTTTCTTCTGTCCTTCTTTTGTCCTTATTTTGTCTTCCTTTCTTCTGTTAACTAGATATTTGTTGTTGTTATTCTTTGTAAGCTAGCTAGCTTCTTCCAGGAGAGTCCCTAGCAACTGCTTAGCAACAAGTAAACAATTCTGCTAGCAATTCAGCTAGCTAAGATAACTGTACAATTTTAAGAAAAATAGTTAATTTTTCAAAAGCCTGTCTTTTTTGGTTTGTTCCTTGTTTTGTCTTCTATTGAGTCTTGCAGTTTCCTCTTGATTTTTTCGATGTACTTCACCCTAAAAAAACATTTAAATCTCAATATATACAGGAGCTCATTTTTCAGCAGCTGCTCAATTTAGAACTCCGGAACACATCTGTAGGTCACAGAGATACACAGCTGTTGATTCTCCATTTGAGGAAGTTAATAGTTAATGTCAGAGGGTTGTGGGTAGGGCTGTTGCGGTGACCGTATTACCGCCACACCAGCGGTCCCGAGTCATGATTCCAAGTTACCGTTTAGGGACAGTAATTAGGGTTCTCCAAGCTCTGATGTTGCTGGTGGTCATTAGTAGCCTACCAAATTTGCTAACTGCCTGGTACTCAGCACTATATGGTCCCTCTATGCATTTGGTTCCCACGTTTTTTATATCACTGTCACGACTGTTGGTCCCTCTCCTTGTTCGGGCGGTGGTCGGCGGTCGACGTCACCGGTTTTCTAGCCGCCACCGATCCACTTTTCATTTCCCATTTGTTTTGTCTTCATTGTACACACCTGGTTTCCATTCCCATAATCATATGTTCCTTATTTCCTCTGGTTCCCCCATGGTTTTGTGCGTGTTTGTTCGGTGTAAGTTGTATTTGTGAGCTTGATTATTTTCCTTCTTGGAATATTTGTTGTTTTGAGTAAAGTTATCTCTTGGTCCTGCGCCTGACTCCGCCTTACCTGCTACACCTAGACACCTTACAATCACCAATCATATCAAGTGGTTCCAATGACGAATTTGACGCAAGCCACCCGTCGCTGCTGACTTTCTTCAGCAAAGTTGGCTGACGAAATATTTCGGTGGAAGCAAATGTAAGTAACTAATACGGCATAAAAGTCAAGCAAAAAATGTACAATTGAGAGGAATATTTTAGTTAATGTAGAGACAAATGATTGTGCATATTTGTTTGTTATAAATCTTGTTATAATTTACACAAAAATTGCTATTTAGCAAGTTAGCTGACTAGCTAACATTAACCAGCTAGCTAGCTAGTGTTATGACATGAGCATGAACTTGTGATTTGTGTTTTTTAATGTTTTAGGGACTCCTGAGAAAACCAGCAAACCAGGATGTCGTCTTGTGAAACAGTGGATGTAAAGAATCTAGCTAGCTAAAGCATTTACTGTAAATTGAATGTACAATTGTTTAAGCTTGCCTTGCTTATATTTGCCTTGCAATGCAGCTGAAGTAACATAGCTAGCTAACTATTTACTTGCTTATTGTGTAGTGGAGGATAAAAATAACTGTATGCCTATGGATGTGTAGCTAGCTACAGTATGTAGCTGATCTGTGTATGGACCCTAACTCTTTTGGTATGAACATTAGTTCAGAACCTATCTATGAACCTCAGCTATCATAGTTGTTGTATCGCCTTCAAGTCTGAATGGCATTAATGAAGCCTATGGATTGAGTGGAATATAATAACTTTATTGTGCCAAGGGTGCAAGTCCTATATACATGTAGTTATTACCACGCATGAGATCCCCCACATTGTAGTCTGTACATTGAATATATTCACTGATCATGTATTCTTCCTTGGCAAATAAAGTTACGGTTCAGGCATGAATCTCTGAGACATTATTTTTTAGTCATATCCAGTACCAAACTCCATTATTTGAATGATGATGTGTTTATTACAATTATACATTTCAACAGTGTTTACCACTCCTGCTCCTGGGACATCAATTATTACACATTGTAACTATGCAATAGACTAGACTAGAAACTACATGTTCAATCTATACATCAATGCACATATGGTCTGCACTATAAAAAAATAGGAAGAAAAAGGAGATGGGGAGAGAGGTGTAGAAGACAGAAAAGGAAAGAGTTAAGAGCAGAGAAGACAGCATATGATTAATGAATTACAGTGCTACCCTAATATTCTCTCAGTTCATCACAATTACATAGTGTCTCCTAACCAGCTTTGGGCCCCCAGTTGGCCAGAAGGTTATCTTAAGAGCGGGTGAAGTGGAGATGATGGGACTTGTGTCCTCTCTCACATCAAAACATACCTGCAGACAAGAGACAGATGGATAGAGAGAGAGCATGATTAAGCTTTTTTAATTCTAACACAGTCAGTCATCATAATCATCAGGAGGTGAAATGCATAACTGACCTTGGATGATTGACTCTAGGACTACTACATCTATATCTGTATCTCAATGTTAGCATCTCTCTAATAATACTTCCTGTTGACCCGACCAAGTGACCTCTCACCTATGATCATGCTGTGCCCTCTGTGTCAGCCAGTTCAGATACTGGAGGGGTTCACCAACACAGCTGATATAACCTAGAGGATTTATGGAGAAGGGGGAGAGGGATGAAGTGAAGGAGACAGACTGTTATTGAGAGAATAAGGTAGTTAAAGAGACTGTGTTCAACAGGAATCTGAGTGTGTGTGTGTGTGTGTGTGTAGTCTCACCTGGTGTCCACACTAAGTGGCTACAGAGTACTTTATGCTAAAAACCAGACACACGAGGACAAACAATAGACGATAATGTAATTATTAGACTTTTACATCACCAGATAATTGTGAATTACTAAAGTATAATATCCCTTATAACAAATATTGATAACATTGGATAGAGAAGTTTGATGATGACTTGATCATTTGAATCAGCTGTGTAGTTGTCACGAATCCCGCTTCCTGAGCCTGTGTTTGCCTGTGTTTCTGTCCTGGAGTGTGTTTCCGGTGTCCTGGAACGCACCCTGTCTGGTTGCCGTGCGGATTAGCTTGTTGGGAGATCGATGTTCACCCGCACCTGTAGCCCATCAGTAATCTGCACACCTGTCCTGATCATCACCTCTCCCCTTCAAAAGCTCAGACCTGACATCCATTCCCTGCCGGATCGTTAGCCATGAACAGTATGTTGTGCCATAGTATCAGTCTTAAGTTGGATAGAATTTGTTTTGTTGTTTTTTACGTAAAAGCGTGCCTTAAACTTACCTCCGTTTGTTCTGTCTTAAGTTACTCACCCGGATCATTTACCCCATTCCCGCCTGGTCGTCGGAGGATTCCGCTACCCCATTGGATCCACCTATTTACTCCCATCAACTCACCACCGCTGCCCGCTACGCCACCTGGATATATCTACCCATTCACATTCACTTGTAAATAAATACTCACCTTCTTCCTATTCTCCTTGTCCTGGTCTGCTTCTGGGTTCGATTTTGAAAGAACGTGACAGTAGTGCTAAGGCAAAAACATACATGTGCCCCCCTTTGAGTCCCCAGGACCAGGACTGAGAACCGCTGCTCTTCATTGGGACCTCTTCATCTGCAGACAGGCTTTCACAGCTCTCTGTATCTGAGGACAGAAAACCTCAGAAGAAATAAACTTCATTATACTCCCTCACTTTGACAGCTGGGCCTATCTATACAGTATGTAAACTAGCTAGCTACGCTAGTAGCTCATTTGAGTTAAAATGCACTGTAGCTAGTTACTTTTGATAATAATATATAGTTTTCATTACATTTTCTAAGTGTATTTACTTACTTGAATAGGTTCTCCCAGCCCTGTGGATGATTGAAAACAGGGCAGCAAAGTTTGTTTGTCACGAGAGGTCTAGAGCGTATTACTATTTTCCTGTGAATAACCCGACTTTCATACAAACTTGCTATGCTGAATTCTTGACGCACAACCAAAGATGCTGCCATATCCTGCCAGCACGTCCACAAGCGAGCCACTCAGGTGGGGAAGGACACATGGAAGAGGGCGAGGAACGAAATTGGATATTAGCCGAACAAAAGACTATTCAACCTTTTATTAAAGAAGTGTCTAATAGTCGAGCTAGGTGTGAAAACCCCCCCTCCCCAACTTGCAAACAAATAATTTATTTTGACCTTTCTACGGCACTGCATCTCAGTGCAAGAGGCATTACTACAGTCCCTGGTTCGAATACAGGCTGTATCACATCCCACCGTGATTAGGAGTGCCATAGGGCGGCGCACAATTGGCTCAGCGCCTGGGTAGGCCTTCATTGTAAATAAGAATTTGTTCTTACCTGACTTGCCTAGTTAAATAAAGGTTCAATTAAAAACACAACTGGCAGCAACCGCAGCGCAATCAATAGGAGGTGAACAGTGGCTGGTGCTGAAAATATAGCTAACTTTTTATGCAAGTGTTGCACACCAACAGATGGAGAAAACAACCTACACCAATTGAGCAATTCATTTCAACAATAATCTTCATTTTAATTTGACTTTTCAAACAACAAGAGGGCTTAATTGGAGTCTTATTTATTCGGAGCCTAGACCTATATAAAATAACTTAACTGGCTGATGCAGGTTCGATACCCGTGCCGGCCGCCAACGGGAGACACAGGAGGTGGCTTTTGGTTTTAATTTAGAATCCTCCAATCCTCTATATGTAATTATTGGCGGAGAGTCATATCATATTTTTCGATATACTGTAGGCCTTCCATAGGCGACATGAGTCTCACTAGTGTTGAGTAATGTGCTGTTAAAAGTGGTGTAGGTCTTATTTATTTAATTATAGACCATATTGAAGTTAGAAGCAAAAGGGTTTGAAGCAAAAGTTATGGATCCATGACGAATTACTATGAGAATAAATATCACTGAATTACAGAAATATTGAACAAAGTTGTCTAATGAAGGAAAGCAAATAGTTGCTTACTGGAAAATACTCTTTCAAACACACATGGTGATGTTGTACAGCGTCATTATGGCTAGTAGCAGGGATATATTTTGGCCTTTATAAATATTATTTGGACCTTTATTCAGATTACAACTGTCGATTTAAAAAAAATCTCTAAAATATCATTTTATATATACAGTGGGGAGAACAAGTATTTGATACATTGCCAATTTTGCAGGTTTTCCTACTTACAAAGCATGTAGAGGTCTAACATTTTTATCATAGGCACACTTCAACTGTGAGCGACACGGAATCTAAAACAAAAATCCAGAAAATCACATGGTATGATTTTTAAGTAATTAATTTGCGTTTTATTGCATGACATAAGTATTTGATCACCTACCAACCAGTAAGAATTCTGGCTCTCACAGACCTGTTTGTTTTTCTTTAAGAAGCCCTCCTGTTCTCCACTCATTACCTGTATTAACTGCACCTGTTTGAACTGTATAAAAGACACCTTTCCACACACTCAATCAAACAGACTCCAACCTCTCCACAATGGCCAAGACCAAAGAGCTGTGTAAGGACATCAGGGATAAAATTATAGACCTGCTCAAGGCTGGGATGGGCTACAGGACAAAAGGCAAGCAGCTTGGTGAGAAGGCAACAACTGTTGGCGCAATTATTCGAAAATGGAAGAAGTTCAAGATGACGGTCAATCACCCTAGGTCTGGGGCTCCATGCAAGATCTTACCTCGTGGGGCATCAATGATCATTAGAAAGGTGAGGGATCAGCCCAGAACTACACGGCAGGACCTGGTCAATGACCTGAAGAGAGCTGGGACCACAGTCTCAAAGAAAACCATTAGTAACACACTACGCCGTCATGGATTAAAACCCTGCAGCGCACGCAAGGTCCCCCTGCTCAAGCCAGCACATGTCCAGGCCCGTCTGAAGTTTGCCAATGACCATCTGGATGATCCAGAGGAGGAATGGGAGAAGGTCATGTGGTCTGATGAGACAAAAATAGAGCTTTTTGGTCCAAACTCCACTCGCCGTGTTTGGAGGAAGAAGAAGGATGAGTACAACCCTAAGAACACCATCCCAACCGTGAAGCATGGAGGTGGAAACATCATTCTCTGGGGATGCTTTTCTGCAAAGGGGACAGGACGACAGCAACCGTATTGAGGGGAGGATGGATGGGGCCATGTATCGCAAGGTCTTGGCCAACAACCTCCTTCCCTCAGTAAGAGCATTGAAGATGGGTCATGGCTGGGTCTTCAAGTATGACAACGACCCGAAACACACAGCCAGGGCAACTAAGGAGTGGCTCCGTAAGAAGCATCTCAAAGTCCTGGAGTGGCCTAGCCAGTCTCCAGACCTGAACCCAATAGAAAATATTTGGAGGGAGCTGAAAGTCTGTATTTCCCAGCGACAGGCCCAACACCTGCAGGATCTGGAGAAGGTCTGTATGGATGAGTGGGCTAAAATCCCTGCTGCAGTGTGTGCAAACCTGGTCAAGAACTACAGGAAACATATGATCTCTGTAATTGCAAACAAAGGTTTCTGTACCAAATATTAAGTTCTGCTTTTCTGATGTATCAAATACTTATGTCATGCAATAAAATGCAAATGAATTACTTAAAAATCATACAATGTAATATTCTGGATTTTTGTTTTAGATTCCGTCTCTCAAAGTTGAAGTGTACCTATGATAAAAATTACAGACCTCTACATGCTTTGTAAGTAGGAAACACTGCCGATTTTGCAGGTTATCTCCCCACTGTGTGTGTGTGTATATACACACACACACACACACACACACACACACACACACACACACACACACACACACACACACACACACACACACACACACACACACACACACACACACACACACACACACACACACACACACACACACACACACACACACACACACACACACACACACACACACACACACACACACACACACACACACAGGTGACCAAAAGTTGTGAGAATGACACATTCATTTTCACAAAGTCTGCTGGAGAAGGCTGGAGATCACTCTATCATGCTGATTGAGTTCGAATAACAGACTGGAAGCTTCAAAAGGACGGTGGTGCTTGGAATCATTGTTCTTCCTCTGTCAACCATGGTTACCTACAAGGAAACACGTGCCGTCATCATTGCTTTTGCACAAAAAGGGCTTCACGGGCAAGGATTTTGCTGTCAGTTAGATTGCACCTAAATCAACCATTTATCGGACCATCAAGAGCTTCAAGGAGAGCAGTTCAATTGTTGTGAAGAAGGCTTCAGGGTTAACAAGAAAGTCCAGCAAGCGCCAGGACCGTCTTCTAAAGTTGATTCAGCTGTGGGATCGGGGAACCACCAGTACAGAGCTTGCTCAGGAATGGCAGCAGGCAGGTGTGAGTGCATCTGCACGCACAGTGAGGCAAAGAGTTTTGGAGGATGGCCTGGTGTCAAGAAGGGCAGCAAAGAAGTCACTTCTCTCCAGGAAAAACATCAGTGACAGACTGATATTCTGCAAAAGGTACAGGTATTGGACTGCTGAGGACTGGGGTAAAGTCATTCTTTCTGATGAATCCCCTTTCCGATTGTTTGGGGCACCTGGAAATAAGCTTGTCCGGAGAAGACAAGGTGAGCGCCACCATCAGTCCTGTGTCTTACCAACAGTAAAGCATCCTGAGACCATTCATGTGTGGGGTAGCTTCTCAGTCAAGGGAGTGGGCTCACTCACAATTTTGCCTAAGAACACAGCCTTTAATAAAGAGTGGCACCAACACATTCTCCGAAAGCAACTTCTCTCAACCATCCAGGAACAGTTTGGTGATGAACAATGCCTTTTCCAGCATGATGGAGCACCTTACCATAAGGCAAAAGTGATACCTAAGTGGCTCGGGGAACAAAACATCAATATTTTGCGTCCCTGGCCAGGAAACTCCCCAGACCTTAATCCCATTGAGAACTTGCGGTCAATCCTGAAGAGGCGGGTGGACAAACAAAAAACCACAGATTCTGACAAACTCCAAGGAATGATTATGCAAGAATGGGCTGTCATCAGTCAGGACGTGGCCCAGAAGTTAATTGACAGCATGCCAGGGCTGAGTGCAGAGTTCTTGAAAAAGAAGGGTCGCTTCTCAAAAAAGAAATATTGACTCTTTGCATCAACTTCATGTAATTGTCAATGAAAGCCTGTGACACGTATGAAATGCTTGTAATTATACTTCAGTATTCCATAGTAACAACTGACAAAAATATCTAAAGGCTATATAATTGCAAGCTATATATATATATATATATATATATATATATATATATATATATATATATATATATATATATATATATATATATATATATATATATATATATACACATAGGGCTGAGACATTCTCACTAATTTGTAAATAAAGCCGGTTTGTTATTTAGAAAGGTTTCTCCAGAAATAAATCAAACTTGATTATTTAGCAGCCATCACTTGCTTATATTCAGTGAACACATATCTTAAGAATATAATTGAACACTTTTGTTTCTCCATGCTTGTCTCAGAGCAGCTCGAAACAGTGCTGAAATAGACGTCCACATCTGAAAGGCTAAATGTAATTATTGGCAGAGAGTCAGGTCAGGTTTTTTTTTGTTGTACTGTAGGCCTACCATAGGCTAATTGAGTATTGGTTACACTACAATTAGGGTTTGGAAATGTTATGCCCCTTAGATACTCCCGACGGTCACGCCTACTCCCGACGGTCACGCCTACTCCCGACGGTCACGCCTACTCCCGACAGTCACGTTGTGCAGCGCGATATTTTCCATTCCATCCTAACTGATTTTGTTTTTCTCGGAATAGAAACACCATCATATTAATCAAATTAATTAAGCCAAATTTCTTCAAATCAATCCCATGTACTATGTTATTACAAAAAAGGTTTTGAATTCTCTAGTAATGCCAATATGGAAGACGATCAAAGATGCCCTCTGGTGGTCAAACTA
Organism: Oncorhynchus gorbuscha; assembly: GCF_021184085.1. NCBI lineage: Eukaryota > Metazoa > Chordata > Actinopteri > Salmoniformes > Salmonidae > Oncorhynchus > Oncorhynchus gorbuscha. The sequence goes on along the minus strand of NC_060175.1, from coordinate 65,992,208 downwards.
GCACTAACCTGCCTTAACATAAAAAATGGCTGACAAGTAAATAACGTGCCATAGAATGCTGCAGCAGCCCGCAAGGTGTGCTGCGGTATGACACAACTTTTATAGGAGGAACCACTGTAGCTTTGGCAACGGAAGCCTTTTCTAGCCAACCAAGGCTTGTGCACCTATCCAGCCAGCTGAGGCATGGAAGTCTGACGAGCCAGCTAAGGCATCCCCGGTTGTTTCGGCAGCCGCCCTTGGACCTGATGTCACCAGTAAAAAAAAGCAATAGAAAAGCTATGTTGCTTCCCTTTGGTGATGCATTATTCTATACAGGTGTGCGCAATAATGAGTAAACTGGTGACAAGGAGCGGGAGTAGACGTGACACCTCCATTCACTATTTAAGTGCATAGATGACATGTATTTTCTCCCCTGCCCCTGTTTCGAGACAGGTGCATGATAATGGTCCATTCTTAATCAAAACCAATTTCTCACACAGATTAGTTAGTATGTGTAAAGACAAGATTAAATAAAGAATAGTCTGATGGGTGACAGTATTAGCCTATCACTTGTGAATGATATATCATCATTTGTGAAGAATGCCCAGCGTAAGACAAGAAACAAAGCCTTTATTTCGCTACTTTTTCTAATCATAGTCACACACCTCATGTAGCCTAGCCCATAGGAATATGTTTTGATAAGGTTTGTATCACAGCTAAAGATGTCAAATTCTCCGCTTTACAATGGGCGAAGCGTCTAACTGGCATACATAAGCAGCACCTGAGTTTCAAGTTCGGGGAAGATCATTTTCACCCGAAAATGCACCTTTATAATAAAAGCATCACATGTATAATTGAATTTGTGATCACTTTTGATTATGGTGTTTTCACGCTAATTGAACATTCATGCTTGTAGCCTTATGCTCTGTGCGCATTTCTGAGCTTATAATGTGAAGAAATAGCCTAATCGTTTATTAACATTGTAAGCTAAACGTTCTGATCTGTTGCATCAGCGTCATTGCGTAAAAAAGTTTTTTTTGATGCTAGTGGTTGTATTCATTTGTAATCTATTGCATCCCAAAACTGTCCCAGACTATGTTTGGAAAATGTATTTCTCTCACAGAATGGAATAGCTCAACTTTTGTACTATGGGGGATAGAAGCTTTTGCTTCTCCGTTAGGCCTACTCATCTTGTTGGCTGACAAAAAGTAAACGTGGACAGTTATTCCAATATTTTCAATATTCACCTCGGAATTGGATAAGGATGTGCGCAGTTGCGTCCCCGATGTGACAGTATTCACTTGTAGACTGTGAGAAAGACCCGATTATGTGATGGAGAGCCATGTGAGTGAGAAGTGCTTTGGAGCACGCAGCACTCAGAGAGAAGGGAATTATAATTATTATATTTAACCCAAGGGCACAACGGCCACTGGCCACAAAAGGCATAGATTTTTTTTAGGTGCATCCCGTCCACTTTAAGGGGATGCTGCCGGGAAATTCGAAGCATTATCAAGTGCTTGTCAAATTGTGAATGAGAGACTGATGAAGTGTGTACAGCCTGCGCAACAAAAACAAAGCAGAGCTCATGCCTTACAAGCAACTTTTTTTCAAATCATCATTAGTCGCATAATGCACCCTTACAATGTATTAAAAATCAAAACATATAGCCCATCGTTTGTAGAAGAAATAGAGTTACATTAATAACTTTAAATTAAGCATATAGGAGTACCTATTTCTTTGATAACAGCTCAACACAGAATAGCCACATGTGCGCACTCCCTCAAATCGTTTGGAGAAAATATCCTTTGTTTTTTATTCAGCTTTGTTCCATTGTATTCTTCATACTACAAAAGAATATCAAATAATACCATAGAATTCTAAGCAAATATTGTCTGCTAAATCAACTAGTGTAGCCCACAGCCATATGACATAGCCAGATCAGGACCTAACATAAGGACGACTGTTTTTCTGTAATGGACAAAAATACACCCCACAATTAACTACTGTCCTCAGCTCTCTCTCTCTCTGTGTGTGTGTGTGTGTGTGTGTGTGTGTGTGTGTGTGTGTGTGTGTGTGTGTGTGTGTGTGTGTGTGTGTGTGTGTGTGTGTGTGTGTGTGTGTGTGTGTGTGTGTGTGTGTGTGTGTGTGTGTGTGTGTGTGTGTGTGTGTTTGATGGAGGGGTAGTGAGATTGGTAGGTAAGGTATGCACTGTTATAAAATGAAAGACAGAGGCCTAGTCAATATTTTATACTGTGATGTTTTTCTTCTTTAAGAGACGTTTCCAAACACTATCCTTGAAGTAGACTTGGGTCAGGTCTTTCTATAAGGGGCTCCTGAGTGGCACAGTAGTCTAAAGCACTGTATCTCAGTGCTAGAGGCATCACTACAGACCCTGGTTAGATTACAGGCTGTATCACAACCGGCCGGGATTGGGAGTCCCATAGGGTGGCGCACAATTGGCCCAGCGTCGTCCGGGTTATGGTTTGGCAGGGGTAGGCCGTCATTGTAAATAAGAATTTGTTCTTAACTGACTTGCCTAGTTAAATAAAGGTTAAATACAAGAAAAGAAACAAAAGTAGTCTTTGAATGCTCACTTTTTGTCTCAAGCTCAGTGCTTTTTGTAAACATCTGGATAGAATAGAAGCTTTCATACTCAAAATCCAAAGTCGATAGAAGAGTTCAAAATAGAGATCAACACTTCAACAGACATTTTCTTTCATTCAACACTCAAGGCAGTTTTTTTTCTAATTTCAATAAACCCTTTTATGTCCCACCTAGTCAAATATCATCTGACGAAACATGGAGCAAGTGCTAGGACTGGCCTTTCTTGGGGGCTGAGAATCTATGTATGGGATCTGGGAATGTGGGGAATGATGATGAAACAAAGGATACTACAATAGAAAAAACAACTAAACAGAAAAACAATTGCCTTAACTAAAACGATGCATTTTTGGTGTACAAAACAACATCCAAAGTCAAAGTCTAGGTATGTGAGAAGAAAGCTAGGGGTATTGCCATGGTTATTTCCCTATGCTGAAAATGCACCAGTGATTTAACTATCATAAGTGGGATTTGAGAGGCCACAAGCAAAATCTCAGGGAGACGAATGGGAAGTCAAGGTAATAAAATATTTCAAAAGAGGCATAGATGGGAGGCGAGATGGTAATTGCAGATACCGTAACACTGTGATTGTGTTCATATGTGAGTTGGGACATATGCAGTGCCTTCAGAAATGATTCACACCCTTTGACTTATTCCACATTTTGTTGTATTACAGCCTGAATTTAAAATGGATTAAACTGAGATTTTGTGTCATTGGCCTACACACAATACCTCATAATGTCAACGTGGAATTATGTTTTTAGAAATGTTCACAAATTCATACAAAAATGAAAAGTTGAAATTGAGTCAATAAGTATTCAACCCCTTTATGTTCAGGAGTAATAATATGATTAACAAGTCACATAATAAGTTGCATGGGTTCACTCTGTGTGCAGTAATAGTGTATAACATGATTTTTTTAATGACTACCTCATCTCTGTACCCCACGCATACAATTATCTGTAAGGTCTCTCAGTCGTGACTTTCAAACACAAAGGCCAGGGAGGTTTTCCAATGCCTCGCAAAGAAGGGAACCTATTGGTAGATGGGTATAAAAAGAGAAAAAGACAATATTTGAGCATGGTGAAGTTATTAATTACCATTTAGAAGTTGCATCAATACACCCAGTCACTACAAAGATACAGGTGTCCTTCCTAACTCAGTTGCCGGAGAGTAAGGAAACCATTCAGGGGTTTCACCATGAGGCCAAAGGTGACTTTAAGACCGTTACGATTTAATGGCTGTGATAGGAGAAAACTGAGGATGGCTCAACAACATTGTAGTTACTCCACAATACTAACCTAATTGAGAGAGTGAAAAGAAGGAAGCTTGTACAGAACAAAAATATTCGAAAACATGCATTCTATTTGCAGTAGGCACTAAAGTAACACTGCAAAGAATGTGAAAATAAACTTTATATCCTGACTTCAAAGCTTTATGTTGGCTGCAAATCCAACACAGCACATCATTGAGTACCACTCTTCATATTTCATACGTGGTGGTAGCTGCATCATGTTATAGGTATGCCTGTCATTGGCAAGGACCTGGGAGTTTTTTAGGATAAAAAGACACAGTATAGAGCTAAGCACAGGCAAGATCCTAGAGGAAAACCTTATTTATTTATTTTATTTCACCTTTATTTAACCAGGTAGGCAAGTTGAGAACAAGTTCTCATTTACAATTGCGACCTGGCCAAGATAAAGCAAAGCAGTTCGACAGATACAACGACACAGAGTTACACATGGAGTAAAACAAACATACAGTCAATAATACAGTATAAACAAGTCTATATACAATGTGAGCAAATTAGGTGAGAAGGGAGGTAAAGGCAAAAAAGGCCATGGTGGCAAAGTAAATACAATATAGCAAGTAAAACACTGGAATGGTAGTTTTGCAATGGAAGAATGTGCAAAGTAGAAATAAAAATAATGGGGTGCAAAGGAGCAAAATAAATAAATAAATTAAATACAGTTGGGAAAGAGGTAGTTGTTTGGGCTAAATTATAGGTGGGCTATGTACAGGTGCAGTAATCTGTAAGATGCTCTGACAGTTGGTGCTTAAAGCTAGTGAGGGAGATAAGTGTTTCCAGTTTCAGAGATTTTTGTAGTTCGTTCCAGTCATTGGCAGCAGAGAACTGGAAGGAGAGGCGGCCAAAGAAAGAATTGGTTTTGGGGGTGACTAGAGAGATATACCTGCTGGAGTGTGTGCTACAGGTGGGAGATGCTATGGTGACCAGCGAGCTGAGATAAGGGGGGACTTTACCTAGCAGGGTCTTGTAGATGACATGGAGCCAGTGGGTTTGGCGACGAGTATGAAGCGAGGGCCAGCCAACAAGAGCGTACAGGTCGCAATGGTGGGTAGTATATGGGGCTTTGGTGACAAAACGGATTGCACTGTGATAGACTGCATCTAATTTGTTGAGTAGGGTATTGGAGGCTATTTTGTAAATGACATCGCCAAAGTCGAGGATTGGTAGGATGGTCAGTTTTACAAGGGTATGTTTGGCAGCATGAGTGAAGGATGCTTTGTTGCGAAATAGGAAGCCAATTCTAGATTTAACTTTGGATTGGAGATGTTTGATATGGGTCTGGAAGGAGAGTTTACAGTCTAACCAGACACCTAAGTATTTGTAGTTGTCCACGTATTCTAAGTCAGAGCCGTCCAGAGTAGTGATGTTGGACAGGCGGGTAGGTGCAGGTAGCGATCAGTTGAAGAGCATGCATTTAGTTTTACTTGTATTTAAGAGCAATTGGAGGCCACGGAAGGAGAGTTGTATGGCATTGAAGCTTGCCTGGAGGGTTGTTAACACAGTGTCCAAAGAAGGGCCGGAAGTATACAGAACCTGTTTCAGTCTGCTTTCCAACAGACACTGGGAGACACAGTCACCTTTCAGCAGGTCAATAACCTAAAACACAAGGCCAAATATACACTGGAGTTGCTTACCAAGATGACATTGAATGTTCCCAAGTGGCCTAGGTACAGTTTTACTTATATTTGCTTGAAAATCTATGGAAAAACTGTCTGACTAGCAATGATCAACAAACAACTTGACAGAGCTTGAAGAATTTAAAAAAGAATGTGCAAATATTGTACAATCCAGGTATGCAAAGCTTTTGGAGACTTACCCTGAAATACACACAGCTGTAATCAAAAAAATATATAATAATAAAAAATATATATATCTAAAAACATGTTTTCACTTTGTCATTATGGGGTATTGTGTGTAGATGGTTGATACAACAAAATGTGGAATAAGTCAAGGGCTATGAATACTTTCTGAAGGCACTGTATGAATGAGATCACATTCGATCGAAAATTATTGTATTTAGGACAGCTTACACATTTTATCTATTACATGAAAGACATGATTTAACTAGGACAGTGATATTACAGTCGCCATTACAGGACTTTATTAATAATATAATTATTACATACTGCTTCAAAGCATTTATTTGTTGTAATCTTACGCGCATCCTTTATAGTGTCATTAATTAATGCGTTCTTGTCAGAGAGAGAGAGAGAGTTGAAACTTTTCCCCAGTAATAGGCTCACTATTGAACATTCACTGGTAATTGAACATGAATGAACTGTTCTGAAACCTGAGCTGTGTAAGTCATTTATTGTGATGGCTGTGTTTGTGGGCACGGTGTGTGTGGCGTGCTGCTGACTGTGTGAGCAGGCACTGTGGAGGAGCCAGCTGCTGTTTCGGTGACTATGAGGTTGTAATTACTCTTCCGGCATGTAGATGGCGGTGGTGCTCTTCCTCTCTGTGAACTACTTCCTGGTAACACCGTTGAGGTTTCAGGCAGGGTATTCAGTCAGCGCTGCCAAAGGAAAGGGTTATGGACCGTTATGGTCCAAAGCTGCAGGTAGGGGGCTCATACGGATTAAGCTTTAATGTGTGCTGCAGAGTTAAGGGACTCAATGACCAACAATGTCAGCTGTGTATCTATTTTTACATCGGTCAGTGTCCTACGACTCTCGCTGTCTCACCTTTCTCTCTTGACTTTCTCACCTCTATCTCTCACTTTTCTCTCTCTTCTCTCTCTCTCGCTCTCTCTCTCTCTCTCTCTCTTTGTCTTTTCATCCCACCTTTTCTTAGCTTCACTCGTTAATCGTGCAAGTTCTCTCTTTTACCTTTCACTCTCTCCCTCTGGCTATCTCCTACCCCCCCCTCTCTTTCTCTCTCTGTTTAGCTTGGTGTTGGGCAGAGGCCACCGACACTGACCTCCCAGTCACCTCACACTCTTGTCTCTTTTATCTGTCTCTGGCTGAGGTGATCATTGTGAAGGTTTGCTTTGAGCACAGATGGTGAGCTACAGGGAGCTATAGGTACTGGCCAGGCTCACAGCCAACTGCTAGATCACTAGCTCTTCTTTGTGTGGGCAGGTAGAGGTAGTGTGTGGAGATACTATGACAACAAGCAGAGATCAAGAATACAACAATATAAACCAAATGATAAATCCTTGAGGAGGACTGAACAAAAAAAATACAGTTATCACAGAGGAATGTTCACATCTTTATGATCCGGAAAACAAACAATTTGATTGGGAAGTAAACAATGAGAGTGAGAAAGAGAGTGATTAATCTCAAGCAGATTGAAGGATTTTTAGTTAGTTCTCACTACAATTGGTCAGGTTTGGAGCTGAAATGGACTTGACTGTTCTGAATAAGTAGCTAATATTCTGATAAGTAGCTAATATTCTACATAGAGGAAAGATGTTTTTCAATGCCATACATACTTTTTTTACCCTTTATTTTTACCAGGTAAATTGACGGAGAACACATTCTTATTTATAGCAACGACCCGGGGAATAGTTAAAGGAGAGAGGAGGGGGATGAATGAGCCAATTGGCAGCTTTTAATGTGACGTTCTTCTACTCCAAAATAATTCCAGCATCCAAACTGCATGTATGCCATTTGATGAATGGAAATAGACATTGGTTGCAAAACACCAGAAAGTGTGCCTAATGAGATGAATCGATTGCCATTGATTAGGCCAGTGGTTCCCAAACTGTGTGGGGTTGGGACTAATTCCAGCTTTTAAAAATGAGTAGTGCGTCATCAGTTTCACTCTCGTAATGTCAGTCATTGTATACCTTATAACTGGTCAGAAATGTCCAGATCAACAAACCCACGTCAGCTACTGTTGTTTTGCTAGTTTTGTTTTAGCCCATGGATTTTGTTGTAATTTGTGAGGCACTCAAATAACGCATGAATACACATTAGACATGGCAAAATGTATAGAATTGTCACGATCATCCTCCTCTTCATCTGAAGAGGAGAGGCAAGAAGGATCGGAGGACCAAAATGCAGAGTGATATGTGTTCATGTTGAAAGTTTAATAAAGAAAGAACTGAACACTGAAACACTATACAAAAACAGTAAACAAAATAACAACCGTGAAGCTAATGCGAGCTGCGCTGAAACAAGCCATCAACATAGACGATCACCCACAAACAAACAGTGCAACCCAGGCTACCTAAGTATGATTCTCAATCAGAGACAACTAATGACACCTGCCTCTGATTGAGAACCATACTAGGCCGAAACATAGAAATACCCAAATCATAGAAAAACAAACATAGACTGCCCACCCAAGTCACACCCTGACCATACTAAATAAACACAAAACAAAGCAAATAAAGGTCAGAACGTGACAAGAATTGCAAGAAAATTAGCTTTAAAATGGCAAAATATGATCTGCACCGCACAACAAAATGTGTTGAATTGCAGGAAATAAGCTTTAAACCTGGGGGGGGGCTGTGTTCCCCAATGTTGGAAAGGGGACCGGAGTGAAAAAGTTTAGGAAACCCTGGATTAGGCCTACATTAATTGATGCGTCTTGCTGACAAATTGACATTATTTGCAGTGTGAAAAAGTTAGGACATCTGAAAATGGGTCTGAAACTGTCCCGGGACAAACGGGATGATCACCCGAACACACAAGGTCAACTTACTAGACTAGGCCACAATGTGTATTAGCATGAACTTCAAAAAGGCCTGATGTAGTGTTAAAAAGAAAATAGGTGGGTAATCTCTGAAAAAGTAACTCTCTATGCTTTCAATGCATTTAAAAAAAAGGTTAGGTAAATGATGTTTACTTGTATTTACCCTCAACTAGGCTTACACCACTGCAGGTAACCTACACTCTCAGCCAAGGCCATTTTAAACACTTAAACACACGCAAAATAGGTAGCCTACAATCAGTAGAATACATGAGATGACTCAAAACATGTTTTCCACCCTAGTTCAGGAGTTGTCCATAATTCACGAGTTAAATGCTTGGAGTCTTCACAGCTTGTGTGACATAAAACACTACCTTTTTTTCTTTACGTTAATGACATGACAGTGTCATTTGTCATTATCAAGCATTTAGCAATCAAATTAGAACGTTGAATTTAAATCCTGTACAAATCATGGATCTTGGCGATTTCAGAAAATGCACTGTAAGTTTAACTACAGTATGGCTGCATAACGTTTCATTATCTATCCAAACGAGTCAGGCATACTGTCATTAACATACACTTGCTGGATGGATTGGATGCGCACTGGTGTCTAGCTATACGCTGGTTATTTAGTGATATTGTCTACCATCAGGTGATCCAGTAAAGAAAACAAATATTGATAGAAAATAATCAAGCTAAATAATTTGTCTACTTCTTCTGGCCACGGAAGGCACGGAGAACACCCTACACACAAAAAGCCTATTTCTCTCAAATGTTGTGCACAAATTTGTTTGCATCCCTGTTAGTAAGCATTTTTCCTTTGCCAAGATAATCAATCCACCTTACAGGTGTGGAATATCAAGAAGCTGATTAAACAGCATGATCATTACACAGGTGCACCTTGTGCTGGGGACAATACAAGGCCACTCTAAAATGTGCCGTTTTGTCACACAACACAATGCCACAGATGTCTCAAGTTTTGAGGGAGCGGTCAATTGGCATGCTGACTGCAGGAATGTCCTTGAGAGCTGTTGTCAGAGAATTGTAATGTTAATTTATCTACCATAAGCCGCCTCCAACATAGTTTAGAGAATTTGGCCTTGTGTATGGTGTCGTGTGGGCTAGCGGTTTGCTGATGTCAACGTTGTGAATAGAGTGTTCATGGTGGCGGTGGGGTTATGGTATGGGCAGGCATAAGCTACGGACAAAGAACACAATTGCATTTTATGTTCAAGGTTTCAGATTTTTTATAACCCAACCCTGATCTGTACTTCTCCACAACTTTGTCCCTGACTTGTTTGGAGAGCTCATTGCTTGGTGGTGCCCCTTGCTTGGTGGTGTTGCAGACTCTGGGGCCTTTCAGAACAGGTGTATGTAACGGCGTTCGTCTGTTGAAAGAGAGTCGGACCAAAATGCGGCGTGGTGGTTACTCATGTTCTTTAATGAAAATTATACGATACATGAAATAACAATAATATACACAACAACAAACGAAACGTGAAAACCTATACAGCCTATCTTGTGACAACAAACACAGAGACAGGAACAATCACCCACAAAACACACAGTGAAACCTAGGCTACCTAAATATGGTTCCCAATCAGAGACAACGAGAATAACCTGACTGATTGAGAACCGCCTCAGGCAGCCAAGCCTATGCTAGACACCCCTACTCAGCCGCAATCCCAATGCCTACTAAAACCCCAATACGAAACACAACAAAATAAACCCATGTCACACCCTGGCCTGACCAAATAAATAACGAAAACACAAAATACTAAGACCAAGCCGCACACTTAAACCCATAGGGGAGGATCCGGACGTCTGTCCACGGTGGCGGCTCCGGCTCGGGACGTGGACCCCACTCCAACCAAGTCTTAGTCCCCCTGTACCGCATCCTTTGATTGGCGACCCTCGCCGCCGACCTAGGCCTAATAACCCTCACCAAGGACCCCGCTGGACTGAGGGGCAGCTCGGGACTGAGGTGGAAGCTCGGCACTGAGGGGAAGCTCAGGCACTGAGGGGAAGCTCAGGCACTGAGGGGAAGCTCAGGCACTGAGGGGAAGCTCAGGCACTGAGGGGAAGCTCAGGCACTGAGGGGAAGCTCAGGCACTGAGGGGAAGCTCAGGCAGGTAGTTGGCTCCGGCAGATCCTGGCTGGCTGGCGGATCTGGAAGAGTCTGGTTGACTGGCAGATCTGGAAGAGTCTGGTTGACTGGCAGATCTGGAAGAGTCTGGTTGACTGGCAGATCTGGAAGAGTCTGGTTGACTGGCAGATCTGGAAGAGTCTGGTTGACTGGCAGATCTGGAAGAGTCTGGTTGACTGGCAGATCTGGAAGAGTCTGGCTGACTGGCAGATCTGGGAGATCATGGCTGACTGGCGGATCCTGGCTGACTGGCGGATCCTGGCTGACTGGCGGATCTAGCTGCTCTGGCTGCTCCATGCAGACTGGCAGCTCTGGCTGCTCCATGCAGACGAGCAGCTCTATGCAGACTGACAGTATCTCCTCCCAAGACTGACAGCTCAGGCTGCTCCATGCAGGCTGGCAGCTCAGGCTTCTCCATGCAGGCTGGCAGCTATGGCTGCGCTGAACAGGCAGGAGACTTCAGCAGCACTGTAGAGGAGGAAGGCTCTGGCAGCGCTGAACAGGCGGGAGGCTCCGGCAACGCTAAACAGGTGGGAGACTCCGACAGCACTGGAGAGGAGAAAGGCTCTGGCTGCGCTGAACAGGCAGGAGACTCCGGCAGCGCAGGAGAGGAGGAAAGCTCTGGCTGCGCTAAACAGGCGGGAGACTCCGGCAGCACAGGAGAGGAGGAAAGCTCTGGCTGCGCTAAACATGCGAGGCGCACTGAAGGCCTGGTGCGTGGTGCTGGAACTGGTGGTACTAGACCGTGGACACGCACAGGAAGCATGGTGCGGGGATCTGCCACCGGAGGACTGGTGTGTGGAGGTGGCACTGGATAGACCGGACCGTGCAGGCGCACTGGAGCTCTTGAGCACCGAGCCTGCCCAACCTTGCCTGGCTCGATGCCCACTCTAGCCCGGCCAATACGAAGAGCTGGTATGTACTGCACCGGGCTATGCACCCGCACTGGAGACACCGTGCACTCCATAGCATAACACGGTGCCTGCCCGGTCTCTTTAGCCCCCCGGTAAGCACAGGAAGTTTGCGCAGGTCTCCTACCTGGCATAGCCATACCCCTGTGAGCCCCCCCAATACATTTTTGGGGCTGACTCTCAGGCTTCCATCCGCGTCGCAGTGCTGCCTCTTCATACCAGCGCCTCTTCTTTTTTCCGCCTCCAGTTCTTCTTTGGGGCGTCGATATTCACCAGGCTGTGTCCAGGGTCCTTTTCCGTCCAATATCTCCTCCCAAATCCAGAAGTCCTGTGATCGCTGCTCCTCACGATAAACAGGGGGAGTTGGCTCAGGTCTGAACCCTGACTCTGCCACACTCTCTCTGAGCCCCCCCCCAATACATTTTTGGGGCTGACTTTCGGGTTTCCTTGCCAACCGTGTTCCCTCGTAACGTCGGCTCCTCTCTCCGGTTGCCTCTGCTCTCCTAAGTGCCTCCACCTGTTCCAATGGGAGGCGATCTCTTCCAGCTAGTATCTCCTCCCAAGTGTAACAACCCTTGTCATCCAAAACGTCTTCCCATGTCCATTCCTCCTTTCGCTGCTTCTGCTGTCGCTGCCTGTCACCACGCTGCTCGGTCCGGGTGTGGTGGGTGATTCTGTAACGGCGTTCGTCTGTTGAAAGAGAGTCGGACCAAAATGCGGCGTGGTGGTTACTCATGTTCTTTAATGAAAATTATACGATACATGAAATAACAATAATATACAAAACAACAAATGAAACACGAAAACCTATACAGCCTATCTTGTGACAACAAACACAGAGACAGGAACAATCACCCACAAAACACACAGTGAAACCTAGGCTACCTAAATATGGTTCCCAATCAGAGACAACGAGAATCACCCGACTCTGATTGAGAACCGCCTCAGGCAGCCAAGCTTGTGCTAGACACTCCTACTCAGCCGCAATCCCAATGCCTACTAAAACCCCAATACGAAACGCAACAAAATAAACCCATGTCACACCCTGGTCTGACCAAATAAATAACGAAAACACAAAATACTAAGACCAAGGCCTGACAGTGTATATATACTGAGATCATGTGACAGATCATGTCAACCTGTATGCAATCTAAGTGTCACTTTATTGAACTAATTCTGTGACTTCTGAAGGTAATTGGTTGCACCAGATCTTATTTAGGGGCTTCATAGCAAAGAGGGTGAATACATATGCACGCACCACATTTCTGTATTTTATATATATATTTATTTTTTGAAACAAGTTTTTTTTCCACTTTTTTTCACTTTTTTTTCACTTCACCAATTTGTACTATTTTGTGTATGTTCATTACATGAAATCCAAGAAAAATCCATTTCAATTACAGGTTGTAATGCAGCAAAATTGGAAAACGCCAAGGGGGGTGAATACCTTTGCATTGCACTGTATCTGTATTAAAGCCCTTTTGTGGGGAACAACTCTGCCCAGAAATCCATAGATTGTTGAAATTGTTGCATTGAAATTTTTGTTCAGTGTGTATAGCACCTTTTTTAAAAATAAAATATTGTAGCCTATCGGATGGACAGCACAGCCACTGTAGAACATATTTATCACTGCATTTTAAACAAATAGGAGAATGGTTAAATTAGCATTATTTAGACCCCCCCTCCCCAAAGATTGACATTTGTTGCATTTAGTGGAGATAACGTCTCATTCAGGGGAGCTGAGCCCACCCTGGCTCCCCCGTAGTTCGGCAAGATGATTACAAGTATGTGTGTGGGCGCGCATGTGAGTGTCTAGGCATACAGTTCATGCATGTTAGAGGGATGTAGTGAATTGAGTATGATCATCAGGAGCCACCGGACTTCACCTTTACCTCAGTGTTTTTATTGATCTGTCTGATTTATAGTATCGTAGGTCACAGAGATACACAGCTATGGATTCTCCATTTGGGGAAGTTAATGGTTAATGGTTTTGCGTTTGGTATACTGGCTGTTGAGACAGCAGTTGAAGGGTTACTGAATGTTATGGAAATGGTTGGCAGGTTAATAGGATAAGACCCCAAATTGCTTTGTTGCAGCGATCAGTCGCCGTCTCTTATCTATTATATAAAAAAACAAGAAAATCCAGCTAAACTTTTGCCAATTAATAATTGATCTTCATGCTTGCGATGTTCATTAATTCGAGTTCCTCCGAAGGTCAATGTAGCCATGAATATCCACAACTCCTTGTCTGAGCTCGGTCGGCCATAACAGAGAGAAAGGGGTCAGGCAGAGACCAACATCAGGAAGACAGAAGTTCATGATGAACTCTGTGGATTTCTGATTCCCTGTCAACTCCAAGTTTGTTCCCCATCACACAGTTGAAGAGGTAATTTGCTCTTATCCGTGAGTTTGACAATGGCAAGCACAAAACCGCAAAAGCAACAAAGAGAGAAAATCATCGCATGAGGAGGAGATCTGTCTCTCCATATCTCCAGGACGGCATAGAGCAGCCAGCTCCTCCCTCCTCACGGTTAATGACTGCTTGACTAAGTCGGGCAATTACCAAAGATAGATTCCATTATACCATTTAAATTGCTTGGAATTTGATTACATTGAATCTGTTCTATTTGTGGATGATGGTAGGGTAGTAGAGTACGCCAAGGCAAAGATGCACATTATGGTTGTAAGCCTGAAGGAACTTCGAGAAGCTGTGATTTATATGGGATTCATAATTAGGAACTAATCTTAATTGCTGACTGAGTGTGTGGTGTTTCTCTATGTTCTCTCTTTGTTTGACCCTGCGCTATTGGCTACTTCTGTGTCTGTCTGTTCCTCTCCCTCTTTCTCCATTTTGGCAACACTGCAAATCTTTAAGATGTGTTCGAATGTCAGTCATTTCAAATTAGAGTAAGTCCATTTGAATGAAATCACATTAACAGCGTAGGAAACTACTAATGGGCCTACAGCTAATAAAAACTTCTGCTACAACTACTAATACAACTAACAAAACTAAGTACCTATAATATCTACCTACTAATTTTCTATTATTACAACTAATTACTGCCAACTTAAATACTCATGTCTATGCTATCATCTATATTTCTATGATTTCAATAGATTTCCTATGGAGGATTGACAGCATTCAAGTCAACATTCTCTGATGTGCGGACTGTTTGAAAGTAGAAATGTGTATTTGATTCCCCTTTCACTACATTTATCAGCCAAAACACGACACCCACCCTGTATTCAAGAGCAGGTTGTTTCTCAAATTATGGCAGGCACAACATATGCAGAAATTAAGAAAAAAAAGAGTTGTGTTTTTAGATCATTTACGTTTAAGGTAAAAAAAAAAAAGATATAGTTTTAGTTAAAAATCTAAAATAGTTTGATAACCCTGTTTGTACGCTTTTAAATTAAATCAATCTCAAATGTGTATCTTTTCTGGTGATGAAGACATGGATGTCTCATGGCATGGTGGAGTATGCAAAATAGGTCAACTTTGAGAACCTTTATCGCTTGAATGTTTTGGCAATCAGGTCCTAAAAGTCACTTTGAGAACTTCTACAATGGGAAAATAAACTCTGAAAAAAAGGAAGCGTCCCTTTGTCAGGACCCTGTCGTTGAAAGATCATTCGTAAAAATCCAAATAACTTCACAGATTTGGGGTTTAAACACTGTTTCCCATGCTTGTTCGATGAACCATGAACAATGAATGAACATGCACCTGTGGAACGGTCGTAAGACACTAAAAGCTTACAGACGGTAGGTAATTAAGGTCACAGTTCTGAAAACTTAGAATACTAAAGAGGCCTTTCTACTGACTCTGAAATACACCAAAAGAAAGATGCCCAGGGTCCATGCTTATCTGCGTGAACGTGCCTTAGACATGCTGCAGATGTGGCCATACTGTGAGATGCCTAAGACAACGCTACAGGGAGACAGGATGGACAGCTGATTGTCCTCACAGTGGCAGACCACGTGTAACAACACCTGCACAGGATCAGTACATCTGAACATCACACCTGCGGGACAGGTACAGTATGGCAACAACAACTGCCCGAGTTAGGATGTCTTCAGGATGTCTCAGCAGTAAATTGCAACTCCGCCCCCTTTGGCAGTTGTCAGAAAATGTTATAGTTAGTGATGGAAATTTCAGGATTTTTGGTGGCCTCCCTAAGCCACGATTCAGACACGGGAACATCTGGTTTGGCAGAGTCTGCTAAAGCAGTGAATAAAACAAACTTAGGGGGGAGGCTTCTAATGTTAACATGCATGAAACCAATGCTTTAACGGTTACAGAAGTCAACAAATGAGAGTGCCTGGAGAATGGGAGTGATGCTGGGGGCCTGGGTTAACCTCTACATCACCAGAGGAACAGAGGAGTAGGATAAGAGTACGGCCAAATGATAAAAGAACTGGTTGTCTAGTGCAATCGGAACATAGAGTAAAGGGGGAAGGTTTATGGGCATGGAAGGATAGATTCAAGGCATAATGCCCAGACAAGGGTATGGTAAGATGTGAGTACAGCTGAGGTAAGCCTAGACATTCAGTGATAATGAGAGAGGTTTTGTTGGGGTAGGTAGCCTAGTGGTTGGAGCGTTGGACTAGTAACTGAAAGGTTTCAAGATCGAATCCCCGAGCTGACAAGGTAAAAATCTGTCGCCCCTGAACAAGGCAGTTAAACCACTGTTCCTAGGCCGTCATTGAAAATAATAATTTGTTCTTAACTGACTTGCCTAGTTAAATAAAGTCAAAAACGAATAATAATTGTCTCTAGAAGCACCATTTAAGCCAGGTGCTGTGGGGGGGGGACAACAGGGCAAGCTAAAGCATATATATATATATATATATATTTACCTTTGAGCAGGGCTGGAGGCTCTACAGTGAAATAAGACAGAAATTACTAACCAAAACAGCAATAGACAAGGCATACTGACATTAGGGAGAGACATGTGTAGCCGAGTAATCATAGGGTCCAGTGAGTAGCTAGGCGAGCTGGAGGCACGGAGATTCAGACAGCTAGCAGGCCGGAGCTAGCAGATGGGCCTCAGGAGCCTGTTGAAACCCCCTTGGATGGTTATGTCGGTAGACCAGTCGTGATCGTCGGGGCTCCGTGTCGGCAGCAAAGAGTCCAGGCCAATTGGCAAAAGAGGTAATTGAAGTCCAGGAATTCATGATAGATCTATTCGGCTATCCGGGAGATGCGCCTAGATTCGAGGCTAGCTCCAGGCTAACTGGTGCTTGCTTCCGGACAGAGACATTAGCCAAGGAGCCACCCGGATAATAGATAGCTAACTGCAATGATCCAGAGTAAAGGTTCAGAGCTTGCGGTAGAAATACTGAGATATGGCAGAGAAAAGCAGTTCGATATGCTCTGGGTTGGTATCGCGCTGTGCAGGCTGGCAGGAGTTGACCGGGCTGAAGGTGGCAGATGTCCCAGTTAATGGTGATGGCTATCTAGCAGTGGCTAACTGACTACTAGCTAGTAGCTGGCTAGCTTGAAGGAGGTTACGGTTCTAATGTATTAAAAAAAGATACATACTGCATTTGGTGATGCGGGTGGCAGGAGAGTATGTTCAGTTCGTAAATGGAAAATGAAATATATACGAAGAAACAAACAAGGGACAGGACAAGACAATCAAACCATCCCACTCCTACACCATCTTGGATTTAGAATAGTATATACATATGAGCTGATTAAAGCAGTATTAAACATTATTTAAGTGACTAGTGTTCCATTATTAAAGTGGCCAGTGATTCCATGTCTATGTATAGATGGCAGCAGCCTCTAAGGCTCAGGATTGTGTAGCCGGGTGGTAGCTGGCTAGGGATGGCTATTTAACAGTCTGATGGCCTTGAGATTGAAATACAGCTTCTGTCTCTTGGTCCCAGCTTTGATGCACCTGTACTGACCTCGCCTTCTGGATGATAACAGGGTGAACAGGCCATGGCTTTCTTGGTTGATGTCCTTGATGATCTTCTTAGCCTTCCTGTGACATCGGGTGCTGTAGGTGTCCTGGAGATCAGGCAGTGTGCCTCCGGTGATACGTTGGGCAGACTGTAGCACCCACTGAAGAGACCTGCAGTTGCGGGCTGTGCAGATGCCGTACCAGGTGGTGATACAGCCCGACAGGATGCTCTCAATTATGTGCCTGTAAACTTTTCTGAGGATCTTTGGGCCAAGCAAAATCACTGTTGCGCCTTCTTCACCACATTGTCTGTGTGGGTGGACCATTTCAGATGGTCAGTGATGTGTACGCCGAGGAACTTGAAGCTTTCCACTTTCTCTACTGCGGTCCCATCAATGTGGATAGGGGTTTTCTCCTGAAGTCCACAATCAGCTCCTTCATTTTGTGAATGATGAGAGAGAGGTTATTTTCCTGGCACAACTCCGCCAGGGCCCTCACCTTCTCCATGGAGGCTGCCTCGTCATTGTTGGTAATCAGATCTACTACAGTTGTGTCATCTGAATACTTGATGAATGAGTTGGACGTGTGCGTGACCACTCAGTCATGGGTGAACAGGGAGTACAGGAGGGGGCTGAGCACACACCCTTGTGTGACCCCTGTGCTGAGGATCAGCGAAGTGTAGGTGTTGTTTCCTACCTTCACCACCTGGGGGTGGCCCGTCAGGAAGTACAGGACCTAGTTGCACAGGACGGGGTTCAGGCCCAGGGCCTTGAACATAATGATGAGCTTGGAGGGTACTATGGTGTTGAAGGCTTAGCTACAGTCAATGAACAGCATTCTGACGTAGGTATTCCTCTTGTCCAGATGGGATAGGACAGTGTGCAGTGCGATGGCGATTGCATTGTCTGTGAATCTATTGGAGCAGTAAGCAAATTGAAGTGGGTCTAGGGTTTCAGGTAAGGAGGTGATGTGATCCTTAACTAGCCTCTCAAAGCACTTCATGATGACAGAAGTGAGTGCTACGGGTGTGATAGTCATTTAGTTCAGTTACCTTTGCTTTCTTAGGTACAGGAACAGTGGTGGACAACTTGTGTTATGCTGGTGAATGAGGACCCAAAAGCGACTTAACAAAAACAGAGTCTTTATTCCAGTCTATAACAAAAACGATAATCCTGGATATAATCTCAGGTAAAGTCAAACAGGAAAACTGAAATCCTCTAGGCAGTAGAGGGGAACAACGGGATACGCGACCACAGACTGCAGGTCGCTTCGGGAGGGCGCAGGCCGTAGCTGATATAGATACCTGCTCACACGCAGCATCTGAAGAAGGCAGAAACACGACAGGGCAGAACAAGGACACAGAACAGCAAACATCAAACAAGGATCCGACAAGGACAGAAGCGGAAAACAGAGGGAGAAATAGGGACTCTAATCAGAGGGCAAAATAGGGGACAGGTGTGAAAGAGTAAATGAGGTAGTTAGGAGAATGAGGAACAGCTGGGAGCAGGAACGGAACGATAGAGAGAGAGAGCGAGAGAGGGAGAGAGGGAGGGGGAGAGAGAGGGATAGAAAGAGGGAAAGAACCTAATAAGACCAGCAGAGGGAAACGAATAGAAGGGGAAGCACAGGGACAAGACATGATAATCAATGACAAAACATGACAACTTGAAGCAAGTGGGGACAGCAGACTGGGATAGGGAGAGATTGAATATGTCTGTAAACACTCCAGCCAGTTGCTCTGCACATGCTCTGAGGACGTGACTAGGGAGGACGTGACTAGGGATGCCGTCTGGGCCGGCAGCCTTGCGAGGGTTAACACCCTTAAATGTCTTACTCACCTCGACCACGGAGAATGAGAGCCCACAGTCCTTGGGTGCTAGCAGTGTTGTGTTACTGTGGTATCCTCATTGTGGCACTGTGTTATCCTCAAAACGGGCGAAGGTGTTTCGCTTGTCTGGGAGCAAGACGTCGGCTGGTTTTCCCTTTGTAATCTGTGATTTTCTGCCACATTCGTCTCGTTGTCAAAGCCGTTGAATTGCGACTCCATTTTGTCTCTGTACTAATGTTTTGCCTGTTTGATTGCCAAACAGAGGGAATAACTACACTGTTTGTATTCGGCCATATTTCCAGTCACCTTGCCATGGTTAAATGCGGTGGTTCTCACTTCTTACGGCTGAAATCCAGCCAGTGAAAGCGCATGGCACCAAATTCAAACAACAGAAATCTCATAATTAAAATTCCTCAAACATACAAGTATTATACACCATTTTAAAGATAAACTAGTTGTTAATCCCACCACAGTGTCCTATTTCAAAAAGGCTTTGCAATGAAAGCATACCATGTGATTATGTTAGGTCAGCGCCTAGTCACAGTAGAAGCCCGAAACAAGGTTCTAAAGACTGTTGACATCTAGTGGAAGCCTTAGGAAGTGCAATCGGACCAAATGTCACACTGTATATTGGATAGGAAAAGACTTGAAAACTTACAAACTTAAACAGTTTTAGAAACATCAGTGTTTTCTATCCAGATCTTCTAATAATATGCATATCTTAGCTTCTGGGCCTGAGTAGTAGGCAGTTTACTCTGGGCACCTTATTCATCCAAGCTACTCAATACTGCCCCCCAGTCCCAAAGAAGTTAATTGACACCGTAGGAACAACATTCCCTATACCCTTCCTGATGAACTCAGTCCCCGTGTAAACGGAAATGTTATTCTCTGAGGCTACCCGGAATATATCCCAGTCCGCGTGATCAAAACAATCTTGAAGCATGAATTTCGATTGGTCAGACCAGCGTTGAATAGACCTTAGCATGGGTACTTCCTGTTTGAGTTTTTGCTTATAGGAAGGGATGTGTCAGGATTTGGCCACGGTTTTCGGTCACTAGATGCCCCCATTGTGCCTTTTGACCTTTTGTTTTCCCTTGATCCCCATTATTATTTGCACCTGTGCCTCGTTTCCCCTGATTGTATTTAAACCCTTTGTTTTCCTCAGTTCTGTGCTCTGTGTTTGTATGTTAGCACCCAGCCCTAGTACTCTGTGTACTCTTGTTGATCCCGGTGGACTCTCTTGAGGAATTCTGTTTTTTGTTCTTGTTTGTTTTTTTTTTAGTATCTTTTGAGGCTTTTTGTGCTGTGCCTTCCACCTTGTGGATTTACCTTTTTGTCTTGGAGGAATACCGTTGTTCTTGTGGAATTCCTTTTGAGGTTGTGGAGTTACGTGTTTTCCTGAAGAACTTCACTTTTTACTTAATTAAATACACCGTCTCAAGTACTGCTGTGTCTGCCTCATCTTCTGGGTTCTGCCGACTATTCGTGGCTCAGTTGGTTAAGTGACTGTTTCTCACTCCGGAGACCCGGGTTTGTAACCGGGTCCTGACAGAATGAGCTGATTTGCCGAAGGGAGGGCGGGGGACGGCCTTTTAGGCATCTCGAAAAGGCAAGTATCAGATCTAATGTTTTTCCCAAGTGAGTACTACAGTCAGTGTGTTGACAGAACTTCGGTAGCGTTTTCCTCAAATTTTCTTTATTAAAATCCCCAGCTATAGTACATGCGGCCTTGGGATATGTAGTTTCCAGTTTGCACACAGTCCAGTGTAGTTCCTTGAGGGCCGTTGTGATATCAGCTTGAGGGGGAATATACACGGCTGTTACTATAACCGAAGAGAATTCTCTTGGGAGGTTATATGGTCGGCATTTGATTGTGAACTATTCTAGGTCAGGTGAACAAAAGGACTTGAGATTTTGTATGTTGTCACAATCACACCATGAGTAGTTAATCATGAAACATACACCCCCGCCTTCCCGGAGAGTTCTTTATTCCTGTCTGCGCGATGAACTTAGAACCCAGCTGGCTGTATGGACGGGGACAGTATATCCCAAGAGAGTCATGATTTTGTGAAACAGAGTAGGAAACAGTCCTTGATGTCTCTCTAGAAGGTGATCCTCGCCCCGAGCTCGTCTACTTTATTGTCCAGAGACTGAACGTTAGCGAGTAATATACTCTGAAGCGGTGGATGGTGTGCCCGCCTCCTGAGTCGGACTAGAAGTCCACTCCAAACACCCCTTCTCCGCCACCGGCGTCTTGGAGCAGCCTCTGGGATAAGTTCAATTGCCCTGGGGGGTATGAACAAAGGTTCCAGTTCAGGGAAGTCGTATTCCTGGTCGTAATGCTGGTGATTTACTTCCGCTCTGATATCCAAAAGTGATTTCTGGCTGTATGTAATAACGCAAAAAACATTCTGGGGTAATAATATAGGAAATAACACAAAAAAATGAATTACAGCAAAGTTGCTTAGGAGCTAGAGGCAGAGCTGCCTGTCTGTCGGTGGCATCATGCCATCTTTCCAATACATGCCAATGTCGGTTGTTTTGCTCTAGGATGCCCACAGGCCTCACAAGTGTTGTTTTTACCAGTTGAAAAAAATATATGGAAGTACAATTGAAGTCGGAAGTTTACGTACACTTAGGTTGATGTCATGAAAAATCATTCTTCAACCACTCCACAAATTTCTTGTCAGCAAACTATAGTTTTGATAAGCCGTTTAGAACATCTACTTTGTGCATGACACAAGTTATTTTTCCAACAATTGTTTACAGACAGTTACATATATACATACATATAAGTGTTTACAGACACGTATAATTCACTGTATCACAATTCCAGTGGTTCAGAAGTTTACATACACTAAGTTGCCTGTGCCTTTAAACAGCTTGCAAAATTCCAGAAAATGATGTCATAGCTTTAGAAGCTTCTAATAGGCTAATTGACATCATTTGAGTCAATTGGAGGTGTACCTGTGGATGTATTTCAAGGCCTACCATCAAACTCAATGCCTCTTTGCTTGACATCATGAGAAAATCGAAAGAAATCAGCAAAGACCTCAGAAAAGAAATTGTAGACCTCCACAAGTCTGGTTCATCCTTGGGAGCAATTTCCAAATGCCTGAAGGTTCCACGTTCATCTGTACAAACAATAGTACGCAGTATAAACACCATGGGACCACGCAGCCATCAAACCGCTCAGGAAGGAGACACATTGTCTCCTAGAGATTAACGTACTTTGCAGCAAAAAGCGCAAATCAATCCCAGAACAACAGCAAAGGACCTTTTGAAGATGCTGGAGGAAACAGGTACAAAACATCTATATCCACAGTAAAATGAGTACCATATATCGACATAACCTGAAAGGCCGCTCAGCAAGGAAGATGCCATTGCTCCAAAACGGCCATAAAAAGCCAGACTGTGATTTGCAACTGCACATGGGGACAAAGATCATACTTTTTGGAGAAATGTCCTCTGGTCTGATGAAACAAAAATAGAACTGTTTAGCCATAATGATCATTGTCACGTTTGGAAGAAAAGGGGTGATGCTTGCAAGCCGAAGAACACCATCCCAACCGTGAATCACGGAAAATTATGTGGATATATTGAAGCAACATCTCAAGACATCGGTCAGGAAGTTAAAGCTTGGTCGCAAATGGGTCTTCCAAATGAACAACAACCACAAGCATACTTCCAAAGTTGTGTCAAAATGGCTTATGGACAACAAAGTCAAGGTATTGTAGTGGCCAACACAAAGCCCTGACCTCAATCCTATATAACATTAGTGGGCAGAACTGAAATAGCGTGTGCGAGCAAGGAGGCCTATAAACCTGACTCAGTTACACCAGCTCTGTCAGGAGGAATGGGCCAAAATTCACCCAACTTATTGTGAGAAGCTTGTGGAAGGCTACCCGAAACGTTTGACCCAAGTTAAACAATTTAAAGGCAAAGCTACCAAATACTAATTGAATGTATGTAAACTTCTAACCCACTGGGAATGTGATGAAAGAAATAAAAGCTGAAATAAATCATTTTCTCTACTGTTGTATGACATTTCACTTTCTTAAAATAAAGTGATCCTAACTGACCTAAAACAGGGCATTTTTTATTAGAATTAAATGTCAGGAATTGTGAAAAACTAAGCTTAACCCTTTCACACATACCATCACATGGGTGTGATCGTTCTACAGTGGTCCCTGAAGCATACAATCACACCCGTGTGATTAGAACGCTCATTTAGAATGCTTATTTAGGACGGCCAGTTTCAAATATCGCAAAAATCAGAATTTGAGCTGGCCACACTTTTTTTCATCAACTATTTACACAAACACAGTCCTTAGAAAGTTATGTCCAGAATGTGAGCAGTTTATTTTTAGATGCAATGTTCAGATATTCACAGAAGTATCTATAGCATATCGCTAAATGAGGAAAGATTGACGCAACACAAGCGGTCATATTTTCTAACTCTCGGCTGACAAACTACAATATGAATTATTTAATAGCAATTACTATTTATAATTAATCACATCACGGGAGAGCTCACCGTTGATCAAAATAATTGAGTAAAACGCTTTCTAGAAATCGAAAGTAATCTGACGATTAGTTTCAGCGCGCAGCCATGCTTTTTTCCCTCACAGACACCAAAGATAATAAAAGACAAGGTGAGTTTGGTCTGTTTGTAGTATGCATGTTAAAGGGGTGTGTCGTCTACCATCGTTCACATCCCACCATTCACTTCCTGAAGTTCTCAAAAAATGAGCGAACCCTTACTCACCTCATTTTGTTATTGCATCTTTGGTCCGACAGACGATCACGGAAACCCAGAATGCATTGTATGTCAACAAACATGGCTCCACACACATAGCCAGAATTAGCTTAGCTTGTCATAATCATTCCAACCTTCAAAAAATTATTTTACATATGTGCCCATTACAGTCTATGCAAAAATCGGAATGCATGATTTATCACCGGTAATTGAAAAACATGAATAAAATAGTAAATATATCAATAATACCACACAAAAAAAAAATTCTCATAGTGATTTTTATTGATACAAGTGGCGCGTGCAGGCAATCAATCACATAACCTCCCACTCTGAGCCATTCAGTGGTTGTTGTTTATGTATGTAGCTGGTGAGATAAGCTGTAGCATTAGCAATGTCTTTCAAAAAGAGACAACTCACAAATGCGGAAATTCTGGGAGCCTGAAAGTCAGGAATCAGATTCTGACAGTGAGAGTGAGGAGCTGCCACTCAGCCGTTGAGAACTCTGAATCTGAGGACCCCTTGTCCACTGACAAAGTCCTTGTTCCATTTGAAGATGCTGGTGGTGATGGAGGCAGACCGATAGTGAATGAAGTACAGGAGTTCTGTGGTAGCTGGAAGGCTGCCAGCCATTTCACCCCTCCTGGCCCTGCTGTTTGCGTTGATGAGTCCCAGTCTGGAGTGCAATGGCCCTTGGCATTTCCATCTGAGGCAGTGCTTCAAGTTGTTTCTGACAGAGGAGCTGGTGGGAGACAGAGCAGAGACGAATCGCTATGCCTTGGAGCTACAGGAGAAGTGAGAGCCAGGAGTGGGGGGACAACCACAATTAGTGAAATGTATAACTTCCTGCTGACAGTCCTTCTCATGGGGATAGTAAAAAATAACTCCCTAAGAGAATACTGGAGCAGAGAGCCTATGTTTGCAACTCTTTTCTTTGCCACCCTCTTTTCCCAAAACTGCTTCCTCGTTCTGCTGCTGTGACTGCATTTCATCAACAATGCTACTGCCATCCTAAATGACCCGTTATACAAAATAAGAAATGTCAACAGCTGGCAGTAAAGTGGCAAGACAAACGAGACATCCATGTCCTCTCCACTGTCCATACAGCAACCACGTTGGCCACAGGGAAGGTGGACCACCTGACGGGAGAGAGAAAAATCAAACCAGACTGCGTGCTTGACTATAAAATGGGGTCAGTGGATAAGACGGACATGATAAACATCTTTGTGGAATGAAAACGTCCAAGTGGTATAAGAGGATATTTTCCAATTTTTCCAGGGTAGCTTCAAAATACAACAAGCCAGTGCTACTGACGCACCTAGCATTGTTTTACAGAGCTAATAGAAGAATGTAGCTAGCTACATAAGCACGATTGAAAAAAAACACCATAAAGGTTATGAAATGAGTAACATTACCTCACGTGTCCGCGGTTATAAGGAATATACACAAATATATTATGCTCCATACACACAGTGAGCTACAGTAGAAACGGTATAACACGACATACAGAAACTATTATAATGTAATACGTCCCTTACTGTGATAGAAACACAGTCTGGATTTGAACATGGGTGTCTGTAGTGACGCCTCTAGCACAAAGACACTGTGCCACTTGAGAGTCATAAGACCAGGGTCAAAATACAACACATGCTAATATTTCTGATGCAATTAGCATTGTTTTCCAGAGCTAATAGAAGAATGTAGATAGCTACCTCAGCATTGTGTATAACACCATAAAGGTTATGAAATGAGTTACATCGTTGGGGCGGCAGGGTAGGCTAGTGGTTAGAGTGTTAGACTAGTACCCGAAAGGTTGCAAGTTTGAATCCCCGAGCTGACAAGGTACAAATCTGTCATTCTGCCCTGAACAGGCAGTTAACCCACTGTTCCTAGGCCGTCTTTGAAAATAAGAATTTCTTCTTAACTGACTTGCCTGGTTAAATAAAGGTAAAATAAAAAAAACATTGCGTGTCCGCGTTTATAAGGAATGTACACAAAAACATTACGCGACAGTATAAACGACATGGAGGCGGAACACACCTCAATTCAAACTGTTATTAGAAAAGCCTTGAGACAATTGAGACATGGATTGTGTACGTGTGCCATTCAGAGGGTGAATGGACAAGAAAAACATATTTATGTGCCTTTTGAACGGGGTATGGCCAGGCGTACCGGTTTGAGTGTGTCAAGAACTGCAATGAAGCTGGGTGTACATATCCTTTTTATTACGATGCATACTACTTTCTTCTACTTTCTATTTTTGATTGACTTTTGACTAATATTGATCTTGATATTTGAACTGCGCTGCTGAGGGAGCTGAAAGTAAGTGCTCCGCTGCATCGTTAAACACCTGCTGTAACCTGTGTACGTGATGCATACACTCATTTGACATTCAAATGAAACCAATTAGTCAGGGGCTTAGAACAGACTGGAGGGGGAGAAGGGACTGCATTAGCAAAAACTAGCATATTCAATACCTCCTGGTAACTTGTCTCAGATTTACGCTCTCAGATGTTTTAAGTATTTTACTTAGATAGTTTATTCAAAGTTTGTTGACAAACAGATTTAGCATATGTCTAACGTTTTTGTTGTCAAAGTTATATTTTTTGTTGTGCATGCAGCAGCCATTACAAAATCAACAAAGCACTCGCATGGCCATACCATGACTGAAACTTATTGTACAGTATGTAACCCCAACAAGTTGTGAATTATTTCAGACAACATACAGCAGGTGAGCCGTATCTGACACATGGAGATAAAGGGTGAATTATTCAAGCAGGATTCCTGTCGTGTTGTGTCAGAGTGGTGACATTTAACAGCGACGCGCATTGGGGAGGGCGCTCCGTTTGCTCACTGGAGATGATTAAAAGACCACTTGAGTCGGAAGAGTTATTGCTCATGCTCCTCTGCCTAATGCTCAGCCAGAGGAGAGGAAGAAAGGAGCTACCTGTGTCTTTTTTCTCCTACGCCCTCCCCCTCTCTTTCACACCCCTCTTCCTGCTCTCTAAACTCTTTCGGTCTTTCTCTTACACTATTTCCATATCTCCCACTCTTCCTTTTCTACCTTATTGTCATCTCTCCATCCACACCTATCATTTACTTTCCTCCCTCTGTTTCATGAGGGACACAATACAGAGCACAGTTTCATCTCAGCGAGGGTGAGAGGAGGGGAGAGCAGGGAGGGTGTTAGAGATAGAGGGTGGAGTAAAGACTTGAGCTCTGGGGATAAATAATCATATTTCTATGCACCCATGATGCTGGAAAAGCACCATCTGGGACACATGTTGGATTTGCATTACAATATAAATGGGAAGTCGCTGGAGCTGAAAGGGTGATGTGGAGTCATTCAGCCAGCCAGCCTGACAGGTCGCCTCTCCCTCCCCTCTCTCCCTCCCCCTATGCTGGTGCGAGCTGCCACAGCTCCCCGGAAGCAGACAGACACTAGACGCTTTGTTGGCAGGCGGCACCTCGTCATACTTCACATCGCTCTTCTGCTTCTCCCCCACCATTCCCACTCATCCCCTGTCTTTTTTTCACATGCAAGCTTGTCTTCATCAAATTCCGCATTTTGTGCGCAGTGCACTTTAGAACCATGTTCATAGATGAGGGTGTGGGGGGGAGGGAGGCAAATCAAAATCAAATCAAATGTTATTTGTCACATACACATGGTTAGCAGATGTTAATGCGAGTGTAGCGAAATGCTTGTGCTTCTAGTTCCGACAATGCAGTAATAACCAACGAGTAATCTAACCTAACAATTCCAAAACTACTACCTTATACACACAAGTGTAAAGGGATAAAGAATATGTACATAAATATATATGAATGTGTGATGGTACAGGCAAGATGCAGTAGATTGTATCGAAGACAGTATATACATATGAGATGAGTAATGTAGGGTATGTAAACAAAGTGGCATAGTTTAAAGTGGCTAGTGATACATGTATCAAATAAAGATGCAGTAGATGATAGAGTACAGTATATACATATACATATGAGATGAGTAATGTTGGGTATGTAAACATTATATTAAGTGGCATTGTTTTTATAGTGGCTAATGATACATTTTTTACATCAATTTCCATCATTAAAGTGGCTGGAGTTGAGGTCAGTATGTTGGCAGCAGCCACTCAATGTTAGTGATGGCCTTGAGATAGAAGCTGTTTTTCAGTCTCTCGGTCCCTGCTTTGATGCACCTGTACTGACCTCGCCTTCTGGATGATAGCGGGGTGAACAGGCAGTGGCTCGGGTGGTTGTTGTCCTTGATGATCTTTATGGCCTTCCTGTGACATCGGGTGGTGTAGGTGTCCTGGAGGGCAGGTATTTTGCCCCCTGGTGAGGCGCTGCTGCGTCTTCTTCACAAAGCTGTCTGTGTGGGTCGACCAATTCAGTTTGTCCGTGATGTGTACGCCGAGGAACTTAAAACTTACTACCCTCTCCACTACTGTCCCGTCGAGGTGAATAGGGGGGTGCTCCCACTGCTGTTTCCTGAAGTCCACAATCATCTCCTTTGTTTTGTTGATGTTGAGTGTGAGGTTATTTTCCTGACACCACACTCCGAGGGCCCTTACCTTCTCCCGGTAGGCCATCTCGTCATTGTTGGTAATCAAGCCTACCACTGTAGTGTCGTCTGCAAACTTGGGCCCCAGTGTTGAGGATCAGCAGGGTGGAGATGTTGTTTCCTACCCTCACCACCTGGGGGTGGCCCGTCAGGAAGTCCAGTACCCAGTTGCACAGGGCGGGGTCGAGATGTATTACAGATACCTTATTTACATAAGCATTCAGACCCTTTGCGCTGAGACTCGAAATTGAGCTCGGTATTTGTTGAGTCTCTCATGGTTTTAAAGGTTTTGTAATCTCACAGTATCAGCTTTGCTGTGCATTCGAGGCTTCATTTTACAGCCTATGGCTCGAGGAAATACCCCATAATGAAAAAGCAAAAAGAGGTTTTTAGAAATTTTTGCAAATGTATTATTCAATCCCAGGCTGTAGTGATGCTGCAACACCGCAATGCAGTGCCTTAGACCGCTGCGCCACTCGGGAGGCCTCTTTTTAATAAAAAAAAATCCATTTTAGAATAAGGCTGTAACATAACAAAATATGGACAAGTCAAGGGGTCTGAATACTTTCTGAATGCGCTGTATCTGATTGGCCAGCGGAAGGCCCACTTGATTTGCTCTCTGGGCCTGTTGGGTAGGTGGAGTTCTACCTTCAGACGTATGAAATGGTTCAACATGGAAATACTTTGCCTTCTCGGCACTAGGTATGCTGAATCAAGCGTAACTACCGCCAACAGTGCAAAACCAATACACAAAAATTGGAACGCAAGGCTTTATCATAGTTTTTTTTACAGAAATGTTTGGTGATCAACTAGGAACGCCTTGGAGATTGGTGACCACTGATCTAGTCAATAGAAATGTGTGCTGAACATCAATCATAGTCAGAGTTACAGTAAGCAAGGCTAACTTCTGCCAGGCAGTCTGCTGAATAAAGTTATTTCTGTTTTTAAGGCAGAGTAGATGACAATGCAGAACATTGAGAATCGAGATGATTCACAATACAATAGCTTTGTGCCTATGATGGATAGAATAAACGATAGAGCAGCTATGTAAATGCATGTTGTGTTTTTTTAAACAAAAAAATATCATATACTCACATGGACACATGGCTCACACACGGTCCCTCCCATTATATATTTTCTATTTCAGGATTGTGCTAATTTTCACGGACTTTCTTTGCCTCCATCTCATTTTCCCCATTTGTGTCCTTCTCCCCATTCCCGCTTTCAGCTCTCCATTTCCTCTCTCTTCATCCATCAAAGCCAGCTCTCCCTCCCTCTCACCCCTCCCTTACTCGCCGTGTCCATCTTGAAACACGTTGCATGCCTTAACTTTACTCATTGAAGTTGCCGATCCTGACAGTATACAAACAGATTGTAAATACTTTATAGAAGTTAGCATCGCTACTGGTGATGACATGGCACCCATGCTGGCATCCAGAATGTGTCGATTTGAATGGTGCTCAGATGACTGGCTCTACCGTAGCCTTGTTCTGAAGAGGCACTGAGCCTGATGGTGATATCTCTCTAAGTGGTATATTGTGCTTACTGGTGCGCCATAAGCTGTAGTCAAATGATAATTACATTTTAAGAAGGAGCTTGTTGATTTTAACACATCACAAGCTTCTAATTTCAACTGTCAGAGTTGGGTTTTTATCTTCTACAGAAATAGGTTCTATACTGGTCATCCAGGATAGGATTACTAAAATATATATTTTTAATCACTACATGTCTCACTTATTTTTCCCCAGAGGAAAAATGTCAACAACTCAACAAACTCCCACATATCCCAACTCTTAATTCTCTAATGAGGTGTTTGACCCTGTTTGTAAGGCGTGTCACAATGCATTTCTGGTAACGGAAACATGAGACAAGTCGATCATTAGTTTATAATATTGATGAAGTGCCACAGTTAATTGATTTCTCCTTTATGAACCCATTTTAGTCAGTGTGTCAGCATGCAACTCCAAAGGAATTCAGCGAGGAGGCACTGGGTCCATTATCACTCTTGGAAATAATGGAATGCACTTGGAAACTTTAGAGTGTTTGCTTATTAGTGCTTATAGCTTTAACCTGGTAACTAGGGGACTATTTTTGAAAGGGTAACTATTCATGCTTCCTCCTCCATACACATATTCTATGAATCTGAATGAATTCAAGACTCACATTCACACCTACCTTCTCCCTGAGGATTGCAGTGAGGGCTAAAGGACGGTATTTCACTGCTTTTAATAAGACTTATAGGAGTTGGTAACTAACCTTTTCTCACATTGACTCAGAGGCAACGCAAGTGACTTTTCCTTTTCTATTCACCCTGTCTGTCTGTCTTCAGCGGTGGAGACCTTTTCATTCAGTAGTCTCATTGTTTTCTGCTCCGAATCCGAGAAACTCTTTACCTCTGGAAAAAAAGGGAAAAGAATGAAGGCTTTTGTTGGACAATCGGCGGCTTTTGAAATATCATATATTTAAGGAAAGTCTGTTTTTAGAATTGTAGCAGTGGCTGAGTTTGAATGAGAGCGATAAACGTAGCGAGGGGAGATAAAACTCATTAAAGCACCACCATTCCACGCTGAAAGATAATACATGCATTCACTCTCCTCCTCCCACAAAAAAGGAAAAATAGAAAGAAAAGAGCAGGGAGATGACGGCCACGGAAAGACGGAAAAAAAAGTCACAAGCTAAAAATATGAAAATGAAATGATTCAAATTAGTCACAGTTTTAGCTCTCAAAACAATAGAAGAGAGACCAATGATTTTTCTCTGCTTTGTCTCGTCTCGCTTCCATAGATAATCTATCATTATGAAGGAACTGATTTGAAAATAATTTATCTTACATTGTTCAGAATACATTTCTCATTTTCTTAATTCTTTTTTTCCCCCTCATAATTGAGCTGCTTTCATACAATATGTAAGAAATTGAACATGTTGACATCATCTTTGGTGTGATTTCTTGGGCCAAAGGTTAGTGATACGTTGCATTATAAGTATATAACAGAATATTTGAACATTACTTCTCTTTGTTACAGTAGATTTTGGAAGAGGACATGTTTAAATATGTATGTTTAACTGTGTGTGTGTGTGTGTTTCTTTGTGTGTATGACAACTAAATGTATACATATTTACATGAAACCCTTGTTGAAAGAAATATAAACAATAATCAAATTCATGTTGTGGGCTTATACAGTTGAAGTCAGGAGGTTGGAGTCATTAAAACTAATTTCTTGTGAATTTCTTGGGAACACACTATAGTTTTGTCAAGTCGGTTAGGACATCTATTTTGTGCATGACACAAGTCATTTTTTCCAACAATTGTTTACAGACAGATTATTTCACTAACAATTCACTGTATCACAATTCCAGTGGGTCAGAAGTACATCCACTAAGTTGACTGTGCCTTTAAACAGCTTGGAAAATTCCAGAAAGTAATGTTATGGCTTTAGAAGCTTCTGATAAGGCTAATTGACATCATTTGAGTCAATTGGAGGTGACATCATGGGAAAATCAAAAGAAATCAGCCATGACCTCAGAATAAAAATTGTAGACCTCCACAAGTCTGGTTCATCCTTGGGAGCAATTTCCAAATGCCTGAAGGTACCATGTTCATCTGTACAAACAATAGTATGCAAGTATACACACCATGGGACCACGCAGCCGTCATACCGCTCAGGAAGGAGACACGTTCTGTCTCCTAGAGATGAACGTACTTTTGTGCGAAAAGTGAAAATCAATCCCAGAACAACAGCAAAGGACCCTGTGAAGACGTGAGAGGAAACAGGTACAAAAGTATCTATATCCACAGTAAAACGAGTCCAATATCGACATAACCTGAAAGGCCGCTCAGCAAGGATGAAGCCACTGCTCCAAAACCGCCATAAAAAAGCCAGACTGTGGTTTGCAACTGCACATGGGGACAAAGATCGTACTTGTTTGAGAAATGTCCTCTGGTCTGATGAAACAAAAATAGAACTGTTTGGCCACAATGATATCGTTATGTTTGGAGGAAAAAGGGGGAGGCTTGCAAGCCGAAGAACACCATCCCAACCATGAAGCACAGGGGTGGCAACGTCTTGTTGTGAGGGTGCTTTGCTGCAAGAGGGACTGGTGCACTTGAAGCAGGAAAAGTATGTGGATATATTGAAGCAACATCTCAAGACATCAATCAAGAAGTTAAAGCTTGGTCACAAATGGAAAACAGCCACAAGCATACTTCCAAAGTTGTGGCAAAATGGCTTAAAGGACAAAAAAGTAAAAGTATTAGAGTGGCTGTCACAAAGCCCTGACCTTAATCCTATAGACAATTTGTGGGCAGAACTGAATAAGCATGTGCGAGCAAGGAGGCCTACAAACCTGTAAGGGTTTTCTGGTGAAAGAGAAGCGGACCAAAAAGCAGCATGGTGGTTATTCATGTTCTTTAATTATAAAGAAACTACACATGAGATAACTAACAAAAACAACAAACGTGAGCAAACCTAAACCAGTCCTATCTGGTGCAAACACAGAGACAGGAACAATCACCCACCAACACAGTGAAACCCAGGCTACCTAAGTATGATTCTCAATCAGAGACAACTAATGACACCTGCCTCTGATTGAGAACCATACTAGGCCGAAACATAGAAATTCCCAAAACCTAAAAAAACAAACATAGACTGCCCACCCAACTCACGCCCTGACCATACTAACTAAATACAAAACACAGGAAATAAAGGTCAGAACGTGACAAAACCTGACTCAGTTACACCAGCTCTGTCTACAGGAAGGGGCCAAAATTCACCCAACTTATTGTGGGAAGCTTGTGGAAGGCTACATGAAACGTTTGACCCAAGTTAAAACAATTTAAAGGAAATGCTACCAAATGATAATTGAGTGTATGTAAACTTCTGACCCACTGGGAATGTGATGAAAGAAATACAAGCTGAAATAAATAGTTCTCTCTACTATTTTTCTGACATTTCACATTCTTAAAATAAGGTGGTGCTCCTAACTGACCCAAGACAGGGCGTTTTTACTAGGATGAAATGTCAGGAATTGTGAAAAACTGAGTTTAAATGTATTTGGCTACGGAGTATGTAAACTCCCAACTTCAACTGTACATTTTGTGATTGACTGAATGTTTGATGGCTGCTAATGCCACCCTATCTGTTAATGACGCTTAATGGCCTCTGGAAGTGATGCCATAGACTATTTTAACCACCATGCTCCTGGATAAACCATGAATAATGTCATTGCATAATGCACATTATTGTAACATCAGTGGCTCTAATGGTTTCCTGAGTGAGAAACATTCAGGTGCCCGGTTACTCGCTTTATTAAAAGGAGCATATAGCCTAGCCATTAAAAGCATTGGGCCAGTATCCAAAAAGGTCACTGGTTTGAATCCCCGGGCTGACTAGGTGCAAAATATGTTGATGTGCCCTTGAGCAAGGCACTTAACCCTAATTTCTCCTGTAAGTCGTTCTGGATAAGAGCATCTGCTAAATGACTAAAATGTAAAGCTTTCATTTTCGATAGAGGACTATTACTTTTACAGTCTGCTGTGCAGATTTTTGGGGGGATTGTTTCGTTGGCGCCTGGGCTGTCCTTAGAACTGTATTAATTGCTAGCGCTCCTCTCCCCGAATTGCTTCATTTAAAAGGTCTCTGGCTCATTTAATGGGTCATAGAATTAGCTTTCTGAAGTGCTGCTGGGCGCAAAAAATTACAGGGACTCGTCATTGGGGCTAAAAATACTTTTTTGGGGAGAAGAGGAGCTTTTCTCTTGTGGTGCTGCAGTGTCTTGGCTGACGCATACAGACGTGTGATGTTCATGTGATAAGTCAGTATGTCCCTCACACATGGACAGAATACTATTGACTTTGTTTAGATATTCTTTCTGCCCAGAGACAATCACAGTCAATACTGAATTGCTTTCATCTTCACTCTGCATCAGCCAACAGATCTGCTATCAATACTGGATGATAAATGTCTGGAAAGTGGATAATGATTTGTGTAGACTTATGGATCACAAGTCAAAGTGTGTTTACACGTCTCCAGCCAGATTCATCCTATCTAAATTGTGCAAATAAAAGAGTGGCAGGGGAGGCGCAGAAGACAGAGCAAGAAACCCAATCATTTGTTTTGTTGTTTCAATGAAATCTGAGAACCGAGTGAATATCAAAATAATTTAGAGGAGAGAAGAAACGTGGGCATGCACAGCCTAGAGTTGGAGTGTCAACAACACGGCAGTTAGATTTTTTAAACAGGCATTTCCATGGAGTGAGTATGCCTTTGTCATTCCATGAATGTTTACTTCCTGGTACTGTCACAATGCGGACAAACATCAGTGGAAATTAACTAAGTGAATCAGTAAAGAGTCCTACTAGCAGGGACTCTGTGCCCTATGTGTTTATTCCCCACAACATTTATTTCAGCACAATGCACCAATTATTTTCATGTTCTCGCTAAAACATTGCATGATTGGTCATTCATGCATTTTAGTTCACTTTGAATTTCATTACCTTGTGGGGGCACAGTGTGTAGGGAACTTTCAAGAAGAAAGAGAGTTTGGAATGAATTACACCTAAATGACAGTACTGCTTCCTTAGCTGAGATATCAGAAAGGTATGATTAAAGGGGAGAGAAAGTAAAGTAGTGTCATAAATGGAATAACCTATCGGTTTTTGACTGTGGGCTCTTTTTTTCCTTTTCCTTACCACTTCCTATTTGTTTTCTACTCCATCCTCTGCCCATCTGTATTGCCCTCCTCTTCGTGTGTGTGTATGTGTAGTCTGTGTGCAAGATAAGGCTTCTTGCCACCACAGCAATGGTAAATGTGTTTTCGCTCACTCTGTCCTCTCCTGATGCCCCATCCTATCCTGTACTGATCAAACCTGAGGTATGGAGGATAGGACTCTACCGGTACGTGCTTCTTAGGAAAAGTTTGCTGCAGAAGCGTGTGAGTGTGTGTTTGTGCGTGTGTGTGCATGCATTCACTGAGTATACAAAACATTAAGAACACCTGCTCTTTCCTTGACATAGCTTTCACCTGGATTCACCTGGATTCACCTGGTCATTCTATGATCCCTTATTGATTTCACTTGTTAAATCCACTTCAATCAGTATAGATGAAGGGGGGTTGGGGGGACAGCTTAAAGAAGCATTTTTAAGCATTTAGACAATTGAGACATGGATTGTGTATGTGTGCCATTCAAAGTGAATGGGTAAGATAAACGATTGAAGTGCCTTTGAACGGGGTATGGTAATAGGTGCCTGGCGCATCGGTTTGTGTCAATAAATGCAATGGTGCGCTCAACAGTTTTCCGTATGTATCAAGAATGGTCCACCACCTAAAGGACATTCAGCCAATTCTGGGATGCATTGGAGCCAGTATGGGCCAGTATCCCTGTTGAATGCTTTCGACACCTTGTAAAGTCCATGCCCTGACAAATTGAGGCTGTTCTGAGTACAAAAGGGGGTTGGGGGGTGCAACTCAATATTAGGAAGATGTTCCTAATGTTTGGTGTACTCATTGTGTCAATGTTGCAGTCTCTGCTCCTACGGCTCAGACTCGTAAATCATTGTAGTGTTTTAGACACGGTCAACTCCCAGGCACTGAGCTCCTCCTTCTGGTCTCCACCAACAGCAGATACAGCAGATAACAGAAATGTGAGCCATATGACCATGGCTGTTATCAGCATGACAACCACATCATTAGAGAAGCAAATAGCACCCCCCCCTCTCTCTCCCTCTCACCCTATTTTCTCTCTCGCCTTGCTCTCCATTAGAATGTGACATCCTGAGTTTTCTTCAACCTTGTCACTCATTTGATGATGAATTCATAAGCTTGTGACAGTGATAGCACATTCATTAAACCCTAGCATTTGCCTCATACTGTCTGTCTGTCTGTCTGTCTGTCTGTCTGTCTGTCTGTCTGTCTGTCTGTCTGTCTGTCTGTCTGTCTGTCTGTCTGTCTGTCTGTCTGTCTGTCTGTCTGTCTGTCTGTCTGTCTGTCTGTCTGTCTGTCTGTCTGTCTGTCTGTCTGTCTGTCTGTCTGTCTGTCTGTCTTGAGTGGAAAATAGGAGTGGAGAAATACAGAACTGAAGGAAAAAGTTTGGTTATGAGGTCTCTGTTGTGCGTATAGATAAGCCTATCAGTGCCTGGCTAGTTGATAAGTGCTGTTCTGATTTCTGTGGTGCAACGCGCTGTAGCTTGTGTTCTCATTTCACATCAACTGTTCTGAGACACTTACTCATTGCTCTTACAATCTCATTTCCACATCAGGCAGTGTCACACAAGCCTTGGTGACTGTGAGAAGATGGCAGACACTTTATGTGACAAAGATACTTTACTACAATGGAACAACATAATTGTGCAGCATGTAGGTGTAATCCAGTTTATCGTGAGCTCGAGTCCTGAAAGGACAAGCTGACCCACCTCACCTGGTCTAAGACACTAAGGTAACCCTGTCTGAACCTTTCACCAGTTCCCTCCTTTCCCATTTCCCCTCTGGGTTGATGAGAACTCATGCCCTTCAAAACCTTAAGACTGAATCCTCCCATTACCTGGCTGGCCAAATCTCAGAACCCACTGCTTTTCTGGGCCACTCCTGAGGAGTAGAGATGAGGTGATGGTCTGGGATAACAGCTTTCACGTGCGATCATGTGAACACACATACATGCATACAGACGTACACAAGGACTGGCAAAATAATTGTTTAATCGTTATGGAAATAACTCAAATAAATAATCGTCATAATATTCATACATTCAATTTAGGAGGGGGATGGGATTCAACTTTATTTCCAAGTAGATATACTGTAGTTTACCCAATAGCATGTTTTGGTTCTCGAGGTCGCCAGGCTGCACATCATTACGCACTCCTGTCACCATTGTTACGCGCATCCGCGCTTCATTGGACTCACTTGGACTCCATCACTTTATTGATTGCCTCCACTATATCTGTCTATTCCTCAGTTTCATCATCTTGTCAGCATTAATGTTGTTATGTTTCCCTTGTCTAGACGATGTCCCTGTTTTGTTTCATTTCTGTTATTTATCAAATATTCACTCCCTGTACTTCCTTCTCGCCCCGCAGCGTCTGGCCTCACAATTTTATTATTTTTACATGAAGTGGGTAAAGTTGGTAGGTCTGATCATTTTACGCACAGAACGGCAGGATCGGGAGGAGAAGCTTCAAAAACATTTGTTTTTGAGGGGTGTCAACAAAGCTGTGTTGTATACATTAGGTACATAATCGAAGCTCATTTTCAGAGATGCATTATTATGATACATTAAGTAAAATCAAATGTTATTGGTCACATACAGATGGTTAGCAGATGATAATGCGAGTGTAGCGAAATGCTTGTGCTTCTAGTTCCGACCATGCATTAATATCTAACAAGTACTCTAAAAATTTCACAACAACTACCTTATACACACAAGTGTAAAGGAATGAATACGAGTATATACATATAAATATATGGATAAGTGATGGCCGAACAGCATAGGCAAGATGCAGTAGATGGTATAGAGTACAGTATATACATATGAGATGAGTAATGTAGGGTATGTAAACATTATATAAAGTGGCATTGTTTAAAGGGACTAGTGATACATTTATTACATCCAAATTGTAATTATTAAAGTGGCTAGAGATTTGAGTCAGTATGTTGCCAGCAGCCACTCAATGTTAGTGATGGCTGTTTAACAGTCTGATGGCCTTGAGATTGAAGCTGTTTTTCAGTCTCTCGGTCCCAGCTTTGATGCGCTGACCTCACCTTCTGGATGATAACGGGGTGAACAGGCAGTGGCTCGGGTGGTTGTTGTCCTTGATGATATTTTTGGCCTTCCTGTGACATCGGGTGGTGTAGGTGTCCTGAAGGGCAGGTAGTTTGCCCCCAGTGATGCGTTGTGCAGACCTCACTACACTGGAGAGCCTTGCGGTTGTGTGTGGAGCAGTTGCCGTACCAGGCGGTGATACAGCCCGACAGGATGCTCTCAATTGTGCATCTGTAAAAGTTTGAGTGTTTTTGCCAAATTTCGTCAGCCTCCTGAGGTTGAAGAGGTGCTGTTGCACCTTATTCACCACGCAGTCTCCTGTGTGGGTGGACCATTTCAGTTTGTCCATGATGTGTACGCCGAGGAACTTAAAACGTTCCACCTTCCCTCTGCTGTTTCCTGAAGTCCACGATCATCTCCTTTGTTTTGTTGATGTTGAGTGTGAGGTTATCTTCCTGACACCACACTCTGAGGGCCCTCACCTCCTCCCTGTAGGCCGACTCGTCGTTGTTGGAAATCAAGCCTCCCACTGTAGTGTCTTCTGCAAACATGATGATTGAGTTGGAGACGTGCATGGCCATGCAGTCATGGGTTAACAGGGAGTGCAGGAGAGGGCTCAGAACGCACCCTTGTGGGGCCCCAGTGTTGAGGATCAGCAGGGTGGAGATGTTGTTTCCTACCCTCACCAATTGGGGGTGGCCCGTCAGGAAGTCCAGGACCCAGTTGCACAGGGCGGGGTCGAGAACCAGGGACCTATTGGGGCGGTAAGCAAATTGGAGTGGGTCTAGGGTGTCAGGGAGGTTGCAGGTGATATGATCCTTGACTAGTCTCTCAAACACTTCATGATGACGGATGTGAGTACTACGGGCGATAGTCGTTTAGCTCAGTTACCTTAGCTTTCTTGGGAACATGAACAATGGTGGCCCTCTTGAAGCATGTGGGAACAGCAGACTGGTCTGCGCATGCTCTGAGGACGCGGCGAGGGATGCCGTCTGGGCAGGCAGCTTTGCGAGGGTTAACACGTTTAAATGTTTTAGTCACATTGGCTGCGGTGAAGGAGAGTCCACATGTTTTGATAGCGGGCCATGTAGCTGGTACTGTATTGTCCTCAAAGCGAGCAAATAAGTTGTTTAGTTTGTCTGGGAACAAGACATTGGGGTGCGTGACAGGGCTGGTTTTCTTTTTGTAATCCGTGATTGACTGTAGACCCTGCCACATACAGTTGAAGTCGGAAGTTTACATACACCTTAGCCAAACTTATTTTTTTTCTCCAATTCCTGATATTTAATCCTAGTAAAAATTACCTGTTTTAGGTCAGGTCAGTTATTTAACCAGGTCGTCCAGTTGAGAACAAGTTCTCATTTACAACTGCGACCTGGCCAAGATAAAGCAAAGCAGTGTAACACAAACAACACAGAGTTACACATGGGATAAACACACGTACAGTCAATAACACAATATAACAATCTATATACAGTGTGTGCAAATGTAGTAATATTAGGGAGGTAAGGCAATAAATAGGCCATAGTGGCGAAATAATTACAATTGAGCAATTAAACCCTGGAGTGATAGATGTGCAGAAGATGAATATGCAAGTAGAGATACTGGGGTGCAAAGGAGCAGCATCAACCAAAATAACAATATGGGGATGAGGTAGTTGGGTGGGCTATATACAGATGGGCTGTGTACAGGTGCAATGATCTGTGAGCTGCTCTGACAGTTGATGCTTAAAGTTAGTGAGGGAGATGTGAGTCTCCAGCTTCAGTGATTTTTGCAATTCGTTCCAGTCATTGGCATCAGAGAACTGGAAGGAAAGGCGGCCGAAGGAGGAATAGGCTTTGGGGGTGACCAGTGAAATATACCTGCTGGAGGACGTGCTATGGGTGGGTGCTGCTATGGTGACCAGTGAGCTGAGATAAGGCGGGGCTTTACCTAGCAAAGACTTATAGATGACCTGGAGCCAGTGGGTTTGGCGACGAATATGAAGTGAGGGCCAACCAACGAGAGCATACAGGTCGCAGTGGTGAGTAGTATATGGGGCTTTGGTGACAAAACGGATGGCACTGTGATAGACTACATCCAATTTGCCGAGTAGAGTGTTGTAGGCTATTTTATAAATTACATCGCCGAAGGCAATTGAACTTGTCCTAGAGGCTGTTCTAAGACGCCGCCAGCAGAGAAGAGGTATTCCGAGTGGTCTTCTAGTCCTACTCAGGAGGTGTGCACACCATCTACCGCTTCTGAGTATATTACTCGCTAATGTTCAGTTCCTGGACAATAAAGTAGACGAGCTCAGGGTGAGGATCTCCTTCCAGAGAGAGATCAGGGACTGTATCATGTAACATTCACATTCTCATGGCTGTCTTGGGATATACTGTCCCCGTCCATATAGCCATCTGAGTTCTGAGTAATAAAGGAATAAAGAAGTATCCAGGAAGAATTAAGGCAGTTGTGTATGTTTCATGATTAAATACTAGTGGTGTGATTTTGATAATGTATAGGAACTTATGTCCTTTTGTTCACCCATCCTAGAAAACCTCACAATCAAATGCCGATACCACGACAGCCGTTAAGGAACTACACTGGACTTTGTGCAGGAAAATATGAGCATATGAGGAAAATGCTGCTGAAATTCTATCAACACATTGCCTGTTGTACTCACACTTCAAAAAACTCTTGACCATTGTTACTCTCCCTTCCAGGATGACTACAAGGTCCTTCCCTGCACTCACTTCGGAAAATCAGATCGCGACTCCATTCTGCTCCTCCCTTCCTATAGACAGAAACTCAAACAGGCAGTCCGTGTGCTAAGGTCTATTCAACGTTGGTCTGAACAATCGGAATTCATGCTTCAAGATTGTTTTGATCACGCGGACTGGGTTATGTTTCGGGTTGCCTCTGAGATTAAAACCTGTTGAGGCTAGGGGGCAGCATTTTCACTTTTGGATGAAAGGCGTGCCCAGAGTAAACGGCCTCCTACTTTTTCCCAGATAGGAATATATGCATATTATTATTACTGGTGGATAGA
This sequence comes from Oncorhynchus gorbuscha, assembly GCF_021184085.1. Classification (NCBI taxonomy): domain Eukaryota; kingdom Metazoa; phylum Chordata; class Actinopteri; order Salmoniformes; family Salmonidae; genus Oncorhynchus; species Oncorhynchus gorbuscha. The sequence continues at coordinate 65,950,791 of NC_060175.1, read as the reverse complement.
AAACACTCTGAAGTTTCTAAAACGGTTTGAATTATGTCTGTGAGTATAACAGAACTCATATGCAGACAAAAACCCGAGAAGAAATCCAAACAGGAAGTGAGAACTCAATTTAGAAAACAGTGCCATTGGATGGCCATCTTAGATATGGATGAGCATGCACTTCCTAGGGCTTCCACAAGATGTCAGCGTCTTTAGATTCTGGTTGTATGATTCTACTGTAAAGGTGGGGCTCATAATAGCTCTTTGAGTGGGTGGTCTGGCAGAAAGCCTCGGTCTCATTGCGCGCGGTCATGAGAGAGTGTCCTCCCGTTCCTATGCTTTTCTTCAGACAATGAAATTCTCTGATTGGAACCTTATTGCTGATTAATGTTTAAAACATCCTAAATATGGATTGCATACATCATTTGACTTGTTTCTACGACCTGTAACGGAAATTTTTGAGTTTCGGTCTGGAGTAATTGCTCGTGCTTTTTGATGATTGAATGCTGGGCTGAACAAGCTAACAACAAGTGGCTAAAATATGGGCTTTTTGGAACTTTACGGAACAAATCAGTCATTTATTGTCGAACTGGGATTCCCGGAACTGCCTTCTGATGAAGATATTCAAAGGTAAGTGAATATTTATAGTGTTTTTTGTAGCTTCTGTTGACGCCAAAATGTTGACTATTTCTTTGGGTTCTGAGCGCCGTTCTCAGATTATTATTTTTCCGTAAAGTTTTTTTTAAAGTCTGACACAGTGGTTGCATAGAGGATACATTTATCTTTAATTCTGTGAATAACACTTGCATCTTTTATCAATGTTTATTGTGAGTATTTCTGCAAAATCACCAGATGTTTTGGAATCAAAACATTACTGCACATAATGCGCCAATGTAAACTGAGATTTCCCATCTGAAAAAGATGAACACCTATGTAAGAATACTATTAATTGACTACAGCTCAGCCTTCAACACCATAGTACCCTCCAAGCTCATCGTGAAGCTCGGGCCCCTGTGCTACTGGTGTACTCCTGTACTCCCTGTTCACCTACGACTGCGTGGCCACGCACACCTCCAACTCAATCATCAAGTTTGCAGACGACAGAACTGTAGTAGGCCTGATAACCAACAATGACAAGACAGCCTACAGGGAGCAGGTGAGGGCCCTGGTGGAGTGGTATAAAAGGGAAAAAACTCTCCCTCAATGTTAACAAAACAAAGGAGCTGATCATGGTATTCAGGAGACAGCAGAGGGAGCACGCCTCCATCCACATCGACGGGGCTTTATTGGAGAAGGTGAAAAGCTTCAGGTTCCTTGGCGTCCACATCACTGACAATCTGAAATGGTCCCCCCACACAGAAGGCTGAAGAAGTTTGGCTTGGCCCCTAAGACCCTCACACATTTTTACAGACGGACCATTGAGAGCATCCTTTCGGGCAGTATCACCGCCTGGTACAGCAACTGCACCACCCGCAACCGCGGGGCTCCCTCTACAGCATCCGATGTCACAGGAAGGACAAAAATATCATCAAGGACATCAACCACTCGTGCCATGGCCTGGTCACCCTGCTATAATCCAGAAAGCGAGGTCAGTACAGGTGCATCAAAGCTGGGACAGAGAGACTGAAAAACAGATTCTGTCTCAAGACCATCAGTCACTGTCACTAGCCAGCTACCACCCGGTTACTCAACCCTGCACCTTAGAGGATGCTGCCCTATGTACAACGACATGGAATCACTGGTCACTTTAATAATGGAACACTGGTCACTTTAATAATGTTTACATACGGTGTTACTCATTTCATATGTATATACTATATTTTAGTCAATATCATCCTATTCAACTATTGCTGCATACAGTGGGGCAAAAATATTTAGTCAGCCACCAATTGTGCAAGTTCTCCCACTTAAAAAGATGAGAGAGGCCTGTAATTTTCATCATAGGTACACTTCAACTATGACAGACAAAATGAGAAGGAAAAATCCAGAAAATCACATTGTAGGATTTTTAATGAATTTATTTGCATGGTGGAAAATAAGTATTTGGTCAATAACAAAAGTTTATCTCAATACTTTGTTATATACCCTTTGTTGGCAATGACAGAGGTCAAACGTTTTCTGTAAGTCTTCACAAGGTTTTCACACACTGTTGCTGGTATTTTGGCCCATTCCTCCATGCAGATCTCCTCTGGAGCAGTGATGTTTTGGGGCTGTTGCTGGGCAACACGGACTTTCAACTCCCTCCAAAGATTTTCTATGGGGTTGAGATCTGGAGACTGGCTAGGCCACTCCAGGACCTTGAAATGCTTCTTACGAAACCACTCCTTCATTGCCCGGGCAGTGTGTTTGGGATCATTGTCATGCTGAAAGACCCAGCCACGTTTCATCTTCAATGCCCTTGCTGATGGAAGGAGGTTTTCACTCAAAATCTCACGATACATGGCCCCATTCATTCTTTCCTTTACACGGCTCAGTCGTCCTGGTCCCTTTGCAGACAGCCCCAAAGCATGATGTTTCCACCCCCATGCTTCACAGTAGGTATGGTGTTCTTTGGATGCAACTCAGCATTCTTTGTCCTCCAAACATGACGAGTTGAGTTTTTACCAAAAAATTATAGTTGGGTTTCATCTGACCATATGACATTCTCCCAATTTTCTTCTGGATCATCCAAATGCTCTCTAGAAAACTTCAGACGGCCTGGACATGTACTGGCTTAGAGTCCCTGGCGGCGTAGTGTGTTACTGATGGTAGGCTTTGTTACTTTGGTCCCAGCTCTCTGCAGGTCATTCACTAGGTCCCCCTGTGTGGTTCTGGGATTTTTGCTCACCGTTCTTGTGATCATTTTGACCCCACGGGGTGAGATCTTGCGTGGAGCCCCAGATCGAGGGAGATTATTGGTGGTCTTGTATGTCTACCATTTCCAAACAATTGCTCCCACAGTTAATTTCTTCAAACCAAGCTGCTTACCTATTGCCTGGTGCAGGTCTACAATTTTGTTTCTGGTGTCCTTTGACAGCTCTTTGGTCTTGGCCATAGTGGAGTTTGGAGTGTGACTGTTTGAGGTTGTGGACAGGTGTCTTTTATACTGATAACAAGTTCAAACAGGTGCCATTAATACAGGTAACGAGTGGAGGACAGAGGAGCCTCTTACAGGTCTGCCAGAAATATTGTTTGTTTGTAGGTGACCAAATACTTATTTTCCAATATAATTTGCAAATAATTCATAAAACATCCTACAATGTGATATTCTGGACTTTTTTTTCTCATTTTGTCTGTCATAGTTGAAGTGTACCTATGATGAAAATGACAAGCTTGCACAATTGGTGGCTGACTAAATACGTTTTTGCCCCACTATATATACTATTCTATTCTACATATTTTACAGATAGAATATTCAGTATATCTACACACTGTCCATCATGGACACTATGTGTATATATATATATATATATATATATATATATATATATATATATATATATATATATATATATACATACATACATACATACATACATACATACATACATACATACATACATACATACATACATACATACATACATACATACATACATACATACATACATACATACATACATAAGTCGGAAGTTTACATACACTTAGGTTGGAGTCATTAAAACTCGTTTTTCAACCACTCCACATATTTCTTGTTAACAAACTATAGTTTGGCGAGTCGGTTAGGACATCTATTTTGTGCATGACACAAGTAATCTTTCCAACAATTGATTACAGACAGATTATTTCACTTATATCACAAATCTGTATCACAATTCCAGTGGGTCAGAAGTTTACATACACTAAGTTGACTGTGCCTTTAACAGCTTGGAAAATTACAGAAAATCATATCATGGCTTTAGAAGCTTCTGACATCATTTGAGTCAATTGGAGGTGTAACTGTGGATGTATTTCAAGGCCTACCGTCAACCTCAGTGCCTCTTTGCTTGACATCATGGGAAAATAAAAAGAAATCAGCCAAGACCTCAAAAAGAAAATTGTAGACCTTCACAAGTTTGGTTTATCCTTGGGAGCAATTTCCAAAATGCCTGAAAGTACCACATTCATCTGTACAAACAACAGTACGCAAGTTTAAACACCATGGGACCACGCAGCCATCATACCGCTCAGGAAGGAGACGCGTTCTGTCTCCTACAGATGAACACACCAACTGATTGAAGGACTGCTGAAATGTTTTTTTTCTCTTGCTTTGTCTGTTATTTTCCATATTATGTCTATATCTGATAAGCTACCCAGGAAAGGGATAAACATAGCCCGTATTAATATATGTAGCCTTAGAAATCAATATCTTGCTAACATCCGATGGCATTCATATATAAAAATTTTCTGAGTCTTATTTAGATATTTCCTTTTATGATACAGCAGTAGCAATACAAGGAAATAACATCTACAGAAGAGACAGGAATGCCTTTGGGGGAGGTGTTTCTGTATATATTCAGAGCCATATCCCTTTAACCTCTTCAGTCGACCCTCTACTTTTTCGAACATTCTGTTAAAAATCGCGCAACATTTCAGCGCCCTGCTACTCAGGCCAGGAATATAGTATATGCATATGATTAGTATGTGTGGATAGAAGACACCCAGACGTTTATAAAACTGGTTAAATCACGGCTGTGACTATAACAGAACGTGCGTTTCATCGAAAAGTGCAAGAAAATCTGATCACTGAGAATGGAAATAAATATCCTTGCGCTACTTCCAGGAATTGTTCAAAATGAACCGAATTACATGAGGCCGAGGTTTCAGTGCCTACAGCTTCCACACGATGTCTAGAGTCTTGTCATTTGATTCAGCTTTGATTCTTGGTCTCCGACCGGATGTTTTGGTCGAGCTCTCTTCAGACATCTTTTCGAGACGGACAGCTATAGAATTTACATCGCCTCCTGATGAATTTTATCGCTTATTCGTGTACTAATACCTAAAGTTGCATTACAAAAGTATTTAGAAGTGTTTTTTGAAAGTTTATTGTCGACTTTTTGAATAAAAAAAAATGACATTACGTTATGAAACGCTATTTTTTTCAGTTTATCACACAGTCTTCATAGATCGATATCTAGGCTATATATGGACCGATTTAATCGAAAAAAAGACCCAATAGTGATTATGAGACATCTAGGAGTGCCAACAAAGAAGATGGTCAAAGGTAATGAATGTTTTATATTTTATTTGTGCGGTTTGTGTAGCGACGACTATGCTAATTATTTTGTTTACGTCCGCTGCGGGTCTTTTGGGGTGTTACATGCTATCAGATAATAGCTTCTCATGCTTTCGCCGAAAAGCATTTAAAAAATCTGACTCGTTGCCTGGATTCACAACGAGTGTAGCTTTAATTCAATACCCTGCATGTGTATTTTAATGAACGTTTGAGTTTTAACTAATACTATTAGCGTAGCGCATTTGCATTTCCAGAGCTCTAGATGGGACGCCTGCGTGCCAGGTAGGAGCAAGAGGTTAATGTTTAGAGAAGATCAATAACACTCATGTCAGGTGTTATTGAAGTGTTGTGGTTGCAGGTTCACCTGCCTCATTTAAAGCCTATTATTTTAGGGTGTTGCGGTAGGCCACAAAGTGCTAACAATCAGCATCTATATAATGTGTGTAAAATGCTTTGTCGTGTTTGTGATGTAAACAGAGAGGGTTACTTTCTTGGGGACCAGAATATTAAGTGGTTTTCATCAAGCAGTCCGCTCAAGAGGAAGCTTCTCACTGTAACCAGTGTCTATAATCTGGTTCAGATTATTAATCAACCTACCAACCAGGGTCTTTAGAAACACTACAGGAACTATATCATTCACATGGTGATCATATTTTTACTAATACTGTAGAACTTTGTTCTAAATCTGTATTTGTACCCATTGTATTCAGTGATCTCAATATAGTGGCTATATCCAGGAAAGCCAAGGTTCCAAAACCTGGGCCTAAAATAGTGTATAAGAGATCATGCAAATTATTTTGTTGTGACTCTTATGTGGATGATGTCAAATATATTTTTTGGTCTGATGTGAATAATAAGGAGGATACAAACGCTGCACTTGATGAATTTAGGAAATTGCTTCTTCCAAATATTGATAAACATGCACCTGTTAAGAAACTGTCTGTTAGATCTGTTAATGCTCCTTGGATTGATGAGGAATTTACAAACTATATGGTTGAAAGAGATGGGGCAAAAGAAATGGCTAATAAGCCTGGCTGCACATCTGACTAGCTGGCTTACTGCAAATTGAGAAATTATGGGACTAAACTCAACAAAAAGAAGAAGAAACTGTATTTTGAAGCCAAGGAGCACTTTAAATGAAATGATGGGCAGAAAGACAAATTTAACTCCATCTTTCATTGAATCAGATGGTTTATTCATCATAAAACCATTTGACGATGCCAATTATTTTAATGATCACTTCATTGGCAAAGTGGGCAAACTTGGCAGAACATGCCAAGAACGGACAGTGAGCCATCATATTCATGCATTAAAAAAAACAAATAATGAAAGAAAAGCATTGTATGTTTGAATTTTGTAAAGTAAGTGTGGGAGAGGTGGAAAATTATTGTTATCTATCAATAATGACAAACCTACTGGTATTGACAACTTAGATGGAAAGCGACTGAGGATGGTAGCTGACTCTATAGCCACTCCTATCTGTCATATCTTTAATCTGAGCCTAGAGGAAAGTGTTTGTCCTCAGGCCTGAAGGGAAGCCAAATTCATTCCGCTACCCAAAAATGGTAAAGCGGTCTTTACTGGTTCTAACAGTCGACCTATCAGCTTGCTGCCAGCTCTTAGGAAACTGTTGGAAAACGTTGTGTTTGAACAAATACAGTGCTATTTCTCTGTAAACAAATTAACAACAGACTTTCAGCATGCTTACAGAGAAGGGCACTCAACATGTACTGCACTGACACAAATGACTGATGATTGGTTGAAGAATATTGTGGGAGCTGTACTGTTAGATTGCAGTGCAGCCTTTGATACTATTGATCATAAACTGTTGTTGAAAAAATGTTTGTGTCATGGATTTTCAGCCTCGTGGATTCCATACTCTCAGGCCAGAGGCACCGTGTATGAATTTATGGTTGGATCAGAATCACCTTTATAATCGTTGGCCAGTATGGAGTATTGAGTGAAACCACAAGTCCAAATCCCTATCTCCATCCATGGCTAATTTAGGAAAGGGACCATTTTTAGATAGCTAGCTAGCCACCAGAGGACAACACAACAAGATGCAACAATTCACATTTGTTTTCTGTCAAATTATATTTGGCTGGTTGCGTTGTCATTGGTGTGAAACCTAATCCATCAACCTTGTGGATTTAGAGCTATCTAATAGAACACAGAGGGTTTTCTTTAATGGACACTTCTCTTATGTTCAACATGCAAATTGTGGTGTAATGCAGGGCAGCTCTCTTGGCCCTCTACTCTTTTATGTTTTAACCAATGACCTGCCACTGGCAGTAAACAAGCCCTGTGTGCCATGTATGCTGATGATTCCACCCTATACGAGTCAGCACCCACGGCCAGTGAAATTACTCTAAACCAAGAGTTGCAGTCAATTTTAGAATTGGTGGCCAGTGATAAACTGGTCCTGAATATCTTTAAAACTAGGAGCATTGTATTTGGTACAAATCATTCCCTAAGTTCTCAAAACCTAAGCTCAATCTGTTAATGAATGGTGTAACTGTTGTGCAAGTTAAGGAGACAAAATCCCTTGCTGTTACCTTAGATTGCATAAACATATTGATTTGATGATTGTAAAGATGGGGAGCGGTCTGTCCGTGATAAGGAGATGCACAGTTTTTTTGACACCACACTCAACCAAGTCCTGCATGCTCTAATTTGATTTAGTCTTGATTATTGTCTAGTCATAATGGTCAAATGCTGCAAAGAATGACCTAGTTTACGCTGCAGCTGTCCCAGAATAGAGTGGCACATTTTGCTCTTCATTGTAATAAAAGGGCTCATATCAATACTATGCATGCCAGCCTCTCTTGGCTAAGAGATGAGGAAAGATTGACTGCACCACTTCTTGTTTTTATAGGAAACACTAATGTGACCTACTTTTTGTGTGTATATATTGACATGTATGTGTAAATTATAGATCCATACATACACGCGCACACACAATGTGTTTAAATGTATGTAAATTGTAAAGTATTTCTGTCTGTAATGTATTTTTTGTTATGTGTTGGACCCCAGTAAGACTAGCTGTCACCATTGGCGTCGGTTATTAATGGGGATCCTAATAAAATAATAATAAAAATAATAAAAAACAGCCTTCTCTCCTCTTCCCTTTACTCTGCTTATGATCTCCAGGGGTTCTGCCATGTTCCAAGACGGAGGCGAGGAGACAAGATGACGACCAGTTTGAGCAAAATTCAAGTTCCGCTTCCGAGACTGGCTGCCTGTCGACAGGAAGAACTAGCAGCAGCACCTTCTGTCTCTTGATTTAGCCTCTTCCCTCATCCTTTAATTATTTCTCTACCCTCACTCCAGACAAAATCCTGCATCTAGTGGAGACCTCCTCCCATTCCTTACCGCTCTCATCAACCCCTCTGATGCTAAAAATTACAGACCGGTATCCTTTTTTCTGCTTCTATGTCTTCCATTAACATTATTGCATGGATGGTCAAACATTTAACTTAAATCAATCAATAACTGTATCTTTACATACCCAATCTACCTGTAACCTGTGTGCTTGCTGGTTTACGTCTCTGTCTCCTCCCCTATTCCGTTAAACTCTGCTCCTGTTCTCCAAGGCCTATGGGTTCTGTCTAACACCCAGACGTGGATCCACCTGATGTCCTAACCACCCTCCAACTTTTCATTGAATCTACAGCTGTCATGTTGTCATTATCTGCTTCGAACATTTTGCTTGCCGTACTGGGCATATAATATGTGAGATACACAACAATCACTAGCACTGCAAACACTCCGAACAAAGGGAGCAGCAGTGCCTGGACTTCGCAGTGTCCCTCTTCGAGTCTCCGTTCTCAGACTGGCTGCCTGTTGAGAACAAGTGACAGGCAGTATACAGTATATTCAACCACAATGAGCTTTGCGAGATAGAAAATAAATAATCATAATAGAGGACTACTGAAATAATATTATATCAGTGTATACAAGACAATGGGAGAAAAGCTAAAAGTAAAAACATGCCAACCAGACAAGCCAGTGTATGAATCAAATGGATTTCCATATGAATTAAGTGGGAATTAGCGGACTTTGTGATCTGTAAGGTAAGGGACATCAATGTGTTCATGTGTTCATCTTATTAGCTAAAATAAACTATTTTAAGCGGCAAGTTTGTCAGGGAAATCAGCTTTGTTCACAGCAGTGATGAAAATAATGTCATTTTGACTGTAAGGATCTTCAAAATGTGATGCATTAGCTCACCACACCGTTGATATAGCAACGGACGCTAATAGCGTATTGACTCCCATTGTGATGCAGGGGCAATAGCGGTGCAAGGGCAAAATCCCTGGGGAAGCCAAGCCAGGAAAAAATCCATATTGCAACCTATGTGTTGTGATAATTGCATTGTTTGCTCTATAACCTGTTAGTTCATATGTCTTGCAACCATGATATATAGGCCTAAAGCCAAAACAACAAGAAGACACAGTGGACGAATAAATTCAACCACACCTTTGTTTCATCACAAAATCTGTCCTGTGGAATCCACAAAGCATATTGCATGTAACAAACAGTTTATATGACCTACAAGCAAGTTAATGCCATCAACATTTTCAGATTACTTAACAACTATTGATTTAGAACCACGGAGAGCTACCGCAAGTCGCAAAGAAAACAGGGGCTCCACTGTTTCCAGCACATTTTCAACTTCAGCATTTCAAAATCATCAAATCACCTATGCTTAGTCTAATATAGTGACAACTAAAATATATATTATGTGGCTGGCCATGGTACTGATTTCTCGTGTGTGTGTGTGTGTATGTGTGTGTGTGTGTGTGTGTGTAAATAGAAAAAACATGTTCACTCACCCTACTTGTAGAGAAACGCCAATGCCATCCTCTGTCCTACAGTACACACTTTTAGTTTTTGTAGGCTAACCTGCTAAAATGCTTGCCTGCTAGCCTAACTTCCTTTCATGGGCAACAATTACCCTGCTAGTTAACATGCATTCAGGCCATTGGTGTGAAACTTTTTTTTTGTCACTTCTGCCTGCAGCCGGCCTTGGGCAGTGGTACTGTATGACAAATGTTATATCTGAATATGCTGTTGAGTAAGTAAGAAAACACCACCCCAGTATGATTAAAGATGTGTAAAGATGTAAGAAACAATGGGGATGAAAACTATTACCTTGATTTAAACACTGAATAAAACTGACTGAGCCTTTCTTCTTCAGAGAGGCAGACATTTTGATATGTGCTTTCCGACTTGGCTTACCCACTTTCATCATCACCTTTGTCTGGGGTTCATAGGAAATCACTTAACTTCATGCACAGAATTGTATATGTTGGATAAATACTCTAAGAATACATCAGAATTGTGATGAATCGCAACGGCTGCCCCGCTGAGATCTTTCTGAATTCACAGAGGTCAAAGCCTGACTGCAATTGCGGCATAGAGGAACGATGGTCACCTAGATTGTCAGGGAACGGGTACATGGAAGAGAGGAGAGTTTTCTCAGTGCTGAGGGCACATGGAACAGAAAGTTCTCCTCTGTGTCTCCAGTTGCTGTCATTTCCTTGTGAATCTGCTGCGACTGAGGTAAATGAGAGCCGCGCAGGGAGAGATGACGGCTTGATACCAGCACTTCACAGGCCGGGGGAGACATCTGGCCCATAATGGAGGGAGATTGAGCCGATATGATGGGTACGGATTGGAAAATGAACGGTTGGTGAGCAGATACATTTCCCTCCCTGTCTCCTTTCCCCGATCTTTAACTATTAGATATCTGCCCCTCTTTCACCATAATTCCATGTCTCTCTCATGCCTCTCTTTTTCTCGCTTGCTCTCTGAGCAGCTCTACCACTTTTTCATGATCTTTCTCTCACTCCCTCACACTGTCTCCCTCTTTCTCTGGTCGTCATGTAGGCTTATCCAGGTTTAGCAGAGAAAAAAGGGGGAGGGGAGAGAGAAAATTAAAGATAAAGGGATACAATAGTGGGGCAAGACAAGGTAAAGGAGGGGTGAAGTGGAGGAAGTGAAATGTGGAGAGAGGGAGAAAGAGAAAAAAGTGTACAACTCATTATGAGGAAACAACTCATTATACTGTTGCTGTTGTTATCAGTGAAGTTCATTATGATCTAGTGCAGTTCCAGCTTAATGTCATAATTTTTGTAGCCAAAATTGACATTTAAAATCAACTTTGAATGTCATATTCTGACGATCTTAGCTTGAACAAAAAAGTCACATATTGACTCTTTTCTTCAAGCTAATGTTTTTCAGTGATACAGGATTTGCCGTGATTTGCATTGTGTTTCAAAGTGTAGGAGTGTGATTCATTGTGTTTCAAAGTGTAAGAGTGTGATTCATTGTGTTTCAAAGTGTAAGAGTGTGATTCATTGTGTTTCAAAGTGCTTCGGTTTGTTTCAGAGAGTAGCATTGGGTTTCGGTTTGTTTCAGTATTTTGTAATGGTTCACTGTTTTGCAGTGTGTTTCAGAGTGTAATAGTGTGCTTAAGTGTGTTTCAGTGTTTTGCAGTGGGGTTTCAGTATGTTTTATTTGGTTGCAGTGCGTTTCAGTGCTTTGTGGTGTTTGTGTGTGTTTTATTGTGCTTCAGTGAGTTGCTAGAGGAGAATAACCCTGGCTCAATCCCATCAGGGGAACATTAATGGAAAAACAGTCGGACCTGAAATGTCGCCGCGGCTCCTGTCGAATCCGTGCAAGCTCCTCAAGACTTTACGGCTTAGCTGACCAGACAGACAGACCATCACAGATAATGTTGCGCGACGAGGGGAGAAAAACGGATGGAGAGGAGGTGGATATGTTTGTGGGCGAGTTGGGAGGTGGGGATATCGAGGAAAGAGATAAGGCATAAAATGCCAGATTTGTACAGACCTGTCCAGTCTTCTGACCTTCGTTGGTAGTGTGGCCATCTCGGACATCACAGAGCCATTCAGTTGCATTTCTACCTCTGAGTCATATTCTCACAGACAGAAAGGGTATGTTCGTTGGTATTTCACTGACAATCACCGAGTCATTAAAGCATTGTACAACTATTGGTGTATGCCCGAGGCAAGGGGGTTACTTGTATATTTCAGAGGCTTTTGAATGACCTTCTGATTACTCAGAATACCGACGAGGGAATTTTAGCGCTCTATTGTGGTTCTCATGTTCATAGAGCAAAGCAGTAAATCAAGGTTGTTATACTATCTATTATGTTTTTTTTTTTTTTTTTTTAAAGAGCTGAATCAAGGTACACTTTCATCTGCTCACAGTCTATTACCTTTAAAGGAACTTTTCAAATCAAAGTAGTTATTTCAACAACAACAAAAAAAGTTGTGTCCTTCACCGTGCGATCAAAGCCTCACTGCCTACATTTGAGACGACAGATGCCTCTCTTGAAATCCTCACTGTCTGCTAAACTAGCTTGTAAACCCTGAGCTGGAAAACACTCCCAACTCCAGGATGATGTTATTTTGTGATTGTGGGTCAAAAAAATGCAGCCTTGCTTGGATCTGCAGTGCAACATGGTCAGAATGGCCTCACTCAAAGTCCTAGTCTGTCAACCCCTTTCCCCACTATCATTATTCTTTACATACATTTTGTTCCCCCACTCATCCACTTCTTATGCACCTCTCATTCTTTCTCTCTTTCCAACACCATCTGTCCCTTCTCTCTCTTCATTATCACAACATTTCTGCCTCTTCGTGTCTTTTCAATCCCTCGATTTCACACGTTCACACACACACTGTCTCTATTGTTGACCTTGTCTGGTAATTGCATTAACTACAGAAAATGGGGGCCAGTTTCTATGGAGAGAATAACTCTGTCATGTTGTGAATAATATATCTTTGCACAGCAATTTTGCGCTCCGGTGAGCCTCAAAGTCTAAGCCAGCAAATAAATAAATAAGACAGAAATCCTCTGCTGCCAGAACAGAAGGTCAGTTTTGTTAACAGTCAGGCCATGGCTGGTACCTACTAGTGATATATTTGCTATGTAAATGTAGCAGCATCCGTTTTGTATTCAATTTTACTTTTAAGGCAGTACAAACGTCTAGAATCCACTTGAGTTTGTGAGATGATGTTGCATCAAAACTTTAGGCCTATTCTTTTCCCCAATGTTCCAAATCATTCAACATGGCTTAAAGTTTTTGGAATGACGTTTTGGAATAGTTTTAGAAGAAAAATAATGTTGTGATCTTCAGAGGGATTTTCAGTGAAACAGTTTCCCTTTGTCTCCAGAGATGTGGTCTGTCTGTTCATCCCAGTGTTGTTGTCACAGTCGCCACAGCAATGAGAAATCTAGCCCATAATAAGAACCCATTAACCTCTCCTCAAATTGGCCTATCTAAATTTCCTCAAGCCTGAAATTGTAGTAATTAGAAGCAAAAAAACTTAATGATGGCAGTGCATAATTAATTTCTTCTTGCATGTTAATTCTGCTGCGGACAGAGGGGACAAAGGAGAAAGTGTTTTTAATCGATTCTTCTGAGAAAACCTCTACTGAACAGATCAAACTATCGCAGTGTTTCTGTCAGAAGACAAACAGTCTTGTCTCTAAGAGAGATATATTTGAATATTGGTTTCAAAACATTTCAGACAAATATGTTCCAGCATGTTTCAGTTTTTAGAGTAATTTACATGCTCATTGTAAACTGAGTCTTTGAAAACAAGCCACTCTTGCTCAAGCACTCCTCCTTGTCCACCCCTCTTTGCCTTTTATCACTCACTCCAGTCCACCTCAGCCTGACTCGTCAACAGAAGTGGTGTCTCTCAGCATGTGGCATGGTACCACCCCTCACCTTCCTCTCCATTTCCATATTTCCCATCTCCCCTATAAAGCACTTCATCTGTGCCACTGAGCAAATCCCTGTCTCCTGCCTTCTCAATGTAAATATTAATTTCATGCTTTTCAATTTCAATATCCACTTATTTTTCTCCAGGTTGCGCTGTGTTATTTCAATGGGATGAGTTTCCTGCTGTTTAAAGGCAAGGGAAATCATTAAGAGTGGGAAACCCACACACAGATGCTAATTTCCCGAAATAAACAATCGCTTTGGAAAACAAGAGGGGATTAACAAAATTAAACTCTAAAATAACATAATTTTGCCAAGCCTTTTTTGGATTACATAGCAGGACGGTGAAGTCTCTTCTGTAAATTCGGTGATATCTCATCAAAACTTGTATATACCATATCAGTGGCATGCTAGTGTGTACAGGGCATTCAGAAAGTATTCAGACCCCTTGATTTTTCTACATTTAGTTACATTAAAGCCTTATTATAAAATGTATTAAATCATTTTTCCCCCTTATCAATCTACACATAATACCCCATAATGACAAAGCAAAAACAGGTTTTAGACATTTTTGGAAATGTGTTAATAAAACAAACTAAATATGACCCTTTACTCAGTACTTTGTTACGTTACAGCCTTATTCTAAAATGTATTAAATAGTTTTTTCCCCTTTTCAATCTACACGCAATACCCCACAATGACAAAGAAAAAACAGGCTTTTAGACATTTTTGCAACTGTGTAAAAATATACAACCGAAATGTGACCCTTTACTCACAGCCTTGAGTCTTCTTGGATATGACGGTACAAGCTTGTCAAACCTGTATTTGGGGAGTTTCTCCCATTCTTCTCAAGCTCTGTCACATCTCTGTTGGATGTGAACGTCACTGCACAGTTATTTTTGGGTCTCTCCAGAGATGTTTGGAGAGGGGTTCAAGTCCGGGCTCTGGCTGGACCACTCAAGGACATTCAGAGACACTCCTGCGTTCTCTTGGCAGTGTGCTTAGGGTCATTGTTCTGTTGGAAGGTGAATCTTCACCCTAGTCTGAGGTCTTGAGCACGCTGGAACAGGTTTTCATCAAGGAACTCTCTGTACTTTGCTCTGTTTTTCTTTCCCTCAATCCTAACAGTTCCTGCAGCTAAGAAACATCCCCACAGCATGACGCTGCCACCACCATGCTTCACCGTAGGGATGGTGCCAGGTTTCCTCCAGATGTGACGCTTGGCATTCGGGCCAAAGAGTTCAATCTTGGTTTCATCAGACCAGAGAATCTTGTTTCTCATGGTCTGAGAGTCCTTAAGGTGCCCTTTGGCAAACTTCAAGTGGGCTGTCGTGTGTCTTTTACTGAGGAGTGGCTTCCGTCTGGCCACTCTACCATAAAGGCCTGATTGGTGATGTGCTGCAGAGATAGTTGTCCGTCTGGAAAGTTTTCCCATCTAGGAACTCTGAAGCTCTGTCAGAGTGACCAACGGAATCTTATTCACCTCCCTGACCAAGGCCATTCTCCCCTGATTTCTCAGTTTGGCCAGGAAGCCAGCTCTAGGAAGAGTCTTGGTGGATCCACTGTGTTCTTGGGGACCTTCAATGCTGCAGAAATGTTTTGGTACCCTTCCCCAGATCTGTGCCTCAACACAATCCTGACTGGGAGCTCTACAGACAGTTTCTTTGACCTCATGGCTTGGTTTTTGCTCTGACATGCACTGTCAGCTGACGGCCCTTTTATATAGACAGGTGTATGTCTTCACAAATCATGTCCAATCAATTGAATTTACCACAGGTGGACTCCAATAAAGTTGTATAAAAATCCCTAGTGATCAATGGAAACACGATGCACATGAGCTCAGTTTCGATTCTCATAGCAAAGGGTCTGAATACTTAGGTAAATAAGTTATTTCTGTTTTTATTTTGAATAAATATGCAAAAATTCCTGAACCTGTTTTCGCTAGGTCCTTATGGGATATTGTGTGTCGATTCGATTTAATTTTTTTTAAATCCATTTTAAAATAAGGCTGTTACATAACAAAATGTGGAAAAAGGGAAGGGAGCTGAATGCTTTCAGAATGCACTGTATGTGCTTAGTGTGTGCGACCACAGCTAGAGAAAATAGGATACCATTACCTAAAGAGTGAGAGGAACTTGAGACACAGATTCGCTTTGACTTTGCTCTGCACCAATGCTTTCTTGAGTACCACACTCATAATACCCATAAAACCTAGCGGTAAAACCTGGAAATGGTTCCAATAGTTTTTCGTCAAAGATCTGTGCTTAGCTTGGTGCTTTTGAAAATGTGCTAGTTAACTACCAACTGTAGTTACCTGTACCTTCCATACCTTCCATGCAAAGAAATCCAACAGAGGCTAGCATAATGACTGTTTTGACCTTTTTAACGATATGCCAGCACCAGGGCAATGATAGTTGGTTGCTAGCTGTCAGCACTTAGAAAAGTCTGACTACACAAACGCTGAGCTCATATTAATTAGCTAGCTAGTTAAATATTGCCTGGTTGGATAATTAGTTAGGAGCATTGTTTGGCTAGTTAGCTACATTAGCTAAAGTTGGCTCGCTAGCTCACAAAGGACTTTTGGGCTCAATGTTTTCCCCATACAAAACACAGAAACGGTATTGTTCCACGAGTACATCTGTTGTACTTGACTAATCAAATTACATGTGAAGTCAGTTAGACATGTCAGCAGGGATGGAAATTAAGCTAGCCAAGGCTAGTACTTTTCAGACTGGACTAGTAGACAATGTGCAAAATTTGCCTGACGCAGCTGTGAAGTGTTGCCTTTACAAACATCACACGCCACAGATTTAGGACCTGAATGTAGAAATCGTGGTCTGCTGGCCAGTGCCCCAAATCCTTATGTTAGATCCCTGCATGTTTGTCCCTTTTAGATGATCCCTCTATCACTGTTGGTTCTCTTCAGTGATCTCACGGCTGAGGGTTTTAACTTTCCTCTTGAGAATTAGAATCAGAAGTACAGTCGTATAGCTCATCACAATACTTCACCTCTTCAGACAAATAGTATCCTAGACTGTCCTGATCATCTAGTTTAGAAGTCCAGATAATTCCTCCATCCCAGAAGAAATGTCCCAATCACATAGTATGATTTTAGCTGTGCAGATAGACCAAGGCCCAGTCTATTTTACCGTTACTATAGTCATGTCTGTGGGTTATGGTATTTTAAAATAGATGTTACCATTGTTGTAATCAACTTATCTAGCTAGTAAAAGTTTTTTTAAAGTATTGTCTTTCAGATGGGCGGACCAGAAACCCATTGATAACACTTGGGTCTGTAGCTCACATCTTCTGTTGGTAAAGAGAAATGGCCCTGTATTTACCAGACAAGGTAGCTCATCCACCATGGCAGAAGAGGCAGATCCAGACTGTTGATTGGGAAACAAGAATGAACATTGAGGCATGAGGATTGGGTGTTTAGGGACCACTTTGTCATATTGTTCAAGGTGTGTTTGTGTTATGATAAACAATGTGTTTCCTGGACGGACAAGTCAGTAACTCACCAAATATGATACAATATTGTGTAAAACATTGTTTTCTGTCCCCCATGTTTTAGACATGAGGAGTGACATGTGGAACATCTGGCTCACCGCACTAGAAGCAGTGCATGGTCAACACCACACTCAGCAAGGAGATCTGCTGGAAGTGATGAACTCTTTCTCTGACTCTGGGGGTAAGACATCATTTAAACATCACAGATACAGTTGAACCTTGTGAAGATGCTGGAGGAAACAGGTACAAAAGTACCTATATCCACAGTAAAACAAGTCCTATATCGACATAACCTGAAAGGCAGCTCGGCACTGCTCCCAAACCACTATAAAAAAGCCAGACTATGGTTTGCAACTGCACACGGGGACAAAGATTGTACTTTTTGGCGAAATGTCCTCTGGTCTGATGAAACAAAAATAGAACTGTTTGGCCATAATGACCATCGTTATGTTTGGAGGAAAAAGGGGTGGTTTGCAAGCCGAAGAACACCATCCCAAACGTGAAGCCTGAGGGTGGCAGCATCATGTTGTGGGGGTGCTTTGATGCAGGAGGGACTGGTGCACTTCAGAAAATAGATGGCTTCATGAGGGAGGGAAATTATGTGGATATATTGAAGCAAAATCCCAAGACATCCGTGTGAAAGTTAAAGCTTGGTCGCAAATTGGTCTTCCAACTGGACAATGACCCCAAGCATACTTGATCATTTGTATCAAAATGGCTTAAGGACAACAAAGTCAAGGTATTGGAGTGGCCATCACAAAGCCCTGACCTCAATCCCATAGAAAATTTGTGGGCAGAACTGAAAAAGCATGTGCGAGCAAGGAGGCCTACAATCCTGACTCAGTTACACCAGCTCTGTCAGGAGGATTGGGCCAATATTCACCCAATTTATTGTGGGAAGATTGTGGAAGACTACCTGAAACATTTGACCCAAGTTAAACAATTTAAAGGCAATGCTACCAAATACTAATTTAGTTTATTTAAACTTCTGTCCCACTGGGAATGTGATGAAAGCAATAAAATCTGAAATTAATCATTCTCTGTACTATTATTCTGACATTTCACATTCTTAAAATAAACTGGTGATCCTAACTGACCTTAGACAGTGAAGTTTTACAAGGATTAAATGTCAGGAATTGTGAAAAACTGAGTTTAAATGTATTTGGCTAAGGTTTATGTCAACTTCTGACTTCAACTGTATAACTGCCCACTGTGCCCATGATAAAATGCTATTTGAATTATGTTGTACTACTGAATGAAACTGAGGAAATGCACTCAGACCAGCCTTTGTAATTGAACTAACATTAAAAGTTGTTTGGGATAGGGGGCAGTATTTTGATGTCTGGATGAAAAGCGTGCCCAAAGTAAACTGCCTGTTACTCAAGCACAGAATCTAGGATATGCATATAATATAAAAATATTGGGATAGAACACACTCTAACATTTTGAAAACTGTTAAAATTATGTCTGTGAGTATAACAGAACTGATATGGCAGGCGAAATCCCGAGGACAAACCACCACCCCCCCAAAAATATAATTTCAGCCAACCAGATTGCAGTTCCTAGGGCTTCCACTAGATGTCAACAGTCTTTAGAAAGAGTTTCAGGCTGGTTTTTGGAGAAATGAGACAGAAATTGTAGTTTTTCTAGGTGGCTCCCATTTTGGCTGTAGTGGAAGAGCGCGTTCTTTGGTATTTTTCTCCGGTGAAGACAATAACGATTCTCCGTCTTAAATTGTATCATTTATTTACGTATTAGGGTACCTAAGGTTTGATTATAAATGTGGTTTGACTTGTTTGGAAAAGTTTATTAGTAACGTTTGGGATTCATTTTGTATCCATTTTGATGGAGTGAAACTGGGTGGATATTTGACTGAAGTGCGCCAGTTAAACTGAGTTTTTATGGATATAAAGGACATTATCGGAAAAAAAGGAACATTTGTGATGTAACAGGGACCTTTTGGAGTGCCAACAGAAGAAGATCATCAAAGGTAAGGCATTTATTATATTGCTATTTTTGACTTTCGTGTGGCACCTGCCTGGTTGAAATATGTTTTTCATGGTTTTGTATGCGGGGCGCTGTCCTCAGATAATCGCATGGTTTGCTTTCGCCGTAAAGCCTTTTTGAAATCTGACACAGCAGCTGGATTAACAAGAAGTTATAAGCTTTATTTTGATGCATTACACTTGTGATTTTATGAAAGTTAAATATTTATAATACTGTAGTTTGAATTTCACGCTCTGCAATTTCTCCGGATGTTGTCGAGGTATCCCGCTAGTGGCACGCCTTTCCCAAAGTTAACAAAATTACTTTAGTTGGCTGATTTGAGTAAAACTTGAATGCAATTTATCCTATTCTTGGAGCCTATTGTTTGTGTATGGTCTTTATTCATTGTTCACCTGTTTTTCAACAATGCCAGGTACAGGCAGGGATGACTGGGGCCTTCAGGAGGTAAGAAATCATTTTCTTTAGAAACTACATTACTTTAGTTGACTGTTTTGAGCAAAACTTGTATGCAATATAGCCTATACTGGGAGCCTAGTGTGTGTATAAACTATGTGGAATATTTTTGGACCATTGGTTTCCCTGAAAACAAGTGCTAACAGGAGGAAAAATATGAGTCTGTCAGAGGTCGTCACACTGGATGGGGATGGTGATCAAGGCTTTGGTGTTCCACACAATGAAGCAGGTGTCCCATCCAGTGATGTGGAGCTGACCTTGGATCTGGTGCCAGTAAGGATGGTCTTTATGGAGGCTGTAAGACCTTTCCTCTTTGATATAGAAACTCTTTGACTTCACTGCCTCTTCAATGGTAAGGTCACTTGCACCATAGGGCCACTTGACCTCCACCACTGCTGTGGTGCCTACCAGACCATCCGGTGAGGCACACAGGATCCCAAACCGCTTGACTCCTGCACAGCCATTTTGAATGCCTTGATGCCCTCCTCTTCGTTATCTGTGCCCCACTTTACAGACAACACTCCCTACAACAACTGTGGTTTGAGGACCCTTTAGCAGCAAAAGAGAAATGCGCTAAGCCTTAACCACGCCTCAAAATTGCTTGCCATTAACCTCCCTCTCCTCATGGCGTGGCAGTTGGGGTCGGTGCGCTATCCAACTGTTGCCTGCGATAGAGTCTGCTGCTTCACCGACAGCGCCATGCCAGCTAGGATGCCTGCATGCTCTTGTTTTTTTTAAACAATATTCAGTACAGACAAGGATGATAGGGTGGGTAGTGGTTGTTCTGGCTCAGGTTCAAGCAGACATGACATTCCACTGAACCTGCCCTGGTGACGGTTCCTTAGACACTGAAGGTCCTCCTCAGTGGGCTCTCGGGACAGCGGGTTGTAGTCTTAGGCCGGGAACAGGTCCTACACAGACTGCACCTGGTTGGACATGGCTGGCTTCTTCCATTCACATTCCATATCCATACAGCTGATATTGTGAACCGCCAAAATAGGCTTCATGGCTACACTTATGTGCTCCACGGAGGCATTCATTTGGTAGAGAAAATCCCCTATAGTCACCTATGGAGACGTGCCAAGAGCAATGATGTTACAGTAAGTGTCACATGCCTTTCAATGCATGACTTTGAACACCTTGAAATGCATTCGGAACGTATTCAGACCCCTTGACTTTTCCCACATTTTGTTACATTTGTCTTATTCTAAAATGGATTCAATTACATTTTTTTCCCTCATAAATCTACACACAATACCCCGTAATGACGAAGCGAAAACAGATTTTTAGAATGACTTTCAAATGTAAAATAGCTTACTTGCATAAGTATTCAGACCCTTTGCTATGAGACTCAAAATTGAGCTCAGGTGCATCTTGAGATGTTTCTCAAACTTGATTGGAGTCCACTTCTGGTAAATTCAATTGATTGGACATGATTTGAAAAGGCACACACCTGTCTATATAAGGTCCCACAGTTGACAATGCATGTCAGAGCAAAAACCAAGCAATGAGGTTGAAGGAATTGTCCTTAGAGCACCAGGACAGGATTGTGTCGATACACAGATCTAGGGAAGGGTATCTAAATCGGGGGAGAAGGGTGGTCAGGGAGGTGACCAAGAACCTGATGGTCACTCTAACAGAGCTCCAGAGTTCCTCTGTGGAGATCGGAGAACCCTACAGAAGGACAACCATCTCTGCAGCACTCCACCAATCAGGCCTTTATGGTAGAGTGGCCAGACGG
Organism: Oncorhynchus gorbuscha; assembly: GCF_021184085.1. Lineage (NCBI taxonomy): Eukaryota > Metazoa > Chordata > Actinopteri > Salmoniformes > Salmonidae > Oncorhynchus > Oncorhynchus gorbuscha. Next base: position 65,929,146 of record NC_060175.1, on the reverse strand, counting down.
AAGCCACTCTTAAAAAAGACACATGACAGCCCGCTTGGAATTTGCCAAAAGGCACCTACAGTAAAGTACTCTCAGACCATGAGAAATAAGATTCTCTGGTCTGATGAAACCAAGATTGAACTCTTTGGCCTGAATGCCAAGCGTCACATTTGGAGAAAAGCTGGCACCATGCCTACACTGAAGCATGGTGGTTTTCAGCATCATGCTGTGGGAATGTTTTTTAGCTGCAGGGACTGGGAGACTAGTCAGGATCGGGGGAAAGATAAATGGAGCCAAGTACAGAGAGATCCTTGATGAAAACCTGCTCCAGAGCGCTCAAGACCTCAGACTGAGGTGAAGGTTCACTTTCCAACAGGACAACGACCCTAAACACACTGCCAAGACAAGGAAGGAGTGGCTTCGGCACAAGTCTCTGAATGTCCTTGAGTGGCCCAGCCAGAGCCTGGACTTGAACCTGAAAATAGTTATGCAGCGACTCTCCTCCTCCAATCTGACAGAGCTTCAGAGGATCTGCAGAGAGTACAGGTGTGCCAAGGTTGTAGTGTTATACCCAAGAATACTCAAGGCTGTAATCGCTGCCAAAGGTTCCTCAACAAAGTACTGACTAAAGTGTCTGAATACTTATATAAAAGTGATATTTAATTTATTATTCTTCGTCGTTATGAGGTATTTAATTTTTAAAAATATATTTTAGAATAAGGCTGTAATGTAACAAAATGAGGCAAAAGTCAATGTGTCTGAATACTTTCTGAATGCACTGTAAATACATTTTGATTTGATGGATGACATTACAGCTGTAGAATATTTAATCAACTGGAATCTTCACATGAGGACAAGTACGGCTTTTCCATAAACGTTTAATTGGTAAACTGCTATTTTATCACTTTATCACATATTAGTCATATAGTGGGGAGGATCCTATAAACTCAGACCGTGTGAATGCATGTACCACTCCGAATAAATAAAAACTATGCCTTTGAAGATTGTACTTCTCTGGTCTTGAAACTACAATAAAGGTAGACGGGGTAATCCTGTTCATGATTATATTAAGGGTCTCTTTTCTTGTACAATGTTGATCGCTGTAAAGAAAACGTTGTATTGCTAAGACGCTCAAGCTTAACTTCAATCAAATCAAATGTTATTTGTCACATGCTCCAAATACAAGAGGTGTAGACCTTACCGTGAAATGCTTACTTGCAAGCCCTTAACCAACAATGCAGTTTTAAAAGAAAAATATTTACGAAATGAACTCAAGTAAAAATCAAAAGAGCAACAATATCATAACAATAACGAGGCTACAGTATATACAGGGGGTTCCGGTACTTAGTCAATGTGTGGGGGTGCAGGTCAGTCGAGGTCATTGAGTTAAGAACTTAATAGCTACGCTCACCGACACAGGATACACTTTATCTCCCCTTTTTGGCATAAGGTCTGAAATAGACACGGAAGTCGGCATATTGTACCAACAATTAGCTAGGCTTTTTTTGATCTACTGTTCTTCTAGCTAGCTAGCTAAAGTTTAAAGACTAGTAGCTAAGACCGAGAAAGGGGACGGAAGAAATTCAACACTTTATTCAATTCATTTCAATACAGCACACGGATTCATCATGGATTGGGCACAGGTCTCTGATCGCGCTGGGGAACGCTAGCTGACAGTGTCGGCTAGAGATGACACGTAGGAGCTTCCTGCAGGAATTTGTAGTCTTGCTGAGGTCTTCTCTGTTGCAAATCAGCATTTCACACTTTTTCTTTTGTAAATTGAAGCAAACATATTTGATACAACCAACCTTTCCGAGAGGGAATTACACAGTTATCAAAACGCCACGACAAGTTTACACCAAACACAGACTTCATTTGAAGTCTTTGTAAAACTCACAACGTGAAACATTTATGACAGAAAAAAGACATTGGAACCATTTCCATGTTTTACCGCTATATTTTCTGTGTATTATGATATGTCCACTCTGGCACTCTATTTGTAAATCGGAAGGTGCCGGAACACAAAGTGAACGTGAGAGGGGGATGACCTGGGGGAATCTGAGGTACCTGAACACTTTTGTTTTGTTTTTAGAAGATTTTTCTTTTTAATAATAAAGCATTGCATGCATATCATGACATTTGCGTAGTGGCATATAGTGGAGGCGCGAACAGAATTTGCGCAGATGAGGAACAGTTTTTAGTAGCCTAGCATCCGGGAAATATGTGGCCTTTTAATGAACACACTTCATGCAATTCTACGTCAAGTTACATGCTTGGAGTCTTTAGCAGAATCTGTATTAATGCCACACACATGTTTGAGACAAAGAGCAATACAAATGGCCTGTTTTTGAAAGCAACCATTAGTGTTGTTTTACTTTGTAAAATGGGCCTATTCGATAGTTAATGCTACACAGAATTTCTCCACAATGTGGAAGCCAGGTGAATTGAAACAGCACTAGGGTGAATTGGAACAGCACTAGGGTGAATTGGAACAGCACTAGGGTAAATTGAAACAGCACGGGGGTGAATTGAAACAGCACTAGGCTGTATTCATAACAAATCTCCCCCCTCAACCGTCTTCCCATTTCCGCATTGCACCTCTTCGTTTTGGACTGTTTTGTTCCGGAACCTATTTGGCCATATCTGATATCTCTCGTGGCATGAAAAATAAGTTTCCCTTTTTGCACTGTAAAAATCTGAATAAAGGCGATCCAAGTTCATTTGTGTTGGCTCTTCATTCATTCTCCTACTCCAACAAAAAAAAACGTAATGTGAAAAAGTAGATTATATTCTATAAATTGATTTGGCTTGGCTGGTTTTATGGTTTGTGCAACATTGTTTAAGACAAACACATGGCTGTGTGAGAAGTGCACCGGTATCTCTCACATAACTAGAATGAGATTCACTTTCTATTATCTCCCCCTCTGCTCTCCTCTCTCCAGTGTTGCACTTCATAGTTTATTTCCTTATACTGTAGAATCATAGCTGCGCAAAGGTTTCTGGAGGAATTGCAGCACCCCTGATAAATGTAGATACATTTGCCAAAGTTATAGAATTACTGCTGTCTGTTCAGAAAAAAATGAAATCACTCAGAATAGCCTACTACACCATGAGAAAGGTTGCAAGATTGAATCCCCGAGCCGACAAGGTAAGAACCTGTCATTCTGCCCCTAAACAAGGCTATTAACCCACTGTTCCACTGTTCCTAGGCCATAATAAAAAATAAAAAAAATAAGAATTTGTTCTTAACTGACTTGCCGAGTTAAATAAAAATAAACAGTCTGGAACATGAGGCAAATCTGTCAGTGAATAAACAGCATGCAGACGAAACATTTTCAAATTCAATCAAGTGAAAACACATGTTGGAAAGCAACGACTCCTGCTGAAAAGAGAAGACTCCATGCTGTCGGATACCAAAGTACTTAATCAACTTCCAAAAGAGAAAGAGAGGGAGATAGTCTTTTGGCACGAGCTCATCGACAATCACCAGCGAGTGAGCTGCTGCGTCATTGGGTGAGTCAGAGAAACTGGAAAGCATTTTTAGGACTATGATTTGCTCATATTGGAGCTTGCAATATGTCTCCACACGTCTAGGCCTGGGCTATTGATGGATTCAAGACAAGGTTGTTTTTATTCAGCTCAGATTCTCAGGTTGTCAGTGTCAAAGTAGCCTGCCATTTCATTCATTTGTACAGTCTCCAGTCACGTAAAATGACGTAGAATTGCATGAAATACTTTTTTAAAAGGCCAACATTTTCCCGGACTCTCGGCAAACTAATAATGTTCCCCATGTGTGCAACTCCTGTAAATGCCTCTACTCTCCTGCTGTATGCCACTATGCAAATGCAATGATATGCGTACAATGCTTTACTCTGTGATTTAAAAAAATCTCATGCCTTCCGGTACCTCAGAATTCCCCAGGTCACTCTCCTCTAGTACTCACTTTTTGTTCTGACACCTCCCGATTTACAAATTAACATAGTGGAGACTCGTTCTTGAGCCTTTTACTTTCGGTTTTGGTCCACCAGCTTCAAACAGCTGTAAAAAAAACATTTATTTTAAATTGAAAATATAGTTCACCTCAATTTAGAAGGTACAATGATTCCCTACACTATTCAGTGCTCATTTTCTCACGTAAACTGAAATTGAGGGAACAGTGTAGAATTTTAACAAACAGGAAACGATTTCTACATTGGCAGTTTAACCTGATTTCCACTAGATAACACCGCCAAAAAGTCAAAACAGCTTGCTGATTTTGACAACAGATGCTGCTCCTGCGGGGAAAATCAACAGGCAAATATCACATCACTGGCCGATAAGTAATACTATGAAACACTATCATTCCACTATTACTGCAGATATACTATGGACATTAAGTTACAATGGGAAATATTCTACAAAAACCTACGTGTAGCACCTGTAATAAAATATTTTGGTAGCCTACTACAGACAGATTAGTCTTCTCTTTTCTGAAGGAGCCATTTGCTTTCCAACCTGGATTTTCCTGTGATTGTATTTCAAATATTGCCGAAAGGCATGTTTTGGCTGCTGTTTACAGACGGCCACAACATAACAATCAGTCTATTTTCTACACATTCCCTTCTAGGCTATGCCTTGTGATTGGGTTACACTGTAACCTACACAATCCACAGCTATTTAAACATTTACAATAAATAAAAAACTATTGATCCTTTGTGGCTAAATTATACTATCTGGGGTAATATTTTGAACTTCACTTTCTGTGCAGACAGGAGTAGCTATTTCTATCATTTTGGCACATTTATTTCAATGCAGCACCTCCAGCACACTATGATTTTATAAGAACACATTTTAAACTAATGGAAATATTAAATGACTTTAAATAAATGATGAAGTGCAACGCTGGAGAGATGAGAGTTGCAGACTCATGTCTATCAGAGCAGAGAATGGGAGAGAGATTATAGAAAGTGAATCTCATTCTGGTTCCGTGATAGAGATTACAGTAGAGGCGCACTTGTCTCTCACCACAGCAATGGCCACACGTTGGTCTACAATGTAGAAAATAATACAAATAAAGAAATCCCTGGAAGGAGTAGGTGTGTCCAAACTTTTGATTGGTACTGTATATATACACTGTGCATTCGGAAAGTATTCAGGCCCCTTCCCATTTTCCATATTTTGTTACTTTACAGCCTTTTTCTACAATGTATTAAATAAATAAAAATACTCATAAATCTACAAACAATTCCCCATAATGACAATGTGAAAACGGATTTTTAGAAATATTTGCAAATGTATATATAAAAAAACAAAAACAGAAATACCTTATTTACATAAGTATTCAGACCCTTTGCTATGAGACTCGAAATTGAGCTCAGGTGCATTCTATTTCCATTTATCATCTTTGAGATGTTTCTACTGTACAACTTGAATGGAGTCCACCTGTGGTAAATTCAATTGATTGGACATAATTTGGAAAGTTGTTTAGCTTATCCGGGAGCAAGATGTCAGTGTCCCCAACGTGTCTGGTTTTCCCTTTGTAATCCGTGATGGTCTGGAGTCCCTGCCACATACGTCTCGTGTTTGAGACGTTGAATTGCGACTCTACTTTGTCTCTGTACTTACGTTTTGCCTGTTTGATTGCCAAACAGAGGGCATAACTGCAATGTTTGTATTCAACAATATTCCCAGTCACCTTTCCGTAGTTAAGTGCGATAGTTTGAGCTTTCAGTTTTGCGCAAATGCTGACATCTATACACGGTTTTTGGTTTGGGTAGGTTTTAATAGTCACAGTGGGATCAACATCCTCTATACACTTCTTGATAAACTTCTTGATAAAGTCACTGTATCAGTGTATATGTCAGTGTTATTCTCAGACGCAACCTGGTACATATCCCAGTCTGCATGATCAAAACAATCTTGAAGCATGGATTCCGTTGGTCAGGCCAGCGTTGAATAAATCTTAGAATGGGTACTTCCTGTTTGAGTTTCTGCCAGTAGGAAAGGAGGAGCAAAATGGAGTCGTGATCTGATTTGCTGAATGGAAGGCTGGGGAAGGCCTTGTAACCATCCCAGAAGTGAGAGTAACAATGGTCGAGAATCTTTGAAGCACAAGTACTACAGGCAATTTGTTGCTAGAATTTCGATGGTGTTTTCCTCATATTTGCTTTGTTAAAATACCAAGCTACAATAAATGCGGCCTCAGGATATGTAGTTTCCAGTTTGCACAAAGTTCAGTAGTTCCTTGAGGGCCGTCGTGGTATCGGCTTGTGACTATAACCAAAGAGAATTCCCTTGGGAGGTAAGAGGGTCGTCATTTGATTGTGAGGTATTTTAGGTCGGGTCAACAAAAGAATTTGAATTCCTGTACGTTATTACCATCACATCACAAGTAGTTAATCATGAAACATACACAACTGCCTTTATTCTGCCCGGAGAAATCTTTATTTCTGTCTGCGCGGTGTACTGAGAATCCCAGTTGGCTGTATGGAGTGGGACAGTATATCTAGAGAGAACCATGATTCCGTGAAACAGACTATGTTACAGTCCCTGATGTCTCTCTGGAAGGAGATCCTCACCCTTAGCTCTGATCCTTTGATTGTGTGGGCAAATGAGGTCTGATATGTTGAAGGACATCCTCCAGAAGTTGTAATAATTACTGTTTTAAGTCTTGACCTTATTCTTCAATAGGGAGGAATTAGGGAAATTTGAGCCACCAGAGAGAAGAGAGAGAGTTACCGATCCCCAGCTTGATGGGTTGCAGGCTGTCTTATATTTGTGACCGACCGTCTCGATTCAGTCTGACATAGAATGTATGCACACATGACTGTAAGTCGCTTTGGATAAAAGCGTCTGCTAAATGGCATATATTATTATTATTATAGGTAGCAAATTTGAAATGGTGTTTTTTACATTGGCTAAAAGTAGAGACTCAGTGCTATAAAATGGTGTATCATACACTACACTTGAGGAACAATGGAAAATAATCTGCTTTTAAAGTTGATAAACTTGTTACCTCACTTTTGAGAAAATGGGCTTGAACAACAGCATGTGTTCTCTTTTCTACTCTGTCTGCATATTTGCAATCAAACTATCATACTCTAATTCCATTGATTTCAAAACTCGGTCCTCCAGAAAGTGGAGTTCTACTACGTTATATCTTTATTTTCTATTTTAAATGTGTTAGAAAGGATTACCTATACATAATGACCAGCTCATGTTATCGACAGAAGAGTGCTACATGGCAGACCAATCCGAACTCGTCTCCAGCCCACTCATTATCTCAGCCAATCATGGCTAGCGGGAAGGTTGCTCACTTTTTCTGGGGCTAAACCAACTAGGCTCATAATTTAACAATTTTATTAATATTTACAGATGGCATACAAGTTTGTTATTAAGGCATATGCAAGTTATATTCCAGAAGGCATTTCTGCCAAAAAATGCATTTAGATTTTTTTTAAATGTACTGTACGTTCAAATGGCTCTCTTGTGAAGTAGTGACGCACGACATACGCATAGTTTCCTGAAACGAGTCACATTTGCCTATGCAGTGTTTATCCCACATTGTTCTTGTGTGCTCTATTTAATGGTTTCCTCAAAACAGATATTTTTATGGATTACACACACGCAAGCACACACGCACACACATTTGTTTTACTTTCCTTGTGGGGACCAAACAAAATGGCATTTTCTCTAACCTTAACCCTGAACCTAAACTTGTCAGAATGTTCCTTGTTTTACTATCCTTGTGAATATTTCTGGTCCAAGGATAGTGAAACCAAACAAATACGGTTACATCTCTTAGTTTAAAGGATTTGTTCCCAGAGGCCTCATTAGCAGTGCTGGGCGCGAGGCAGGCTCACAGGAGCCGGAGACACACACAACATTTCCCAAACAGGCTGGAGTGCTATATCATACAAACACACTCACTTCTGTCCCCTGCTTCCCAGTCTGACCTGGCTTTACCCTGCTCTGTTTTGTCCCCTACTTCCCAGTCTGACCTGGCTTTACCCTGCTCTGTTTTGTCCCCTACTTCCCAGTCTGACATGGCTTTACCCTGCTCTGTTTTGTCCCCTACTGCCCAGTCTGACCTGACTTTACCCTGCTCTGTTCTGTCCCCTGCTTCCCAGTCTGACCTGGCTTTACCCTGCTCTGTTTTGTCCCCTACTTCCCAGTCTGACATGGCTTTACCCTGCTCTGTTCTGTCCCCTACTGCCCAGTCTGACCTGGCTTTACTCTGCTCTGTTCTGTCCCCTACTGCCCAGTCTGACCTGGCTTTACTCTGCTCTGTTCTGTCCCCTACTGCCCAGTCTGACCTGGCTTTACCCTGCTCTGTTCTGTCCCCTACTATCCAGTCTGACATGGCTTTACTCTGCTCTGTTCTGTCCCCTACTTCCCAGTCTGACATGGCTTTACTCTGCTCTGTTATGTCCCCTACTATCCAGTCTGACATGGCTTTACTCTGCTCTGTTATGTCCCCTACTTCCCAGTCTGACATGGCTTTACTCTGCTCTGTTATGTCCCCTACTATCCAGTCTGACATGGCTTTACCCTGCTCTGTTATGTCCCCTACTTCCCAGTCTGACATGGCTTTACTCTGCTATGTTCTGTCCCCTACTTCCCAGTCTGACATGGCTTTACTCTGCTCTGTTCTGTCCCCTACTTCCCAGTCTGACATGGCTTTACCCTGCTCTGTTATGTCCCCTACTTCCCAGTCTGACATGGCTTTACTCTGCTCTGTTCTGTCCCCTACTTCCCAGTCTGACATGAACCATTTGCCATGCAGCTCCAGGTGAGAGAGAACATAAATTAGGACAGAGCCTAATAATCGCCTTTGGAAAGAAGCTGTATATGGACAGCCTGTGTCCATTAGTGGAAGAAATGGCCCGCACCACAAGAGAGTTCCTTTTTGAGACTTCAGTCAAACTTATGGAACCCAACATCTAGTACTTGGGCCCATGACATCAGGAGTGTCTTCCGGGGGATCGTTGACAATGTGGTCATGCAAATGTCCCTACATACACATTCTTTAAACCAAGCTCAATAAAACGTCAATCTTTGTTGAGTGCAAAACGATTACACCAGTTCAATCAGTTCTCAACATTTGATGAAACGTTATTACAGTGAAGAGTTAAAATAATAGTCACTGTTTGGCTTTGAATATTGGTGTAACGATCTGAGTGTAGTGGGTGAGGAGTCAGGCGCAGGAAGCAGAGAGTTCAGGTGAGTGCTATTTTAATGTACAGAGAAACGGTGAACATAAGCCAACCATCATGAAAACACAGGGCGTAAAGAACAAACAAATGCCCCAAACAGGGGGACTTAAACTGTCCAGGGAAAACCCACAAAATGGGAAAACACAAAACCCATAGACGTGTACACCAGACAGACGGTCACAATAATTAATCCCGCACAAGGAACCAGGCGGGCCGGCTGACTAATAAAGCCTACTACTAACGACCTAACTCAAAACAGGTGCTTTCAATAAACACATAAGGAGGGGGAGGAAATAATCAGTGGCAGCTAGTAGGCCGGCGACGACGAGAGCCGAGCGCCACCCGAACGGGAAGGGGAGTGTCCTTCGGTCGGAGTCGTGATAGTTGGTCAGATTGGCTGGTTTGGTCAATGGTATCTTCAAAGTTTATTAAGTATGAATCAGATGGATATAAAATGAAATGAAAGACCAATAAATACATACTTAGATACAATATAAGTGTTAAATTGTACTTTTCTTTGAGAAAGACAAAGTTCCATTGAAAAAGCCTCTCCCCCCGGGAGGAAATTTACCTTGAAAATGTGACAACTAGGCCCCCTGAGTTGCACAGTGGTCTAAGGCACTGCGTTACAGTGCTTGAGGCATCACTGCAGCCCCAGGTTTGATCTCAGGCTGTGCCACAGCCGGCCGTGACCAGGAGACCCATGAGGCGGCTCACAATTGGCCCAGCATTCTCTAGCAACTCCTTGTGGCCGGCTGGGCTCCTGTAAGCTGACCCGGTCGCCAGCTGTACGGCGTTTACTCCAACACATTGGTGCAGCTGGTTTCCGGGTTAAGCGAGCAGGGTGCCAGGAAGCAGTGTGGCTTGGCAGGCTTGTGTTTCGGAGGATGCATGACTCTCGACCTTTGCCATTCCCGAGTACGTATGGGAGTTGAAGCGATGGGACAAGACTGTAACTACAAATTGGATACCATGAAATTGGGGAGAGGGGTAAAAAGTACTAAATAAATACATACAGTATGAAAACCATATTCATGAAAACAAATCACCTTAAGATCAATTATTGAGTGTAGATAAATAGAAACAGAACATAATACTAACACATCATGTTAAAGGCACAAATCAATAACGTGTTCTGCAAAAAAGTTGAACAACAATATTAAAGGTAGTGACACATACAGATTGTGTGTAGTTAGAATAAGCATCAATCAATATTAGAATGTATAAAAGTTATTATATCCATGTTCCTCGCCAACAGGTCATGAAATAAAATGTCATTTCCAACAGGTTTCTAAGCAAGCAGAAGGTCTGCAAAGTAAATGTGTTATCTTTAGCAAGTAACCCTCTATAAGATGAAGATAATAGTAACATTCCAACTAAAACTTGGGAGGGAGATCCAAAGCTCACCCACTGCTTGTGTAAATCAAATATGAATAATGCAGTAGTTTGGAAACCCAATCTGAGCCCTCCCTTGAACACACACACACACATCCATAGATGTTGGTGTGGCCAACAGGAAGATTTAATCATATGTGCCACATCAACATGAATCTGATCCCTTGCACAACCACAGAATACATTTTGTCTAGCATTGTGTGACAACAAAGGGAGAACAGTTCAATGTCCTTTTATGCTCTTGGTGCCATGTTCTCTTTGTTAAGGAGGGTGAAGAAAGGTCCCTTTGTTTTTCTCTCTTTCAATACACATCTCTTGGCGCTCAAATCGACTGACTGGTTGTTTCCTTTGTAACCCATGCAGATCATATTCTGCCTGCTTGCTCCCTTCAGAGTTATTCAGAGTCCTAAACTGGGAAAAATAGAGGAGTTTATTTGTCCAGTACTTAAAAAATATCCTCTCCTGTTGTACAGGTTTCCAGTGGTTTGCAGAAGAGGGTATCTTCTTTAATTGAACCCCCCATAAACGTACAGTGCCTTGTAAAAGTATTAATCCCCCTTGGCGTTTTTTCCTATTTTGTTGCATTACAACCTGTAATTTAAATAGATTTTTATTTGGATTTCATGTAATGGACATACACAAAATAGTCAAAAAGTTAAATGAAAAAAATAACTTGTTTAATAGGAATAAAAAAAAAATCTATAACGGAAAATTGGTGCGTGCATATGTATTCACCCGCTTTGCTATGAAGCCCTTAAATACGATCTGGTGCAACCAATTAGCTTCAGAATTCACATAACTAGTTAAATACGGGAAAACACAATATCTGGCTCAACCCATCACTTCTTATCACCCCGAGAACACCTCAACCCATAGTGAAGCATGGTGGTGGCAGCATCATGCTGTGGGGATGTTTTTCATCGGCAGGAACTGGGAAACTGGTCTGAATTCAAGGACTGATGGATGGCGCTTAAATACAGGGAAATTCTTGATGGAAACATGTTTCAGTCTTGCAGAGATTTGAGACTGTTTTGGAGGTTCACCTTCCAGCAGGACAATGACCCTTAGAATACTGCTAAAGCAATACTCGAGTGGTTTAAAGGGAAACATTTGAATATCTCTCAAAGCCCAGACTTCAATCCAATTGAGAATCTGTGGTATGACTTAAAGATTGCTGTACACCAGCGGAACCCATCCAACTTGATGGAGCTGGAGCAATTTTGTCTTGAAGAATGGGCAAAAATCCCAGTGGCTAGACGTGCCAAGCGTATAGAGGCATACCCCAAGACTTGCAGTTGTAATTGCTGCAAAAGGTGTCTCTACAAAGTATTGACTTTGGGGTGGTGAACAGTTATGCACGCTCAAGTTCTGTTTTTGTGTTATTTCTTGTTTGTTTCAGAAAGAAAATTACCTGAAAAAAACCCCGCATCGAATTCACTGGCTTGAATGCGAAGCAATAATTGTTTCAAAACATCTCCTGCCATGTCACTGATGCGTCATGAAATGGTGTTGTTTGATTATTCATAAACGATATACACAAGCAGTGGGTGAGCTTTGGTTCTCACTCCCAAGTTTTAGTATTTTGCTATTATCCTCATCTTATAGAAGGTTACTTGCTAAAGATTGCATCGTTTTTATCCTTGTATGTGATTTTGTCAGGTTTGAAATTCATTTTAATTAGATATGACAGCTCTATCTCCAGAGACAGAACAGTGACTTTGCCACATACTGTACCATTTAATCCATGTTTAAAGATACAGTCTCTACTTCCTGATTTACATTTTAAAGAGATTTACTTTCCAGGACCTCTGCTTGCTTAGAAACCAGTTAGAAATTGCACTTCCTGTTGGCGCAGAACATGGCTATAATCACTTTTTTAAATGCTAATATTGATTTATGCTAATTCTAACTACACATAGACAATCCGTATGTGTCACTACCTTTAATATTGTTGTTCAACTGTTTTACAGAACATGTTATTGTTTTGTGGCTTTAATAACATGATGTGTTCGTATTATGTTCTGTTTCTATTTATCTATACTCAATAATTGATCTTAGGGTGATTTGTTTTCATGAATATGGTTTTCATATTTATTTTGTACTTTGTATCACTTTTACTTCCCAATTTCGTGGTATCCAATTAGTAGGTACAGTCTTGTCCCAACGGCCAGTCGAAGCGTGCCAATCAGGACCTGGAGACGACTCTTCGGTGCCTCGTCTCAGCCAGCCCCACCACCTGGAGCCAGCAACTCCTGAGGCAGAGGCAGCATTCCTGGCACTCAAGTGTCGCTTCACCTCTGCTCTGGTCCTTACTCAGCCCGACCCAGAACTCCAGTTCATCGTGGAGGTGGATGCCTCTGACACCTGTGTAGGTGCTGTTCTGTCTCAACGTTCCCCCTCTGATCAGAAGGTCCAGCCATGTGCATTCTTTTCCCGTAAGCTCTCACCTGCAGAGAGGAATTTTGACATCCGAAATCGGGAACTCCTTGCAGTTAAGCTGGCTGTGGCAGAATGGCGTCACTGGCTGTAGGGCTCGGTAACCACCTTCATCGTGTGGACTGATCATAAAAACCTGTCCTACTTTCAGACCGCCAAACGTCTGAACTCCCGAAGAGATAGGTTAGCCTTGTTCTTCGGTAGATTCAATTTCACACTCACTTATCGCCCCGATTAGCAGAATACCATGCCTGATGCCCTCTCTCGCCATTTCACCACCAACAACACGGGTACCGAGCCAGAAGCCATTGTGCCGTCCACCTGCATCGTTGCCACCGTCACCTGGTAGATCGGGTCCTGTATCCGCCAGGCTCAGCAGAACCAGCCTGACACGGGTAACGGTCCTAGTAATAATCTGTTTGATCCAGATTGTGTACTCTCTGATGTTCTTCAGTGGGGCCATTCTACCCACCTCACCTTTCACCCTGGTATGAACTGGACCCTTGCCTTCTTGCGTCAGCACTTTTGGTGGCCCACCAGGGAGAGAAATGTCCGGGAGTTTGTCTCAGCCTGTTCGGTTTGTGCCCAGAACAAAACCTCCACTAAACTCACTTACGGTCTGCTTCGCCATCTTCCCATACCCAGTCGCCCCTAGTCACACATAGCTCTGGACTTTTTCACTAGCCTTCCCCCATCTAACGGTAACTCCATCATCCTCATCATTAGAACAGGGCTCCGGGCAGCCGAGCGGAAATGGAGGAAAACTCGCCTCCCTGCGGACCTGGCATCCTTTCACTCCCTCCTCTCTACATTTTCCTCCTCTGTCTCTGCTGCTAAAGCCACTTTCTACCACGCTAAATTCCAAGCATCTGCCTCTAACCCTAGGAAGCTCTTTGCCACCTTCTCCTCCCTCCTGAATCCTCCTCCCCCTCCCCCCCCCCTCCTCCCTCTCTGCAGATGACTTCGTCAACCATTTTGAAAAGAAGGTCGACGACATCCGATCCTCGTTTGTCAAACGACACCGCTGGTTCTGCTCACACTGCCCTACCCTGTGCTCTGACCTCTTTCTCTCCTCTCTCTCCAGATGAAATCTTGCGTCTTGTGACGGCCGGCCGCCCAACAACCTGCCCGCTTGACCCTATCCCCTCCTCTCTTCTCCAGACCATTTCCGGAGACCTTCTCCCTTACCTCACCTCGCTCATCAACTCATCCCTGACCGCTGGCTACATCCCTTCCGTCTTCAAGAGAGCGAGAGTTGCACCCCTTCTGAAAAAACCTACACTCGATCCCTCCGATGTCAACAATTACAGACCAGTATCCCTTCTTTCTTTTCTCTCCAAAACTCTTGAACGTGCCGTCCTTGGCCAGCTCTCCCGCTATCTCTCTCTGAATGACCTTCTTGATCCAAATCAGTCAGGTTTCAAGACTAGTCATTCAACTGAGACTGCTCTCCTCTGTATCACGGAGGCGCTCCGCACTGCTAAAGCTAACTCTCTCTCCTCTGCTCTCATCCTTCTAGATCTATCGGCTGCCTTCGATACTGTGAACCATCAGATCCTCCTCTCCACCCTCTCCGAGTTGGGCATCTCCGGTGCGGCCCACGCTTGGATTGCGTCCTACCTGACAGGTCGCTCCTACCAGGTGGCGTGGCGAGAATCTGTCTCCTCACCACGCGCTCTCACCACTGGTGTCCCCCAGGGCTCTGTTCTAGGCCCTCTCCTATTCTCGCTATACACCAAGTCACTTGGCTCTGTCATAACCTCACATGGTCTCTCCTATCATTGCTATGCAGACGACACACAACTAATCTTCTCCTTTCCCCCTTCTGATGACCAGGTGGCGAATCGCATCTCTGCATGTCTGGCAGACATATCAGTGTGGATGACGGATCACCACCTCAAACTGAACCTCGGCAAGACGGAGCTGCTCTTCCTCCCGGGGAAGGACTGCCCGTTCCATGATCTCGCCATCACGGTTGACAACTCCATTGTGTCCTCCTCCCAGAGCGCTAAGAACCTTGGCGTGATCCTGGACAACACCCTGTCGTTCTCAACCAACATCAAGGCGGTGGCCCGTTCCTGTAGGTTCATGCTCTACAACATCCGCAGAGTACGACCCTGCCTCACACAGGAAGCGGCGTAGGTCCTAATCCAGGCACTTGTCATCTCCCGTCTGGATTACTGCAACTCGCTGTTGGCTGGGCTCCCTGCCTGTGCCATTAAACCCCTTCAACTCATCCAGAACTCCGCAGCCCGTCTGGTGTTCAACCTTCCCAAGTTCTCTCACGTCACCCCGCTCCTCCGTTCTCTCCACTGGCTTCCAGTTGAAGCTCGCATCCGCTACAAGACCATGGTGCTTGCCTACGGAGCTGTGAGGGGAACGGCACCTCAGTACCTCCAGGCTCTGATCAGGCCCTACACCCAAACAAGGGCACTGCGTTCATCCACCTCTAGCCTGCTCGCCTCCCTACCACTGAGGAAGTACAGCTCCCGCTCAGCCCAGTCAAAACTGTTCACTGCTCTGGCCCCCCAATGGTGGAACAAACTCCCTCACGACGCCAGGACAGCGGAGTCAATCACCACCTTCCGGAGACACCTGAAACCCCATTTCTTTAAGGAATACCTAGGATAGGATAAGTAATCCCTCTCACCCCCCCCCTTTAAGATTTAGATGCACTATTGTAAAGTGACTGTTCCACTGGATGTCATAAGGTGAATGCACCAATTTGTAAGTCGCTCTGGATAAGAGTGTCTGCTAAATGACTTAAATGTAAATGTAAATGTAAAATTACTGACAGGTTTTCCAAAATGCCTCACTTTATTCCCCTCTCCAAGCCTCCATCCTCCAGGGAGACTACGGACATGTTAGTATCCTATGTGTTTCGTCTGCATGGCATCCCCACTGATATCGTTTCCGACAGAGGACCCCAGTTTAACTCCAGATTTGGAGATCCTTCTTTTCAGCTCTTGGTATCAATGTCAGTCTTTCTTCTGGATATCACCCCCAGACCAACGGCGAGACCGAATGGACAAACCAAGAGATGGAGACTGCCCTACACTGCGTGACTTCTGCTAACCCTTCCTCCTGGAGCGCTCAGCTACAATGGGTTGAATATGCCCACAACACCTTCACCAACGCCTCATCAGGTATGTCACCCTTCGAGTGTGCTCTGGGTTACCAATCCCCCTTGTTCCCTGCCCAAGAGGTTGAGGTTGTGGTTCCCTCTGTCCAGGACCATCTGTGCCGTTGTCACTGTACCTGGAGGCAGGCCCGGGGTGCCCTTCTTCTTGCCTCCGACAGGACCCAGTCCCAAGCCAACCATCCTCGGGCCTCAGCTCCAGTCTACCTCACGGATAAAAAGGTATGGCTCTCATCGAAGGACCTGCCATTGAAGGTGGTATTGAAGAAACTTTCTCCCTGATTCATTGGTCCCTTTGAAATTGACTGTGTCATTAACCCCTCTGCGGTGCACCTGAAACTCCCAGCCTCTCTCAGGACCCATCCTACCTTCCATGTATCCATGATTAAACTTACCTGCTCGAGTCCCCTGTCTCCTGCAGCAGCTCCTCCACCCCTTCAGCTCATCGATGACCATCCTGCCTATACCGTATGGCGGCTTCTGGACATGCGCCGTTGGGGTCGTGGCTGGCAGTACCTGGTGGACTGGGAAGGATACGGGCCTACTGGGTGCCCCACCGTCAAATGTTTTAGGTAGCCTTCCATAAGCTTCCCACAATAAGTTGGGTGATTTTTGTTCCATCGCTCCTGACAGAGCTGGTGTGACTGAGTCAGGATTGTAGGCCTCCTTGCCCGCACACACCTTTTCAGTTCTGCCCACAAATTGTCTATGGGATTGAGGTCGGGGCTTTGTGATGGCCACTCCAATACCTTGAATTTGTTGTTCTTAAGCCATTTTGTCCGAACTTTGGAAGTATGCTTGGGTTCATTGTCCATTTAGAAGAACCATTTGCGACGAAACTTCAACTTCCTGACTGATGTCTTGAGACGTTACTTCAATATATTCACATATTTTTTCTTCTCATGCTGCCATCTATTTTGTGAAGTGCACCAGTCCCTCCTGCATCAAAGCACCCCCACAACATAATGCTTCCACCCCCATGCTTCACGGTTGGGATGGTGTTCTTCGGCTTGCAAGCATCCCCCTTTTTCCTCCAAACATAACAATGGTTATTATGGCCAGAGGACATTTCTCCAAAAAAGTATGATCTTTGTCCTCATGTGCAGCTGCAAACTGCAGTTTTGGAGCCATGGCTTCTTCCTTGCTGAGCGGCCATTCAGGTTATGTCGATATATGACTTGTTTTACTGTGGATACTTTTATACCTGTTTCCTCCAGCATCTTCACAAGATCCTTTGCTGTTTTTCTGGGATTAATTTGCTCTTTTTGCACCAAAGTACATTCATCTCTAGGAGACAGAAAACGTCTCCTTCCTGAGCAGTATGATGGTTTTGTGGTCGCATGGTGTTTATACTTTGCACTGTTGTTTGTACAGATGAATGTGGTACCCTCGGGCATTTGGAAATTGCTCTCATGAATGAACCAGACTTGTGGAGGTCTACAATTCTTTTTCTGAGGTCTAGGCTGATTTATTTTGATTTTACCATGATGTCAAGCAAAGAGGCACTGAGTTTGAAGGTAGGCCTTGAAATACATCCACAGGTACACCTCCAATTGACTCAAATGATGTCAGTTAGCCTATCAGAAACTTCTAAAGCCATGACATCATTTTATGGAATTTTCCAAGCTGTTTAAAGGCACAGTCAATATAGTGTATGTAAACTTCTGACCCACTGGAATTGTGATACAGTGAATTTTAAGTAAAATAATCTTTGTGTAAACAATAGATGTCCTACTGACTTGCCAAAACTATAGTTTGTTCACAAGAAATGTGTGGAGTGGTTGAGAAACGAGTTTTATTAATGACTCCATCCGAAGTGTATGTGAACTTCTGACTTCAACTGTATGTACGGCAGGACCAAATTGGAAAGATTGGTAGGAGCAAGCCCATGTAATTCTGTGTAGGTTAGCAGTAAAACATTGAATTCAGCCCTAGCCTTAGCAGGAAGCCAGTGTGGAGAGGCTAGCACTGGAGTAATGATCACATTTTTTGATTCTAGTCAAGATTCTAGAAGCCGTATTTAGCACTAGATGAGATTTATTTTTGTGCTTTATCCAGGTAGTCGGAAAGTACATTGCAGTAGTCTAATCTAGAAGTGACAAAAGCATGGATTAATTCTTCTGCACAATTTTTGGACAGAAAGTTTCTGATTTTGGCAATGTCACGTAGATGGAAAAATGTGTCCTTGAAACAGTCTTGATATGTTCGTCAAAAGAGAGATCAGGGTCCAGAGTAACACCCGAGGTCCTTCACAGTTTTATTTGAGATTGATTGTCAGATTCAATAGAAAATCTCTTTGTTTTTTGGGACCTAGAACAAGCATCTCTGTTTTGTCGAGTTTTAAAGTAGAACATTTGCTGCCATCCAATTCCTTATGTCTGAAACACAGGCTTCCAGGGAGGGCAATTTTGGGGCTTCACACGGTATCATCGAAATGATTAGCTGTGTGTCGTCCGCATAGCAGTGGAAGTTAATATTATGATTCCGAATGACATCACCAAGAGGTAAAATATATAATGCCAAAGTCACACGGAAATATACAGTCGATTTGTCAGAGGACAAACCATCTACATAGACAGAGTGATATATTTCCGACAGATAAGATCTAAACCAGGCCAGAACTTGTCCGTGTAGACCAATTTTGGTTTCCAAATGAATGTGGTGATCAATGGTATCAAAAGCAGCACGGAGGTCTAGGATCATGAGGACAGATGCAGAGCCTCGGTCTGATGCCATTAAAAGGTAATTTACCACCTTCACAAGTGCAGTCTCAGTGCTATGATGTTGTCTAAAACCCGACTGAAGCGTTTTGTATATATTGTTTGTCTTCAGGAAGACAGCTTTTTAGATATAGGCCGATAGTTGTTTATATTTTCTGGTTCAAGAGAGGCTTTATTACTGCCACTGTTAGTGTGTTTGGGACACATCTGGTGGATAGGGAGCCATTTATTATGTTCAACATAGGAGGGCCAAGCACAGGAAGCAGCTTTTTCAGTAGTTTAGTTGGAATAGGGTTCAGTAGGAAGCTTGACGGTTTGGAGGCCATGACTATGGTGATTCCTGGTTGTTGAAACTATAATTTAAAGTGAAGTGTTGGTGGAGCCTCTTATATTCTCAATTGATAAGACCCTCTTGTCCTCAAAAGTCTTGTGAATGTATCGCTGTATTTGCTGAGATAAGTACGGGACCTGTATATTGACCTGTGGAGATTCTCACCTCAATAACTGTGTTGTATTCTGCTAGCCTATACTATGCCATACCATCGTGTCTGTCAATTACCTAATTTTCCAACTTATTTTGTCTAGTAAATGACGCCTTGAAAAGGAATTATCTGTGCCCTTGAGTTCATTTACAAGTGATGGGGCCTTGAAGTTTCTGAGCTTGATGACTTTCAAAATGAGATTAGAGTAACTGACTGTTGATTAAGACTATTGTTGATATAAGATTGATACAATGGTTAATGATTACTACTGACATAATTAATTAAAGGGGTCTCTATATATCAATGCAGCCCACCATTTTGATTAACTTGGATAGGATAACCAAATGAATTACAAGAATTAGATCAATTGATTATTTCAGTAATTAGTCAATAAATTATCTTCAATATCCATAGCCAAAGTCACAGCAATACCCCTGCATTGGTTTCAATGCCCTAATGACAGAAACATGAGGTGCTACTGCCCTAAATTGACTCGCTAGTCTATGAGGAGTGCGACACCGGCTGCGAATTCGAATATACGGGCAACAAGACCGTGCGTTCGAGTGCGGCTGTGCTCTCCACAGTCGCCTGTACAGCCAACACCACTATCGGTGTCTGAAATGTCATAAGTGCTTGAATGGTGAGCCTCAAAGCAGAGCAGTGGGCTCCTGTGTCTTGACACTCTTTTTCGAGCATTTTACTTTGCTGCTCCAAAACCGTCACCTCTTCTTCTTAAAGAGGTAACGTTTTTCAGCATTTTGCTCATGTTTCTTTTCCCAATAAATGTTTTTGAATGCATCTCGTCAGAGAAGAGATCCAAAATGCATATATTTCCCTTCAATTCCCTTTTTGGTGGGTGTTAAGCAAGGACAAAGGGAAAGGGGGATGCCTAGTCAGTTGTACAACTGAATGCATTCAACTGAAATGAGTCTTCCGGAGAGAGTATACCAGAAACAATTGCTTCCTTTTGTTCAAAACTCCTAATCCCCAAAATGGGAGAACTGAACAATATTTATATTTTTGAGAATGTGGGAATCCTTCATGGACATTTAAAGAACAATCCTGTCGAAGTTGTTCAATTTTGTGACATCATGAAGTACAGGAAACACACGTAACTATTTCTCTTAATCTCTTACATTTTCCAGCTGTCAGGTTTACATCTAAATATTGTGAAACGTATGTTGTTAAACATTAAATTATTTGTGAAAAGATGTAATGTGATGTTATCCTTCTAAATGAGAGTATGGATTTTCACATAAAGATTAACTAGTCATTTGCCACAGCCCCGTGAGCCCAGACATCACATTAGGTGTCATAGAACCGCCCCTTCTTCTACAGAGTATAAAACCCACTTCCTCCAAAATATACATTAAGTCAGAGAACGCCGGGACGGAGATCCCATGTTGACGTTGGACTGGCTACAATTCTATAGGCCATCGAGACCATACAGCTGTCGTTTAGGCTACATGGCTGGGAATAGTGAAACTCTGAGACTAACGATCACTACAGAATAAGAGCAAATCTTAGATGTATAATTACAAGTCTGCAGCTAGAAATTACGTACAGTATAGGCTTGGCTGCCTGAGGCGGTCCTCAATCAGAGTCAGGTGATTCTCGTTGTCTCTGATTGGGAACCGTATTTAGGTAGCCTGGTTTCGCTGTGTATTTTGTGGGTGATTGTTCCTGTCTCTGTGTAGTTTCACCAGATAGGCTGTAATAGGTTTCACGTTCCGTTTGTTGTTTTGTATATGTATATGTTATTTCATGTATCGCAATCTCTTCATTAAAGACATGAGTAACCACTACGCTGCATTTCGGTCCGACTCTCTTTCTACAAACGAAGAACGCCCCGTTACAGCAATCAAGGATTATGCCTTTAGCTGACTAAGATCAAGAAATGGTCGTAAGAAGCAATAAATAAGTATTATTTACTAACCTTGTAAACAATAAATTAATTCAAATACATAGCATAAAGCTAATTCAATACTGAAATTAACAAATGTAATTCTAGAAATATAGATCCTATGGCTAACTTACAAGACAAAGCACAAACAAAGAGATGCCTACTAGGCCAAAGGCCTAGTGTGGTACCACTTCACAAGAGGCACTGAATTGGTGGAATGACCCAGATATGTATCTGAATCTTACTGCCTCTGGCCCTCCCAAGGATCGGACCCATTTTGTCAATTTTCGCCTGAAATGACATGACCGGAAATCTAACTGAGATGGACCAAATCTAACTGCCTGTAGCTCAGGCACTGAAGCAAGGATATCCAAATTATTGGTACCATTTGAAAGGAAACACTTTAAAGTTTGTGGAAATGTGAAATGAATATAGGATAATATAACACAATAGATCTGGTAAAAGATAATACAAAGAAAAAACAAACAGTTATTTTACATTTTTGTTGTTGTTGTAACATCATCTTTGAAGTGCAAGAGAAAGGCCATAATGTATTATTC
This sequence comes from Oncorhynchus gorbuscha, assembly GCF_021184085.1. Taxonomy (NCBI): domain Eukaryota; kingdom Metazoa; phylum Chordata; class Actinopteri; order Salmoniformes; family Salmonidae; genus Oncorhynchus; species Oncorhynchus gorbuscha. Next base: position 65,907,338 of record NC_060175.1, on the reverse strand, counting down.
CAGCACAGGTGCAATTTATATTTTGGCCACTAGATGACAGTGGTGTATGTGCAAAGTTTCAGACTGATCCATTAAGACTGCCCAAAAATGTCTAATCGGTTTATTAATAACTTTTCAGGTTAATAAATGTGCACTCTCCTCAAACAATAGCACGGTATTATTTCACTGTAATAGCTACTGTAAATTGTACAGTGCAGTTAGATTAACAAGAATTTAAGCTTTCTGCCAATATCAGATATGTCTATGTCCTGGGAAATGTTCTTACAACCTCATGCTAATCGCATTAGCCTACTTTAGCTCAACCGTCCTGCGGTTGTCACAGACGTAATGCAAGGTATTATGTTTTTGAATAATGTTTTTGTTTGGTGTGAAACCTGTGTTAAAAATGCTTTAAATGGTGGGCATTTTGTTTTAATGTCTCAAGGAAGAGGTTTGGAAAGCTAAAGTTTTATAAAAACGCACATACACCTACACATAAACACACAGAAACAGCACTTCTTCATTGTCCAGTGTTTGCTGCACAGTGGTAATAAATTGTTGTATCTGCAAATATTCACCTCTGTGCCGTCACAGACTGGCCTTCTTGGCTGCCTGGCCCTAATGAGACCCAGAATTACCTACATGACATTATCCAAGAATATAATAAGTTGTTCAAAAATGGAAATGACCATTATTCCCAGATCCCAGACTGTAGCCTACCATCAACTCAATATCGAACTTCGTATCTATTCACTGATTGTTATAGCTAATATACTACAAAATTCTCCTGAACTCCGTACACTGGTCTTCCCTGGCTGTCTGATCCTGCAGGGACACCTGTCACCATCTGATCCTGCGAGGACATGATGAGCATAGTCTTGTATACTGACTGTGCACCATGACAGTGAATCCTGTAGAGCTCTTTATTCTATGACAGTGTGAAAAGTAGGGAATTAGCTAGGCAAACTGAGAGATCAATAACATTACAATTCTCTACTGATGAATAAAAACTCACATTGCGCTGAGAACATGTCAGAATATCGGTCTTCAATTGCTTGGCTGCTGGTTTCATCATTGGATTCAGATTTAATGTGTCGAGGCAAAAATAACAGCTAAAGTTAGTGAGCTAGCTAGCTCGTTAAAATACACATTTTAGTCATGTCCCCAGGTTTTCATGTTACCCTGATAAGTCACATGATCAACAGGAAGTAGCATCATTTGAGTCTCCTGAAGGCCATGGGAAGACCAAAAGTAAGTTCTCTCACTCCTTTTTCTGTATTTTTTAAAATCATATTGTAAGTATGACCGAGAATGTCAATCTCAATTTACAGTCCTGTACCCTAAATTATTTCTTAGATGTTATTATGTTGTTTTTTTAAAGATCATTTTGGTAAACCACTTGAAGGTGCTAAGTGTTAACATACTATTAGCATTGATGCCATGTGGCTCCATTTCATGTACTTGTTAATGCTATGCTAAAAACTCAGTCCTGATACTCACATGAAGGGTAACAGGACTGAATAAGAGTAACATGGGTGAGAAGTTTGAATGAAATAGACATTTTTAAATGTGTGTCTGGTATATACATTGATTAATTATGATACTATACTCTTTATTTTAAGTTTTAGAGTTGGATTTACTGAAGGTGTTTTCAGGTGTTTTGAACACATTACTTACAGATGACTTACAGGGAGCCAATCGATAAGGGCTGCAGAGTAGCAGCGGCGCCATCGCGCTCGACACAATACCGACCCAGAGAGGAGAGAGAGATACTTAAAGAAGGAAGAGCAGAAATACAGGGAGGACATAGCATTCAGTCAATAACAGGGAAAAGCGCAGATGTTGCAAAAAGTGAAGGGAGACTTACTACAGGACCAAGTCCAGGAAAGAAGATGGCTTCATAAACAAAGTCCGAGATTTTTACACCAGGGATGATGTCAGTTGAATTACGACTGGGAAGAAGCCGACCCTCACCCAGAGGAAAATCAAAAATCAGAAGAGGTTCCTTTTGGACACGATGAAAAATCTACACGTGAAGTTTCTGGCAGAATATGATGGGTCAACCCTTTTGGGTTGTTCGCCCAACTCTGTGACCAGGAGATTTGCATGTGCAAGCTGCACAAAATCTCAGTTTTATCATACATAAACTGCACCACCCGGAGATCATCAACACTTTCAATCCTGATGAACTTCTAAAATCCATCACATGCAACACTGAGTGCATGAAGTGCATGTATGGAGAATGTGCAGTGTGCAAGGACCTCTCTTGTCCCGTCTCTAGCCAACACAATGATAAGAATGAAGTGACTTAAGTCCAGCGGGCAAAAAGAGTTACAGACCAACCAACAGCAACTGCTGGAACAGCTGAACCTGATGCTGTGCATTTTTAAGAAGCAGACTTACAACATCAAGAATCAGTTTACCCACTACAGGGCACTGAAACAAGGCTTGACAGCACATGAATGCTAAATTCATGTTGACTTTTCCGAGAATTACCTCTGCAAGTACGGTACAGGTAAGCCTCTTTGAGGTAAGCCAAGACAAGGTTGCCCCGGATGGATTGGGCGGGACCATGAAGAGGACGGCTGACAGTCTTGTCAGCAAGGGGACAGATATTCCTGATGCTTCGGAGCTGTTTTCTGTGTTGAGCAAGACGAATACAGCAATTCAGTTGTTTCTTTTTGTGGAAGAGGGAGCAGTGTCAGAGATGCCCATGTTGGCAAATGGTGTGTGCTGAAGTATGAAGTTCAACTGTACCCTGGCAACATCACAGACAAACAACACACATGTTAAGGTTTGTTGTATGAAAATGATTGGGGCCAACAGGTTTTGCTGGCCAGCCCGCGAAGACATCCTTTGGTACCCATTACATTACATTTAAGTCATTTAGCAGACGCTCTTATCCAGAGCGCGACTTACAAATTGGTGCATTCACCTTATGACATCCAGTGGGACAGTCACTTAACAATAGTGCATCTAAAACTTAGGGGGGTGGGGTGAGAGGGATTACTTAACCTATCCTAGGTATTCCTTAAAGAGGTGGGGTTTCAGGTGTCTCCGGAAGGTGGTGATTGACTCCGCTGTCCTGGCGTCGTGAGGGAGTTTGTTCCACCATTGGGGGGCCAGGGCAGCGAACAGTTTTGACTGGGCTGAGCGGGAGCTGTACTTCCTCAGTGGTAGGGAGGCGAGCAGGCCAGAGGTGGATGAACGCAGTGCCCTTGTTTGGGTGTAGGGCCTGATCAGAGCCTGGAGGTACTGAGGTGCCGTTCCCCTCACAGCTCCGTAGGCAAGCACCATGGTCTTGTAGCGGATTGAGCTTCAACTGGAAGCCAGTGGAGAGAACGGAGGAGCGGGGTGACGTGAGAGAACTTGGGAAGGTTGAACACCAGACGGGCTGCGGCGTTCTGGATGAGTTGAAGGGGTTTAATGGCACAGGCAGGGAGCCCAGCCAACAGCGAGTTGCAGTAATCCAGACGGGAGATGACAAGTGCCTGGATTAGGACCTGCGCCGCTTCCTGTGTGAGGCAGGGTCGCACTCTGCGGATGTTGTAGAGCATGAACCTACAGGAACGGGCCACCGCCTTGATGTTAGTTGAGAACGACAGGGTGTTGTCCAGGATCACGCCAAGGTTCTTGGCGCTCTGGCAAAGGAGGACACAATGGAGTTGTCTACCGTGATGAATCATGGAACGGGCAGTCCTTCCCCGGGAGGAAGAGCATGTCTTGCCGAGGTTCAAGGTGGTGATCCGTCATCCACACTGATATGTCTGCCAGACATGCAGAGATGCGATTCGCCACCTGGTCATCAGAAGGGGGAAAGGAGAAGATTAATTGTGTGTCGTCTGCATAGCAATGATAAGAGAGACCATGTGAGGTTATGACAGAGCCAAGTGACTTGGTGTATAAGAATAGGAGAGGGCCAAGAACAGAGCCCTGGGGGACACCAGTGGTTTGAGGAGACAGATTCTCGCCACGCCACCTGGTAGGAGCACCTGTCAGGTAGGACGCAATCCAAGCGTGGGAAGCGCCGGAGATGCCCAACTCGGAGAGGGTGGAGAGGAGGATCTGATGGTTCACAGTATCGAAGGCAGCCGATAGATCTAGAAGGATGAGAGCAGAGGAGAGAGAGTTAGCTTTAGCAGTGCGGAGCGCCTCCGTGATACAGAGGAGAGCAGTCTCAGTTGAATGACTAGTCTTGAAACCTGACTGATTTGGATCAAGAAGGTCATTCAGAGAGAGATACGGGAGAGCTGGCCAAGGACGGCACGTTCAAGAGTTTTGGAGAGAAAAGAAAGAAGGGATACTGGTCTGTAATTGTTGACATCGGAGGGATCGATGTAGGTTTTTTCAGAAGGGGTGCAACTCTTTTTGAAGACGGAAGGGACGTAGCCAACGGTCAGGGATGAGTTGATGAGCGAGGTGAGGTAAGGGAGAAGGTCTCCGGAAATGGTCTGGAGAAGAGAGGAGGGGATAGGGTCAAGCGGGCAGGTTCCTGCCGGCCGTCACAAGACGCGAGATTTCATCTGGAGAGAGAGGGAGAAAGAGGTCAGAGCACTAGGGTAGGGCAGTGTGAGCAGAAAGCGGTGTCGTTTGACTTAGCAAACGAGGATCGGATGTCGTCGACCTTCTTTTCAAAATGGTTGACGAAGTCATCTGCAGAGAGGGAGGAGGGGGGGGGGGGCGGAGGATTCAGGAGGGAGGAGAAGGTGGCAAAGAGCTTCCTAGGGTTAGAGGCAGATGCTTGGAATTTAGCGTGGTAGAAAGTGGCTTTAGCAGCAGAGACAGAGGAGGAAAATGTAGAGAGGAGGGAGTGAAAGGATGCCAGGTCCGCAGGGAGGTAGTTTTCCTCCATTTCCGCTCGGCTGCCCGGAGCCCTGTTCTGTGAGCTCGCAATGAGTCATCGAGCCACGGAGCGGGAGGGAGGACCGAGCCGGCCTGGAGGATAGGGGACATAGAGAGTCAAGGGATGCAGAGAGGGAGGAGAGGAGGGTTGAGGAGGCAGAATCAGGAGATAGGTGGGAGAAGGTTTGAGCGGAGGGAAGAGATGATAGGATGGAAGAGGAGAGAGTAGCGGGGGAGAGAGAGCGAAGGTTGGGAAGATGGCGATACCATCCGAGATTTTTAGGGGCAGTGTGGGAGGTGTTGGATGAGAGCGAGAGGGAAAAGGATACAAGGCAGTGGTCGGAGACTTGGAGGGGAGTTGCAGTGAGGTTAGTGGAAGAACAGCATCTAGTAAAGATGAGGTTATTGCCTGCCTTTGAGTAGGGGGGAAGGTGAGAGGGTGAGGTCAAAAGAGGAGAGGAGTGGAAAGAAGGAGGCAGAGAGGAAAGAGTCAAAGGTAGACGTGGGGAGGTTAAAGTCGCCCAGAACTGTGAGAGGTGAGCCGTCCTCAGGAAAGGAGCTTATCAAGGCATCAAGCTCATTGATTCTCCGAGGGAACCTGGAGGGCGATAAATGATAAGGATGTTAAGCTTGAAAGGGCTAGTGACTGTGACAGCATGGAATTCAAAGGAGGCGATAGACAGATGGGTAAGGGGAGAAAGAGAGAATGACCACTTGGGAGAGATGAGGATCCCGGTGCCACCACCCCGCTGACCAGATGCTCTCGGGGTCACATGCGAGAACACGTGGGCGGACGAAGAGAGAGCAGTAGGAGTAGCAGTGTTGTCTGTGGTGATCCATGTTTCCGTCAGTGCCAAGAAGTCGAGGGACTGGAGGGAGGCATAGGCTGAGATGAACTCTGCCTTGTTGACCGCAGATTGGCAGTTCCAGAGGCTACGGAGACCTGAACTCCACGTGGAATGAAGCTGGGACCACCAGAGTAAGTCCGGTGAGGAGCGTTTGTATGGTCTGTGCAGAAAAGAACAGGGATAAACAGACACATAGTTGACAGGCTACAGAAGAGGCTACGCTAATGCAAAGGAGATTGAATGACAAGTGGACTACACGTCTCGAATGTTCAGAAAGTTAAGCTACGTAGCAAGAATCTTATTGACTAAAATGATTAAAATGATACAGTACTGCTGAAGTAGGCCAGCTGGCAGTGGGTGCGTTGTTGACACTACACTAATCAAGTCATTCCGTTGAGTGTAATAGTTTCTGCAATTCGGGGCTAGCAGGCTAGCTAGCAGTGTTGTTTACGTTACGTTGCGTTAAAAGAACGACAATAGATGGCTAGCGAACCTAGAAAATCGCTCTAGACTACACAATTATCTTTGATGGCTATGTAGCTAGCTAAGTAGCTAGCTACGATCAAACAAATCAAACCGTTGTACTGTAATGAAATGAAGTGAAAATGTGATACAAGTGAAGCCTCGGGTAGTTGAGTTCTATACAGAAGACAAGCGTTGCTAGCTGTTGGCTAGCTAGCAGAGTCACCACGAAGAGGACGACAAATAGTCTTGTCAGCTAAGGTAAATTAAGATAATCACTCTAAGACTACACACTCTAAACCTAAACAACACAATTATCTTGTTGATACGATGATACTTTTTGATGAGAGCGAAGACAGCAAAGACAGCTATGTAGGTAGCTAACACTAAACTAATCAAGTCGTTCAGTTGAGTGTAAAAGTTTCTCAGTGCAGCTAATCAACGTTAGCTAGCTGGCTAGTGAAGATCACGTTAGACAAACAACAATTATCTTTGTTAAGGTTTGTAGCTAGCTGAGAAGAAATTGCTAAGGACAAATCAAAGGTTTTTGAAATATAATGAAAAAGTTATACTACCCGTTGGAGACATCCTTTGGTACCCGTTTCAAGACATCCTGTGAACCATCCCACCAGTGAGGCAGCTCACAGCTCGTTACATGGAAATTGACAACAAAGTCTGGGTCAAACTAGAAACTGTTTCTTATAGAAGACACGTTTTTGTTTATTAATTGATTGCAATTCTGTATGAAATACAATTGTCATGTTGTGTTTTATATGCAGAAAATTGTATTTTCAAGTTAATCTTAGGTACTGGTAGTCAATGTAGAGACTGAGGATTAATATGCTTAATATGCTCAGTTTTTGTATTTGTTGCCTTTCTTGCCTTTTGTAGAGGAAGATGGAGAACCCATACTGTGTAGAGGCAGGAGACAGACACATGCTGCATGGGGAGGAGAGATACTCACACCTTCTCTCTCCACCGCCCCGCACACACACACACACAAGAACACACAGTAACGCAATTGTTACTGCTTTTATGTTTCTATTTAGACTAAGATATTTTTGGCCAAATATCATGACCTCTGTTTTATCTTTGTTTAATTGAAGGTAGTTCTGTGACATCCAGTCATTCTCACACACACAAGCACCCATTCCCGTGACCAAATGTTCATTCCTGTTACTTAATTGTTTTTTCTAAAAAATAATAAAGATAAACCACTTATTTTTCAATTATGTTTGGTCCATCATTTAAACAATTGTTTGATAAATCACATGATAGATTTTTGATCAAATTGAGGTTGGGGTCTCTCTTAAAAAAAAATGGCTTTGTGTTTTAAAAGAAAATACATTTCGCCTGCATATGTTGTAACTTTTTAGCTACATATATATATATATATATATAAAGAAGAATTAAGTTTAATTTTGAAAAGTTGCAACATGCAAATGGCACCGATTTGGCGGAATGGCCCAGATACTGCTACCTGACAGATAGCTAGGTAGAGGCTAGCTAGAACTGGCAGTGGTAGCTACTAGCTAGCCAACTAGCTGCTAGTAGTTCATTCACTTCAGTCGTGAGGGGATGAAACATTCGCTACTAGCTCAGCACTGGGAATAAATAAAAATGCGAAACACACACAGACAGCTGCCTCTGTTCACCTCTACCATGCTGGTCCTATACGCCAGCCTTTCAGCAGCTTTGCCTTTACACAGCCTGTCCGCACGATTTGTGGTGTCCATGTCGTGCGGTCATAAATCCAGCAGTCTGAAACAGTAAAACCTTACCCAACCGCTCTGAGGCGTCCGCATAGTCCTAAAGGACATCACTGCCACGTTTTGTATTACAGTGCAATGATAAAACTGGGGTGGCCAAAAATGCAATTCCAGAGTGTGTGTGGGGGGGGGGGGGGGGGGGGGGGGGGTCATGTCCCTCCCATCCCCAGTCTAGTGCCTAGACTGGTGCAAAACATATGGTGGAAGAAACTCTCTCGCCCATGTTTACACCAATCCAATGCTTTACATCATTAGTAGTACATGTAAGAAAATCAAGTTTAGCCCCCTAGACATTTTTTCCCTGTTAGCTAGTTATGGCTAGTGATAGTGATGCACAAGCTAGGCTTTTTTGAAACATCGACATCCCCTTTTTTGAAACATGAACATATTCCATGATTATTTTAATTTGATTTCAGTTGTCAAAAATAATCGTTTCAGTATAGTTTTAGTCTTTTAAACGTGTCTCTTAATTATTTTATTTGTTTACTAAATACTTTTTTAATGATGTGTTTCAGTTTTAGTTGACTATAATATAGTTAAGAAAGCTATAGCCTCTACTGTCTAGTGCAATGCATGAATTGCTGGCACGTGTGCCAAACATTAACTGTAAACTTAGCAAGCAGTTCTTTATCAACAGATAGTTTGCTGATAATTTGGCCATCTGTAGAGCATCTATCCAAATAAAGTGTGACCAAAATTGACTCTGTGGGTCTTGTGATTGACCACCCATAACACCTATGTCAGAACACAGGTCATTGACCTCTAACCCTTATGGGCAGCTCTGTAAATCTGAAAAAAATGCTAAATTCAATTGGGTTGGTACAGAGTAGGCCTACTGTGGTAGAGAAAGAGGACAGGGAGGAGAAATTGCAGCGCTGGCATTCTGTGTGTCGATCAAATGGAAGATTGAGTGATGAGAGAAATGAACAGAGAAGAGCTTTATACATTGTAGCAGACACCCCTATCCAGAGTGACTTACAGGAGCAATTAGGGCTCAGTGAATTGTTGAAGGGCACATCAACAGATTTATTTTTCATAGAGTCAGGTTGGGGATGCAAACCAGCAACCTTTTGGTTACTGGACTAATGATTTTAATCGCTAGGCTTCCTGCCAGCCCGGAACTAAAGGGGAACTGTAGTGGAGTGCTTGTCTCACAGGAAAATGTTGATTAGGATTTAAGACTCATCAAAATGATGATATGCGTACGACGTCTTAGTCTCACTCATCTCTACGCCATGTTCTACTTGAGCAGCTTTAAGTGCATACTTGTGTTTAGATCCCTTGTGTACACTGTAAATGTGCAGGATTGTGACTTCAATATTGATTTGGTGCTGCATCCATCTCCTTTTCCCCTCAGTTACCAACAGATGTCACTGCAGATGTATCATTCGGGCAAAGCTGTGCACGTATAATGTAGGTAGGCAGGCACACACTCACACACCTGTACACACATGCGCACGCACACACATAACCCTCCTCAGCCCCCGAGCTTCTGTCAAGCCACCCCACCACACACACACACACACACACACACACACACACACACACACACACACACACACACACACACACACACACACACACACACACACACACACACACACACACACACACACACACACACACACACACACACACACACACACACACACAGCCTCATCCTCTGTGGTTCTGTTGGGTGGGATTCAAGGATGTAATGAGAAACAATATCACACATGGACAGACACTCTTAATTACAACTTTAGATGAAGTTCACCTCAGGTAGATTTTCATTCAGCAGGAGCAGAAAGAACATCCAGACCTTGGGTGAATAATCAAGCTGTGATTTATTCAGTATAATAGTAGAGGCCTGCAGACACATGCTATGCAATCCAGGGCCTGAGACAAAGCACTCCTCTTTCGTCTGTCTGCTGTGATGACATAGTACTTATGAAGAGAGCTACCTTCAATTTCACTTGTTTAAACATGAAACGTGAAAATCGGTAATGCGTCACTCAGAAAAGCCAAGTTCTTTTCCTCTTCAGGCGGATTGTTGTTTCTTAGCTTTGAAATAAGTTAAAGGACATCGGGGTCGGGAACTCTTTCAGGCTGAGTAGTGAGACATCGCTTATTGACCTAAAAACCCTTGTGTTAAGATTAGTCTCACCAGGATATTAAAACAACATCACTTTGATTACTAGATCCCACACTGTAGTACTCGTCTCCTCAAGTGCAAGCAAGAAAACAACTGAACGGAGATATGAAGGAAACAAAGTTAGGTAAGAACTGAAGCAGTGTGCCTTCCAATTCACCTCGGTGACAGTGTTTCACAGTGTGACACAAAGCTCGGTCTGCCCTCTACTCAGTCCAAACAAAATGCCTTTTATTGATTAGAATTAACCATCAGGCTCACACATAATTATAGGTTACTGTAATATTTCCTTTCAGCTCTACGGTAAATAGTGACTGCTAATAAAAAGCCAATCCCATAACCCATCATCAGGGATTCTAATGAGTTGGATTACTGCCAATGATATTTTCTCCCATTTGACGCCGTTTCAGCATAGGAGAATTTAATGACTGTGGTAATTATGCACCCCAAACATAATCTTGAATTAATGTACAAAAAATGGGGAGGAACATTTTATTTTCCCCCAGGCATCTGCTGCTGTGAGGCTGACTATGACGTTTTCGGATCAGGATGTTATAAATGCATTTCTTTTTGGGAAAAAAAAGCTTTTCTGGAATATCATTTTGCCCTACAATGATTTTAAGTGCAAGACTAATTGCTATAATTTATAAATATTACATCATGACACTGAAAAAGGATTACAGAATTAAAACTCCATATCTCATTAATATCTATGAGAGGAGTCGCTATACTTGTTATTCATAAACCATGAATTAGCTCGTTAGAATGCTAAAGAAAGTGAAATTAAAGATGGGGAAGTGAAAGTTAAACCGCCAGCTGTCCGTGTGCGTGATTAGGGCTCAGTCCACACCAACATCAGAGTCACAGACACTTTTGTTATTCGCAAAGTAAACAGTCACTTTTCAGTAACCTCTGTTTTGTGTTTATAGTGATTCAACTGCACTGTCTTACAGATGCGATAGTCATACAATAAAATGTACAGACAGAATTCCTGTTTGAAAATCTACTTAATCAATGTAAACCGGAACTGGTACACGTACAGCTGTCTAAGAAGCGAAAGACACACAAACAAGCAAAGCAAATATCCATCACATTTGCTTCATCAACCTACAGTAGATTAAAGAGCTAATTCTTGTTTGAGTTAACAAAATGCCTCACACTTAATAAGCAAGCCTTAAGCACTTTGGGGAGCAGTCTCTCTCCATCCTCTCCCTTTTCCTTTTCCTCTCCCTCGTTCTCTCTTCACCCTCTCTCTATCTCTCCACCCCTCTACTTCTCTCTCCCTCTAGCCCCCCCCCCCTCTCCCTCTCCCTTTCTCTGCAGCACAATGTAAGCTTCAGGGGGCTATGTACGGGAAAACTTTAATTAGTTTTCCAAATGACTTCAGTGAGTGGGATGACAAGCATTTGTTCTCTTTTAAGCATTGACGCCGTGGGGCACTCACTGTTGCTCATGTGAATTAGACAAGTTAGAAAAGTTACCATCACCTGTCTGGTAACCTTAGAAAAATCATGTTGGGCAAGTGTTTAAGGGGGAAAATAAATGGTAAAATGACTGTGAAACATGAAATGACAGGAGCTTGTGGAGCTCTTCCTTTGGGAAAGAAAGGACAGCGGAGTGATGAAACGTGTGTTGTTCTGAGTACAGAGGCGGCATGAAGAGCAGAGCTTAGATCAGTGAAAGGTCAGTGTGGATCACCAGAGGGGACACCTTTAACTTAAAAAACAAACACAACACAGGTAAGCTTCAGCTTGGCACTCTGTCAGGGTCGACTGGTGTTTTTGTATCTTTTAAAGGGCATTAAGTGGTAAAGGAAAGGCAGCACTTTAGTCCGTGCCAGTCTTTATTGACTATATTGTTAAGGTTGGCTTTTAAAGCTCGGACGGCCCTGTATAAAAACAACAACAAGCAAGACAAAGATTTTCACTTCCTGCCTCAAATGTCAGAGCTATCTGTTCTCCCCATGTTCTCTCTTATCTTGTATCTTTTTTTAAAATTCTGGCTAGCTTGACTTACATTACAGTGAATCCAGCAGAAGGACAAATAAAATGGTCAGACAAGGCTAGCTAAGCCCGCCTGACATTTGAAAGCTTCTGTAAAGGCTGGCCTCCTCACGTCTCACTCTGATTCCATTGTGTTGCCCCATTACCAGGTCCATTAGAGGCCCTGTGGCTAGTGGCCCTGGAACACGTGGAGAGAATGGAGATGGAATCAGTGCTATATCTGCCTAGCTAGCACAATGGCTACAACAATTGACATAGTTAGAATTCAAAACCTTTTTGTGTTTATAAGACGTGTTTTTGATGCATCCATCTCCATCACTATATCAGGATGTCTGGAGCTTGACCGAATATGGCCACACAAGATCCAGGTGCGATTTGGATTGGCATATCCATGCGAGAGACATTTACCAGTTGGAATGTTGTTTTTTTTCTTCTGTTTTTTTTCTGTAACACTGATGTTCCCCAACACATTGGTAGAGGGTAGGCAGAGCTGCTCTGGTCTACATAGGCAGAGTGCAGGGAAACGTTTATGCTGTCCCCTTTAAGAGAGTTCTGGTGGTGCTGAAATGGATTCAACTAGAGCTAATAATGCAGCTACAATTCATACTATATATTTTTTTTATCACCACTATCATTATAATTTCTACAGGGTACTATCTGTAGGGAAGGACCCAGATGGGTATTCAGAGTTGGATGTGATGTCAAGCCCAGCTTGTAATTTTCTTTACAGAATGTGAATAATAAGGAAGTGACTACAGGGGATTTGGGGTGGCACAGCCTTCGTTATCTGTTTTTTAAAAGTATTTGGCACTCTTTTTTCCCCCTTGCTCCCAACACCTTTTCATTCCCCTTCCCTTAGTGTGGAAGTTCTGAATATGTTAATGTTTCTGTGTCTGTAAATGTGTTCATGTTTTTATGTGGTGAGATTTGAAACAGGGTCACTCATGTATGTGAAACTTTAAAGGGTGTCTGGCGCTCATTTCATGTTTGTGGTATTTTAAAGGGGGTCTGGTGCTCATTTCATGTTTGCGGTATTTTAAAGGGGGTCTGGCGCTCATTTCATGTTTGTGGGAATTTAAATGGGGTCTGGCGCTCATTTTTTGTTTGTGGTATTTTAAGGGGGGTCTGGCGCGCATTTCATGTTTGCGGTATTTTAAAGGGGGTCTGGCTCTCATTTCATGTTTGTGGTATTTTAAAGGGGGTCTGGCGCTCATTTCATGTTTTCGGTATTTTAAAGGGGGTCTGGCTCTCATTTCATGTTTGCGGTATTTTAAAGGGGGTCTGGCGCTCGTTTCATGTTTGTGGTATTTTAAAGGGGATCTGGCGCTCATTTCATGTTTGCGGTATTTTAAAGGGGGTCTGGCTCTCATTTCATGTTTGCGGTATTTTAAATGGGGTCTGGAGCTCGTTTCATGTTTGTGGGAATTTAAATGGGGTCTGGCGCTCAATTTTTGTTTGTGGTATTTTAAAGGGGGTCTGGCACTCATTTCATGTTTGCGGTATTTTAAAGGGGGTATGGCGCTCATTTCATGTTTGTGGGAATTTAAATGGGGTCTGGCGCTCATTTTTTGTTTGTGGTATTTTAAAGGGGGTCTGGCGATCATTTCATGTTTGTGGTATTTTAAAGGGGGTCTGGTGCTCATTTAATGTTTGTGGGAATTGAAATGGGGTCTGGCGCTCATTTCATGTTTGTGGTATTTTAAAGGGGGTCTGGCGCTCATTTCATGTTTGTGGTATTTTAAAGGGGGTCTGGCTCTCATTTCATGTTTGCGGTATTTTAAAGGGGGTCTGGCGCTCGTTTCATGTTTGTGGTATTTTAAAGGGGATCTGGCGCTCATTTCATGTTTGCGGTATTTTAAAGGGGGTCTGGCTCTCATTTCATGTTTGCGGTATTTTAAATGGGGTCTGGCGCTCGTTTCTTGTTTGTGGGAATTTAAATGGGGTCTGGCGCTCAATTTTTGTTTGTGGTATTTTAAAGGGGGTCTGGCACTCATTTCATGTTTGCGGTATTTTAAAGGGGGTATGGCGCTCATTTCATGTTTGTGGGAATTTAAATGGGGTCTGGCGCTCATTTTTTGTTTGTGGTATTTTAAAGGGGGTCTGGCGATCATTTCATGTTTGTGGTATTTTAAAGGGGGTCTGGTGCTCATTTAATGTTTGTGGGAATTGAAATGGGGTCTGGCGCTCATTTCATGTTTGTGGTATTTTAAAGGGGGTCTGGCGATCATTTCATGTTTGTGGTATTTTAAAGGGGGTCTGGCGCTCATTTCATGTTTGCGGTATTTTAAAGGGGGTCTGGCTCTCATTTCATGTTTGTGGTATTTTAAAGGGGATCTGGCGCTCATTTCATGTTTGCGGTATTTTAAAGGGGGTCTGGCTCTCATTTCATGTTTGCGGTATTTTAAATGGGGTCTGGCGCTCGTTTCATGTTTGTGGGAATTTAAATGGGGTCTGGCGCTCAATTTTTGTTTGTGGTATTTTAAAGGGGGTCTGGCACTCATTTCATGTTTGCGGTATTTTAAAGGGGGTATGGCGCTCATTTCATGTTTGTGGGAATTTAAATGGGGTCTGGCGCTCATTTTTTGTTTGTGGTATTTTAAAGGGGGTCTGGCGATCATTTCATGTTTGTGGTATTTTAAAGGGGGTATGGTGCTCATTTAATGTTTGTGGGAATTGAAATGGGGTCTGGCGCTCATTTCATGTTTGTGGTATTTTAAAGGGGGTCTGGTGCTCATTTAATGTTTGTGGGAATTTAAATGGGGTCTGGCGCTCATTTCATGTTTGTGGTATTTTAAAGTGGGTCTGGCGCTCATTTCATGTTTGTGGGAATTTAAACGGGGTCTGGAGCTCGTTTCATGTTTGTGGCTCTTTTCATGTCTCCTAGCTGGAAGCTAATTAAGCTGGATCCTGACAGCCCAGGGTGCTCCACTAGTTTCTCAGCTCCAGGGATTCTCCGACATCAGGCCATACTGTACTTTACTGTCAAATGATTGGTGAATACATACCTGCATGTACTAACAAAGTAAATCGGAAGGTCTTCAAATATAATATAGAGGTTTCAATTTCAGTTTATTATTCAGTAAACTGTTTCACCATTTGAGACAGTAAATGAGTGTAATATAAGTACTTAAAGTGTAAGGAGCTCTAAATAGAGTTTTAGGTATTTACTTCTGAAAAATACATGTGCAAATGTAGCACAGGTGCAACCAAGTCTCAAATTGGTAGTGTTGGGAGGGGTGGAAGTGAAATCATAAATCATCAAGCAACCAGAGAAATTCCACCCCTATGAGATATAGATGTCTGTGTTTTCATAAATTGTTGAAGATTGACAGAGATCAGATGACATTCTCCTGTCAGTCTCTCTGGCAGAACTTTCTGCTAAGTTCCCACTCATGCTCACATTTCACATTTCCATCGCTTAGACATTATCACTGTTCTTTCCAGGGAGAAAACAGCCCTGAAATGGGGTCCTTTTCCCCTTTCCTGTTTCCACAGTTTGACATCGTATTTGCACATTACTGATCCACATAAACATTCCCTCTGTAGTTAGTTTAAACATTTCCTTAGAGAGAGAGTGTGAGAGAGAGGGGGAGGGAAGGAAGGAAGGAAGGAAGGAAGGAAAGAAGGAAAGAAGGAAAGAAGGAAAGAAGGAAAGAAGGAAAGAGAGCTCTACTCATTGTGCTTATGAGTCAAATAGCTCAGATTCTTTTGCTGTAAAAAGGAGGTTCAGCAAACTTCTACAAACACCCTCTCCCTGATGACTGATGGTGGTAAACACACACACACATGAATGCATGCACACATTGGGGAATGTGTAAGTGTTTGTGTGTGTGTGCATGTGTGTGTTTGTTTGTGTGTTAACATTGTAGGAATGTTGTAAGGTTCAATGTGTGTATGTGCATGTGGTATGGGTTGGAATGGAGAAAAGAGAAACAAACAGGACTGACAGTAGTGGATTAATTGAAAGGGCTTCCTTATGTGTGATGATCACCAGGATACGTAATGACCCAAATATGCTCTTTACATCTGGAGTGCCTCTCTAAATCCTTTATAAGAGATTGCTCCTGAATGCTGATAGCTCAAAACATATCATTCTAGATTCCCCCAGAACACTGTGGAAAAAGTAGGAAAATAAACAGAAAAAGTTCAAAGTTAGGGAACAAAATACTCTTCCCCCCTCCCCATTGTCTGACTGCTGCTTTCAATGCATTCCAAAACGTTGATAGTCTGGTTCAAATGAACACTATAAAGTTGTTGATTTTCTTTCTTACATTTTTGTGTATGTCAGTCGTCTTGAACCATGCCAATTTGTATAATTGACTCCCACTTAAAAGGCTGTATTTAATATTTCTAGAGGATGAAATATGCAAATCTGAGAAGTATTTAGGATTGTGTATTTGGAACAAATAGAGGAGTTTATTTTGCCCTCAGACACCACCTGAAAGTGAAATTAGGGCATTAAAAACTTCTTATGGCTGCAGTGGCAGTATTGAGTAGCTTGGATGAAAAGGTGCCCTGAGTAAACTGCCCGCTCCTCGGTCCCAGTTGCTAATATATGCATATTATTAGTAGTATTGTATAGAAAACACTGAAGTTTCTAAAACTGTTTGAATGATGTCTGTGAGTATAACAGAACTCATATGGCAGGCAAAAACCTGAGAAGAAATCCAAACAAGAAGTGGGAAATCTGAGGTTTGTCGATTTTCAACTCAGCCCCTATTGAATACACAGTGGGATATTGGTTATGTTGCACTTCCTAAGGCTTCCACTAGATGTTAACCGTCTTTAGAAACTTGTTTGAGGATTCTACTGTGAAGGGGGAGAGAATGAGAGCTGTTTGACTAAGGGGTCTGCCAGCAGTCACCCGCTGGTCACGTGCATTTCACATGAGAGGTAGCTCGCACTCCTTTGCTTTTCTGAAGACAAAGGAATTCTCTGGTTGGAATATTATTTAAGTTTTATGTTAAAAACATCCTAAAGATTGGACAGTAACGGAACTTTTTGTCATTTCATCTGCTCCTAGTGAACGCGCTTCGTGACTTTGGATTTGTTTACCAGACGGATATGTTTACTAATCTAATATATAATGTGAAACGGGGCATCCTGGGAGTGCATTCTGATGAAGATCATCAAAGGTAAGTGGATAATTATAATGATATTTCTGATTTTTGTTGACTCCAATATGGCGGATATCTCTATTTGTTTTCTGAGTGCGGTTCTCAGATTATTGCATGGTTAGCTTTTTCCGTAAAGCTTTTTTGAAATCTGACACAGCGGTTACATTAAGGAGAGTGTGTCTATATTTCCATGTCTAACACTTGTATTTTCATCAACATTTATAATGAGTATTTCTGTAAAATGATGTGGCTCTCTGCAATATCACCGGATGTTTTTGGAACTAGTGAACATAACGCGGCAATGTATACTGACATTTTTTTATATAAATATGCACTTTTCAAACAAAACATACATGTATTGTGTAACATGAAGTTCTATGAGTGTCATCTGATGAAGATCATCAAATTTAGTGATTCATTTTATCTCTATTTGTGCTTTTTGTGACTCCTCTCTTTGGTTGTAAAAACGGCTGAATTTTTATGTGACTTGGCGGTGCCCTAACATAATCGTTTGTGGTGCTTTCGCTGTAAAGCCTATTTGAAATCGGACACGTTGGTGGGATTAACAACAAGATTACCTTTAAAATGGTGTAAAATACATGTATGTTTGAGGAATTTTGATGATCAGAAATCTGTTCAGATATCTGTAGGCTGTTCAACAACATTTGAAAAGTAGAAAGTGAAGTGAAAAAGTGTGATTTGTTGCTTTCCCTTCTACATTCACAGATGGTGTTTGAGTATTTGTCAAGATACAGGCTTATCTAAATTATTTCTGTGAATGTTTTGTCATCGATAGAAAGTTATTGATAAACTTTGCAAAAACTTTTGAAACTAAGTGGGCCACTTCTAATTGTAAGTCCATCAATGTTTTCACTTATTCAAGCACATTTCTTCTTATTCAAGTTGAGAAAACTACAGAGAATGAAGTACAGTCAACAATACAATTTAACCTCACTTTCTACCATTTTTTTCTACTGAGCGAATTGTTCGCTAAATTCTCTCTGTATGTAGCTAATGGCTATGAGGGAAACTTCGTTACTTTTCCTTTAATAGAACATTCTATAAGCCCTTTTGGGATGCCCTCTTAGTAACCTCCCCTACTCTCTTCCTCCTTCTCTCGATTTCTTTAGGTCTGCTTAAAAAGCCCTGAAATCTTCCCGCCCCCTTCCCTGTCTTGCCCTATCTATCCTTCCCCTTCACCTGTTCCACCCCAGGCCTGCATGCTCTCTGGCTGTGGCCCCACCGTCATCCTACTGCTTTTAATCAGCATAAGCCCACTGATTACTGACCCTGTCCAACCAACTTTGTGACTGCTCCCATACCCTGTCACAGTCCACACCACTGATCTTATCTCAAACTTCGCAACCGTCCTCATCTCACAGCTGGCCTCATCATCTCCACCCCCGTACCAGCCTGGAAAACACCTGTCACCCCTTGATGGCGCAGGACGATGTAATTGAAGCACGATCTAATTGCCCGATCTTCAGCTTAAACTCTGTCACTTCTACCCCCTCGTCCCCTCCTCCACGCCAACCCCCTGCCCCAGATCACCCCATGGCACACCTGTCCACTCAGAGTGGTGTCTGTGGCCCTCCCCTCTTCCCTCGCCGTGCTGAGCAGCTACCTTCGGGTTGACGGGCCGGACGACAAGACATGGCGAGATGGGGACGACCTATGACCTGGATGCGGATCAGTACCGACGGGGCACGATGCGCCACCTGAGCCAATTAACGTGGGAGCATGTGGTGGCACAGCACAGAGCGGAACCTAGCGCAGGGTGAGCTGCTGCCCCTAATCTCTTAATACCTCACCAGCACCTCCAAGGTGACCTCATCAACTGGACACTGTCACTGTACTGTGTGCTGTTACACAGTGACTAGGGAAAAGAGGACTTAGAGACCAAGACCCCACGTACACTGAGACAGCAAAGCCCTGCATGGTTTGGATTATAGTGTTGTTTGTTCACTGGAAGAAAGTATTTTCTGAGTCATCTTTAAAAGTAAAGCATTGCTGGCCTTAAGAAGCATCATGATTCAAATCAAAGTAAGAAGCTCAATATTTAGCCTGACTGAGAACCTAGTCTTGACACAAACATTTTGATGAAAGTCATTTTGCCGTGAAATACATCAACACGAGAGACGGAGTGACTTTCAAATTTACAAACACTTTTGTTACAGATGCCTGACCGTCAATAGCAAACAAAGTAACACGGGATGAAAGCAGAAAAATTAAGCCAGGCAGAATATCTTTCATTTCCCCACCAAATTGTCTTTGTTTCATGTGTTGCTGCCTGAGTAATTACCAGATATCATTGTGAGCGATATCTCTCCACTCCGATGGACAGGCACTGAGGAAAATGGATGACTATTATCAACAGAAACCCCAAAGGTAGTCACCGTGCAAACATGGCAGATGCATCCAATCTTGATCTGAGCTAAAGGATTCACGTTGAAGAGAACTCTGCACTTTGGAGTCTGATGCCTTGTTTGAATTTACTTATTTTCAGCCTCTCTCTGTGGAGATATGACCCATCCAAGGGTGCAATATCTGCTTTGTAAACATATCATTCTCTGACAAGCAGATAGTAAGAGGTTGAAGTCAGTTTTGCCCTCAGACAGAATAGACTCAGACAGATAAACAAATCAAGAGCAGACACCGGGAGAGAAAAAGAAACGCACGCAATTCTCCATCATCATCTCCCATATCACCAAGACATGCTCGCACTGTCCCTTTCTTCCAGTATGTCCACCCCCTTTTCATTCTCTCACTCTCTCTCCAGCCTGCAAATGAACTTTTGTTGTTGTTGTTGATGTTGTTCTATTCCTCTCAACTGTACAGTACTTATTCCCATTGCGCACAACAGCTGCTCTCTGATAACATCACAAAGTAGCCTTCAGAACAACACAATTCAGTGCCAAATAATTATGTACAAAATGTATTTCAGCAGATTTTGTGCGTTTTTTTTGTGCGGCTTCATTCTGTGAAAGTACACACAGTGTTGGGCGACTTAATTCATAGGCAAATACATTTCTTCTTATATGTCAGATTTTATGAGGGTTGCCAGATGGGAGTAAAAAGCTGTATTTGTCCATTTTTTTGTGGTATCGATGAAAGTATTTGATTGGAGAATGGGGACAGATTTTCATCATGGAGAATTAATTCATCAATAAATGTGGGGAAGCAGAAGACCTTCAAGAAAATGGTTCAATTCCCCTGGTGCAACTGCATGGTATTTGCAACTATAACGAGCATGGCCTATCATCAATTAAGCCATATCAATGCAGTTAAACAGATTAATGTGAAATAATAAATGATGTTGGCTTACACGTATGGCAACTCCAAGGCTGTTTCATGATGATAATTACGGTCGTGTCAATCATGTCATATACTTAGGCTGTAACCTGCTGCCTCTGCCCTGAGGCCTACTAGGCTTTCATGGCAGTGCCTGTTAGAGCTCACTTTGCCACGTATGAACCCTGGTTAGAGTCCCTGTTCCAGCTTTCACTTCCTTCCGCTACATTGGTGGCAGCATTGGGATCACGTCCAGCTCACTTGTAAGTTATGCGATCTAGTGGTGGGAAGCATTGTGTATTTTAAACATTGGGTTGGGTGTAGTTGAATTGATATATCAGGTGAACAATGAATAAGCAACAATGGGCGTGACGGATAGAAGTAGTTATGTGTGATCAAACCTTCCATCAACGTTGCCTAAAGCTGAACGGAAAGTGCTCGGCCCTGACCAGTTATTCAGAAAAATAATCTCTGTGATTGTCTAATTCACGTAAATTAATATACAAGTGTGGACCCAAAACAAACACAGTCTACACACCTACAAACTTCCTGTTTTAAGGTATTATTACAACCCTCTAATTACCTGACAATGATCCACATCATATGAGTAGAATAAATAATGTAAGTGTGTTATGCAGCAAAATACAACTATCTTTTTTTAGGGTGCAAACCAGTAATATGAATCACTGTTGATCCATTCTGTTCTGATCTAATGTAGGATTTTCTACGGTCTAGAATCGAGGCCTTTCCCAGTCACGAAGGACCCCTCTTGGTTCTCATTGGCAAAAACTGAACTGAAGTTAGGGGTTATACAGTACCAGTCAAAGCTTGGACACACCTACTCATTCAAGGGTTTTTCTTTATTTTTACTATTTTCTACATTGTAGAATAATAGTGAAGACATCAAAACTATGAAATAACACATATGGAATCATGTAGTAACCAAACAAGTGAAAATATATTTATATTTTAGATTCTTCAAAGTAGCCACCCTTTGCCTTCATGACAGCTTTGCACACTCTTGGCATTCTCTCAACCAGCTTCACCTGTAATTATTTTCCAACAGTCTTGAAGGAGTTCCAACATGCTGAGTACTTGTTGGCTGCTTTTCCTTCAATTTGCGGTCCAACTCATTCCAAACCATCTCAATTAGGTTGAGGTTGGGTGATTGTGTAGGCCAGGTCATCTGATGCAGCACTCCATCACTCTCCTTTTTGGTCAAATATCCCTTACACAGTCTGGAGTTGTGTTGGGTCGTTGTCCTGTTGAAAAACAAATGAAAGTCTAAGCGCAAATCTGATGGCATATCACTGCAGAATGCTGTGGTAGCCATGCTGGTTAAGTGTGCCTTGAATTTTAAATAAATCACAAACAGTGTCACCAGCAAAGCACCCGCACACCATCACACCTCCTCCTCCATGCTTCATGGTGGGAATTGCACATGCAGTGATCATCAGTTCACCTACTCTGCATCTCACAAAGACAGGGCGGTTGGAACCAAAAATCTCAAAGGACAGATTTCCACTGGTCTAATGTCCATTGCTCATGTTTCTTGGCTCAAACAAGTCTCTTATTTTTATTGGTGACCTTTAGCAGTGGTTTGTTGGCAGCAATTCAACCATGAAGATCTGATTCATGCAGTCTCCTCTGAACAGTTGATGTTGAGACGTGTCTGTTACTTGAACTCTGTGAAGACCTTACTTGGGCTGCAATTTGAGGCTGGTTACTATAATGAACTTATCCTCTGCAGCAGAGATAACTCTGGCACTTACTTTCCTGTGGCGGTCCTCATGAGATTCAGTTTAAAACTTCTTATGGCTGCAGGGGCAGTATTGAGTAGCTTGGATGAAAGGTGCCCAGAGTAAATGGCCTGCTCCTCAGTCCCAATTGCTAATATATGCATAATATTATTAGTATTGGATAGAAAACACTCTTAAGTTTCTAAAACTGTTTGAATGATGTCTGTGAGTATAACAGAACTCATATGGCAGGCAAGAACCTGAGAAGAAATCCAAACAGGGAGTGAGAAATCTGAGGTTGGTCGATATTCAACCCAGGCCCTATTGAATTCACAGTGGGATATGGATGAAGGTGCACTTCCTAGGGCTTCCACTAGATGTCAACCGTCTTTAGAAACTTGAATGAGGCTTCTACTGTGTAGTGGGGCTGAATGAGAGGGGAATGAGTCAGGTTACTGGCAGAGAACCATTTCCTGGTCATGCGCATTTCACATTATATCGACCTGGGTTCCATGGCTCCTCTACACACAAGGAATTCTCCAGTTGGAACTTTATTGAAGATTTATGATAAAAACATCCTAAAGATTGATTCTATACTTAGTTTGAAATGTTTTAAGACCTGTAATGTAACTTTTTGACGTTTTTGTCCAAAGTTATGCCTGACCTGCGCGAGCGTTTGGATATGTGTACCTAACACCCTAACAAAAGTAGCTACTTGATCATAAATAATGGACATTATCGAACAAATCAAGCATTTATTGTGGAACTGCGATTCCTGGGAGTGCATTCTGATGAAGATCAACAAAGGTAATGGAATATTTATAATGTAATTTCTGATTTCTGTTGACTCCAACACGGAACATTTATTTTTCTGAGCGCCGTCTCAGATTATTGCATGGTTTGCTTTTTATGTAAAGTCTTTTTTGAAATCTGACACAGCGGTTGCATTAAGGAGAGGTATATCTATATTTCCATGTCTAACACTTGAATTTTCATCGACATTTATAATGAGTATTTCTTTAAAATGATGTGACTCTCTGCAATATCACCGGATGTTTTTGGAAATAGTGAACGTAACGCGCCAATGTAAACTCAGATTTTTTTATATTAACTTTATCAAACAAAACATACATGTATTGTGTAACATGAAGTCCTATGAGTGTCATCTGATGAAGATCATCAAAGGTTAGGGATTCATTTTATCTCTATTTGTGCTTTTTGTGACTCCTCTCTTTGGCTGGAAAAGTGGCTGAGTTTTTCTTTGGAATCGGACACTGTGGTGGGATTAACAAGAAGATTACCTTTTAAAACGGTATAAGATACATGTATGTTTGAGGAATTTTAATTATGAGATTTCTGTTGTTTTGAATTTGGCGCCCTGCACTTTTACTGGCTGTTGTCATATCGATCCCGCTAACGGGATTGCAGCCCTAAGACGTTTTTTATAATATCGCTTGATCGTTTTTGCAACTGCACTTGAAGAAACTTTTAAAATTCTTGAACTTTTCCGAATTGATTTATCTTTATCTACTCTTTTCTCTCTGCTCTAGCTGCGGGCGATTCCCTGATCCACCTCTAAGCAGACGACACCATTCTGTATACTTCTGGCCCTTCCTTGGACACTGTGCTATCTAAGCTCCAAAACGAACTTCAATGCCATACAACACTCCTTCCGTGGCCTCCAACTCATTCCAGACTCATATAAAACATCTCCAATCCAAAATCAAATCTAGAATCGGCTTTCTATTTCGCAACAAAGCCTCCTTCACTCACGCCACCAAACTTACCCTGATCTCCAAAACAAATCTAGGTGTGCCTCCTTCACTCACGGACTTAGTAAAACTGACTATCCTACCGATCCTCGACTTCGGCGATGTCATCTACTAAATGGCTTCCAATACTCTACTCAGCAAACTGGATGCAGTTTATCACAGTGCCATCCGCTTTGTTACTAAAGCACCTTATACCATCCACCACTGCGACCTGTATGCTCTAGTCGGCTGGCCCTCGCTACATATTCGTCGCCAGACCCACTGGCTCCAGGTTATCTACAAGTCCATGCTAGGTAAAGCTCCGCCTTATCTCAGTTCACTGGTCACGATGGCAACACGCACCCATGTTGACATAGCCTTGTATAAAATGTGTTATGAAAGAAATGCAGTAATGTACACTAAAAAGTGGAGCCTTGTGTTAAATGCATTATGAAGAATAGTGAGCAATGTGGACTCCATGAAATATTAAATGTGTTATGAAGAAAATTGTGTAGGCCTAATGTTGTCTACACAACGAAAGGGCATTTCTGTCTACAAGTGCACCAGTATCTCAAAGTATTAAGCGAAATCAAGTATAGAAAACAGAATTGGCATTAATAATAAATGAAAATAAAAACTTAAACTCTTGTATTATAATTATTTTTGTGACAAAATATTAATAAATGTGGGATACAAAAAAAAGGCAGTGTAGAACACCATTGCCCATCATGCATTGCAAAATATTTTTCCGAAGTTTGCAATCACAAAATGTATTTTTCTATGCATGAAGTAGCTCAAAAAGGTTTCTTTTCACATGATTTGAGCCACACAAAAATGCACAAAATAGTTCAGTGTGAGATTGTGTTGTTCAGAAAGACCATGCACTCTGCTGTGTGTGTTATTTGTGTGTGTGTGCAAACATGCATGCCTATGTGGTTGGTTGTTTGTGTGGGTGTGAGAAAAAGAAGGGGATGGGGAATCGATAGCATTGTCTTTCGATACAGATGATTTTGTTGTAGATAGTATTTAAGTTGTCAGAGATCAATTGGGTGTAAGCTCTTGGGTTCCAATTGGTTTCCTATCAAATTAACCAAATTTCTAAACTCTCTGTCATCCTCCAATTCCAATCCCACCATATTTAACCAACACGGTCTCTCCTCTCACCCCGCCCCGCCCACTAAGATACGTAATCCTCAACAACACCGCTGTGTGAGCAAATCATTAGGAGGATTTCCAGCTCTGGAACAGGAGAAAGGCAATTTAGTATCTGGGCTTCATGGACCTGAAAATGTGTTTTTACATTGCACTAATTTGATTTACTTTGCAATACTAATTATCCAACTGTGATAAATATTAATGAAATCTACATCTCCCCATAATTTATCATACTCATTCTATTAACTGTATGAGTCAGAATCAATTTTGGAACTCCAACAATTAATTTGTCAACATAAATCTCAGGGTACCAAACACAACAAACCAATGAGTATTAGGGAGGCATTTGAATAACCATTAGCTTGTTTGCAAAGTTGATGTATTAAAATTGATACAAATGACTTAATTGACAACAGGGCCCTGGGCATGAGCGACATAAGTGGTCACTTAAGGCTCCTGGCTGCTAGGGGGCCTCTGACCAAAACATTATTATTTTTTTATGAAAAAATGTAGGAACTCAGTATGGGTCGCAATTTACAGTTGAGAGATACAATAATACAATCCTAAGTGGCAATTTTGAAATTTGGTTGGGCATCAGCAGTTTTTCTCTTGATATGCCAGTCACTGACATCTACTCAATTACCCCATGTCAGCTAATATTTTGTTGATTGTAACTTAGTCAGCCAGCTATCTAAACGTGTCGTAATCCATGGTTGAATTACCGACCAGGCACACAGGGCAAGTGCCCACGGGCCCTGACCTCAAGGGGGCCCAAATAAATGTTGTTATTCACTCTCACGCAGATATTATATTAACTTTAGTCATGGCAAAATTTGTAGGATTGCAGATAATTAGCTTTAAAACTTCACAAATGTCTCTCCACCCAGTGGCATAATGACTAGCTTTGCATGAAATTAAGTCTAAAATGTATTTTTTCTTCGCTGTCAAAATGTTGCGAAGGAAGGAGGATGCGGGCAGTTCAAGTTCTATTTCACCGCATAAACGCTTCGCTCAGTCCTTGCAAAATTATTACCTCAGAATGCTCTCCAAGGAAGGTGTTTTTTGACGGTAACAACATGCTGACGACCTGCTGCTTCAGAAGACTGGAAAGAGAAAACTTTCTTTACCATATATTTGTCTTTAAGTAAATATTGTTAAATAGGAATAAATCATTTAAGCTGTATTTAGATTGATATTGCTAGCTACTGTACTTATTTACCTCAGCCTGCATAGCCAGACAGTTTTATTTAGCTAATGTTGGCTAGATTGCTAGCAAGCTACTGTAACTCTTATTGCAGCTTTCTGTTTGTATGTAGCTTGCACTTCAATGGCATCCCTCGAGGAGGAATTATTTTATCTTTCCAACCAGGCGAAGTACTATGAAGACACCACTGATCTCGACAAGAGGCACAACATTCAGAGAAATTCACAATCCAGAGTAACGTTAAGCAGTTAACTTCTATTAGATAACTGGACGGGTTAAGCTATGTACCACCATTTTTCAACAACCATTTACCATCTACTGTTAGCTAGTTGCTAGCTATACATATAGCTCAGTGTAGGCTGCTGAGGGGAGGCTGGTTCATAATAATGTCTGGAATTGAGTAAATGGAATGGTGTCAAACACGTGGTTTCCATGTGGTTGATACCATTCAACCACATGGAAACCTCAGCAGCCTCCACTGATATAGTTACAGTACAGTACCAGTCAAAAGTTTGGACACATCTACTCATTCCAGGTTTTTTTTTTATTTGAACTATTTTCTACATTGTAGAATAACATGAAGACATCAAAACTATGAAATAACACATGGAATCATGTAGTAACCAAAAGAATGTGAAACAAATCCAAATATATCTTATATTTGAGATTCTTCAAAGTAGCCACCTTTTGACTTGATGACAGCTTTGCACATTCTTGACATTCTCTCAACCAGCTTCATGAGGTAGACACCTGGAATGGATTTAAATTAACAGGTGTGCCTTGTTAAAAGTTCAATTGTGTAATTTCTTTCAATCTTAACGTGTTTGAGCAAATCAGTTGTGTTGTGAAAAGATAGGGGTGGCATACAGAAGATAGCCCTATTTGGTACAAGACCAATACCATATTATGGCAAGAACAGCTCAAGTAAGCAAAGAGACATGACAGTCCATTATTACGTTAAGACATGAAGGTCAGTCAATCTGGAAAAGTTCAAGAACTTTGGAAGTTTCTTCAAGTGCAGCCACAAAAATCATAAAGCACTATGATG
Organism: Oncorhynchus gorbuscha; assembly: GCF_021184085.1. NCBI lineage: Eukaryota > Metazoa > Chordata > Actinopteri > Salmoniformes > Salmonidae > Oncorhynchus > Oncorhynchus gorbuscha. The sequence continues at coordinate 65,879,999 of NC_060175.1, read as the reverse complement.
AAATTGTCTCTCATGAGGACCGCACAGGAAAGGAAGACCCAGAGTTACCTCTACTGCAGAGGATAAGTTCAATTGAGTTACCAGCCTCAGAAATTGCAGCCCAGATAAATGTAACAGACACATTTCAACATCCTGTTCAGAGGAGACTGCGTGAATCAGGCCTTCATGGTTGAATTGTTGAAAAGAAACCACTACGAAAGGACACCAATAAGAAGAAGACTTGCTTGGGCCAAGAAACACAAGCAATATACATTAGACCAGTGGAAATCTGTCCTTTGGTCTGATGAGTCCAAATTAGAGATTTTTGGTTATAACCGCCCTGTCTTTGTGCGACTTAGAGTAGGTGAATGGATGGTCTCCGCATATAGAGTTCCCACCGTGAAGTATGAGATGTGATGGTGTGGGGTGCTTTACTAGTGACAATGTCTATGATTTATTTAGCATACAAGGCATACTTAACCAGCATGGCTACCACAGCTTTCTGCAGTGATACGCCATCACATTTGGTTTGCGCTTATTGGGACTATCATTTGTTTTTCAAAAGGACAATGACTCAACACACCTCCAGGCTGTGTAAGGGCTATTTGACCAAGAAGGAGAGTGATGGAGTGCTGCATCAGATGACCTGGCCTAGTCAATCACCCGACCTCAACCCAATTAAGATGGTTTGGGATGAGTTGGACCACATAGTGAAGGAAAAGCAGCCAACAAGTACTCAGCATATGTTGGAACTCCTTCAAAACTGTTGGAAAAGCATTCCAGGTGAAGCTGGTTGAGAGAATGCCAAGAGTGTGCAAAGCTGTCATCATGGCAAATGGTGGCTACTTTGATATATATTTTGATTTGTTTAACACTTTTTGGTTACTACGTGATCCCATATGTGTCATTTCATAGTTTTGATGTCTTCACTATTATTCTACAACGTAGAAAATAGTAAAAATAAAGAAATACTTATAGCTAGGTGTCTAGCTATAAGTTAAACTTGATCATTCAAATGGATAGGTGTTAATGGTGTCTTCTCTAGACAGACACAGAGAGGGGGGAGGAAGAAAATTGGGCAGAAAGCATGGAAGTGAGAGTGAGAGTTTACGTCTCTGTCTCCTACCCTGTTCCATTTAACCATACTCCGGTTCTCTGGGAGCTAGTGGTTCTGCCCAACACCCAGCTGTGGATCCACCTGATGTCTTCCATTTCCAACCACCCTCCAACCTTTCATTACATCATCAACTACTGTTGTTGTCGCCATGTTCACATTATCTGCTAAGAAAGTTTTCGTGCTGTCATAACGGGCACATAATATGTGGGATACACATATGAACTAAAAACACTGGCATTGAAAACACTTAGCAGCAGTGCCTGGACTTTGGAGTCTGCTTCTTCAAGTCTCCCTTCTGAGACTGGCTGCCTGTCGAGAACAAATGACAGGCAGAACCTCCCATCCACACAGCAACCATCTCCTCTATATTCCACACACCAGAATTCAGCATTATAGTCTGATTGCCATGCTAGTGCACAAACAATATAAATGAATGACAGAACTGTACCAAAAACGATCAAAGTTTATGTATTAAAATCTTAAATATTGCCAGGTTGGTTTTCACAGCTGTTTCACAAGATGTCCATTATTGTAAGTTGTAAGGTATCCTTTGATGATATTTATTTGTTACACATTATTCATTGTTCTATCCTAGGACCTACAATAGATACATATATATTCAACCACAACGGGTGTACTAATGAGCTATGCAAGATATATCTTTTTTTCATAATAGAGGACTATTATTATTATATTATTTCAGTGTAGATAAGAAAGGGCAGGAATAAAAACATGACACACAGACATGCCAGTGTATGAAACCAAGGGATTTGCATATGAATTGGAGTGGAAATTAGCTGACTTCGTAATCTGTAGAATAAGCAACTTTTATGCGTCAAACAGATTACACGTTTTCTTCGACATTTCCCAAAAAGTAAAAAAAAGTTTAAGACATGGATTTCATGTCGTAATGTTAACAAGGTACCCAAAAGTAGTTTGAATGAATGTTTTCATTTTCTAGCTAAACAAATGTATTTAAATAGTGAAATTGTCGCAGGAATCGGCCTGGTTTGCTTAGCGATAATGAAAATAACGTCATTTAGGCTGTAATGATCTCCATAATCCTAATCATTAGGTCATCGCGCCGTTGATATAGCAACGGACGCTAATAGTTTATCGAATCCCATTGTAGCGCAGAGGGGGACACTATTTGGACGGGGGGGCATTATTTGGCATGACAGGCCCCCAAAAGGCTAGGCCCTTGATTGTCACAGTGCAAAAAATATAGCTTAGAAAGCTTTAAGAGAATATCATCTACAGCAATTTGCTTTTTTCAGTTGACATTCAATTCTGCACATTCAAAATGTCAGACTTTTTAGTTTAAAACATAGTTATTATGTTTAATTTTGAGGAATGGTTAGACTTTCTGCCACTTGCTTGATACACCCCGAACGATCTTGGATCTCTTACCAGCAAACCAAATGAGATGACACTCATACAATATTTAAGTTAGGTTACACAGGACATTCCTATAATGTTGTAAGTCTGTTGACAGAACACCTGGTCTATGTTCTTTAAAGGTTCCCATAACATTTAATTAAATGATGGTAGTTGTCTGGGATGTTGCAAGAATATACTTGTGTTATTCACATAGGTTGCACAGAACATTCCCACAATTTCCAAATAAGTCTGTTTTTATATCAAATTTGTTTTAGGTTTAACATGTCATTCCATTGATTTTCACGCAATATACATTTGACCTTGTATTGGAGATCCTAATATTACCACAACATTTTTAACATGCAAATTTGTAGCTCCTTAATAAGGATCGGACCCTTTCCTCCCCCCATTTTCTCCTAAAATGACATACCCAAATTCATCTGCCTGTAGCTCAGGACCTGAAGCAAGGATATGCATATTATTGATACCATTTGAAAGGAAACACTTTGAAGTTTGTGGAATTTTTAAAATGAATGTAGGAGAATATAACACTTTAGATCTGGTAAAAGACGATACAAGGAAAAAAAACGTGTTTTTTTGTAAAAAAAATTGTACCATCATGTTTGAAATGCAAGAGAAAGGCCATAATGTATTATTCCAGCACAGGCAAATTTAGTGTATATGCAAAGTTTTAGACTGATCCAATGAACAATTGTATTTCTGGAAAAAAATGATATCAATGATATCAAATTAGGCACATCTGTGCACTCTCCTCAAACAATAGCATGGTATTCTTTCACTGTAATAGTTACTGTAAATTGGACAGTGCAGTTAGATTAACAATAATTTTAAGCCCTCTGCCAATATCAGATATGTCTATGTCCTGTGAAATGTTCTTGTTACTTACAAACTCACGCTAATCACATTAGCCTACGTTACCTCAACCGTCCCGATCCTGTAGAAGTTAAAGCATAAGAAGGCAGATTGAAATACATCCCCATTATAATTCTCTCCAAATGTAATGGCAATTCACATTTGAAGGTGATATAGAGACCCATGGCGTTTTTCTACGCTTCATATTTTTACAATCTGCACATTCATAGGACATTTGAACATTATTTAATCGTACAAACATAAACATATGTAGAAAAGTCCAAAGGTGTGAGTATTTTCCCGAAAGCACTGTACAAGTATATCCCTGGGTTAGTTATGTCTAAGGTTGAAACGAAAGCATGGAACTCCTGATTGACCATATTACCATGACAATATAATGAAAACATAAGTTGTAAGAGAGCTTCCCAGGTAGCGCAGAGGATAAAAGACTTGGCTTGTGAACTGAACACTGCAGTTTCAAACCCGACATGTGCAGATTATCAACGTCTAAAGTGTAAAACAAATATGGATGTGTTTACATATATGATTAAATGATGTTTAGATGTCCTATGATTAAAATGTGGTGGGTTGATCACCACGTCCTGCAAAAACCCCCAGCATAGGCTGGTGACCAGTCTTTGTTGTGTTTCCACTGGTGACCAGACTTTCCTGTGTTTTGGACACATAAGCTGGTCACCTGCAAGACCAGCATCAAGTCACATCATGATGGCTTGCAAAGTGATGATTCATTCCTATGGAATCCAGCCTGACTCGGCATATCTACAAATTTGAACATTTATTCACGCAAAATCTGCATTCAGAATGACTGCCAGGGTTAGAAAGGTGAATAAATGAGACGACCTAAATGCCCACAAGACTCGTCTGAACGTCCCCCGGTATGAGTTACAAAGATTCATGGCAGTGTATACAGAGACTGTTTAGTGCCTCTCTCAGATATAGGACAGACACTTCAGAACAAACTTAGTCCCCCCCAAAAACGTCTAAATTATCTAGCTTAGTAGAACTCCAACATTTCCCAGTAAAAGACACATCAAACTGGTTAAGCTATTGAAGAATCCATGTTAAACAGGCCAATCCCATGTTGAACAGGCTAATGTCTAACTTCCTAAACATGCTCTTTAGTGATTTACTTTGTTAGTTATACTCAGTTTATTATGTACACCACCCCTTTCACAAACATGGTTTTCTCCTACAGAGAGTCAAGTGGCCATAGCTTGGTATATAAAGCAGGCAGATAGGCATTGAGGCATTCACTTACTGTTCGATTGAAATGTTAGAAAGGGCAAAACGAGTGACTGAGGCTTGTGCCGGTTCCAATATCTCAGAAATGGCTGGCTTTTCACGCACACTAGTGTCTTAGGGTTTACTGAGAATGGGGCATCAAACAAAAAGCATCCAGTCAGCGCCAGTCCTGTGGGCGAAAGCATCTGGTTGATGAGAGAGGTTGGAGGAGAATGGGAAGAATCGTGGAAGCTAACCGGCGGGTCACAAAAAGACAAATAGCGAATGTTTTCCTGTACAAGAGTGGTGGGCAGAACGGCTATTACAGCAGAGGACTGGTTCCACTTCGATCAGCTAAAAACATGAAAAATCAGCTTCAGTAGGCACTCAACACCAACATTGAGTAGTGGAAAAACTTTGCCTGGTTCAATGAATGTCGGTCTCTGTTGCGTGCGTATTGCTGATGACAGTGTCAGGATTTGGCTTAAGCAGCATGAGTCCATTGTCCCATCCAGCTTGTTGTCAACAGTACGGGCTTGGCAGTGGTATAACGATGTGGGGAATGTTTTCCTGGCACACGTTAGGTCCATTGAGACCAATACCTTGTAGAAACGATGCCCCGAACAATTCAGGACGCTCTGGAGGCAAAGAGGGTTCGACCCAATACTAGATGGGTATACCCAATAAACTGCCCACTGAGCATATATCACCTATGTAACTGCACATGGAATGGACTCAAAATGCGATTACTTCCTGTAGTTTAGAACGTTAACATTTTTCATTGACTTCTGCCTGAATCTTCCTTGCGCACGCGAAAATCACAGGAAGTCATGTGATTGCTTATTGAGTCTCTTGGTAGACTAGCATGACTGATTCAAGTTTCTCCGGTGATGAAGTTATCCCATTTCCCGTGACAGAAAAAAATGTGAAATGTGAAAAAAACAGAGCAGACAGGATTCCATATTCTATACTTCAGTCTGAGGAATTCTCAGACTTTTTTATGTTCTTTTTTCTGTTTAGTGTTATGGAGCATGTTACTAGGACATTATTAAAAGACTCCATTTGACTCTCCTGCGCCTGACTTTCCTGCCACTTATACACATATGCCTGACAGCCTGGCTCGCAGTCGGCGTTCCAATCCATTGCAAAGGTGTTCGATGGGGTTGAGGTCAGGGCTCTGTGCAGGCCAGTCAAGCTCTTCCACACCAATCTTGACAAACCATTTTTGTATGGACATAGCTTTGTGCACAGGGGCATTGTAATGCTGAAACAGGAAAGGGCCTTCCCCAAACTGTTTCCACAAAGATGGAAGCACAGAATCGTCTAGAACGTCATTTGTCTGCTGTTGCATTAAGTTTTCCCTTCACTAGAACTAAGGGGCATTGCCCAAACCATGAAAAACAGCCCCAGAAAAGTATTTCCCCTCCACCAAAAATTACAGTTGGCACTATGCATTCGGCCATATGGCATTCTCTTGGCATCTGACAAACCCAGATTCGTCCGTCGGACTGCCAGATTGTGAAGCATGATTCATCACCCCAGAGAACGCGTTTCCACTGCTCCAGAGTCCAATGGCGGTGAGCTTTACACCACTCGGCATTGCGCATGGTGATATTAGGCTTGTGTGCAGCTGCTCGGCCATGGGACCTATTTCATGAAGCTCCTGACGAACAGTTCTTGTGCTGACGTTGCTTCCAGAGGCAGTTTGGAACTCGGTAGTGAGTGTTGCTACTGAGGACAGACTATTTTTACACGTTACACGCTTCAGCACTCGGTGGTACCGTTCTGTGAGCTTGTGTGGCCTACCACTTTGTGGCTGAGCCTTTGTTGCTCCTAGACGTTTCCACTTCACAATAACAGCACTTACAGTTGATCGGGGCAGCTCCAGCAGGACAGAAATCTTACAAACGGACTTGTTGGAACTGTGGAATCTTGTGATGGTGCCACAGTGAAAGTCACTGAGCTCTTCAGTACGGGCCGTTCGTTTGTTTACGGCGATTGTATGGCTGTGTGCTCAATTTTTATTCACCTGTTAGCAACGGGTGTGGCTGAAATAGCCAAATCCAAATATGTATAGGGGTGTCCACATACCTTTGGCTATACAGTGTAATAATTTAGCCTTCTCAACTTGTTCAACAGCCACACCATTCATCACCAGACTCAGCTGAGGTCTAGAACTTAGAATGATATGTACCAAATACAATGCACCATAGTTTTAGAGATGTTCTGGACCAGTTTATTACTGGCCACCCATTCCAAAACAGACTGCAACTCTTTATTAAGGGTTTGAGTGACTTCATTATCTGTGGTTTCTGATGAGTATATGGTTTCAGCATACATTGACACATGCTTTGTTTTACGCCGGTGGCAGGTCATTGGTCAAAATAGAAAAGAGTACAGGGCTTAGAGAGCTGCCCTGCGGTACACCACACTTGACATGTTTGACATTAGAGAAGCTTCCATTAAAGAAAACCCTTTGAGTTCTATTAGATAGATAGCTCTGAATCCACAATATGGCAGAGGTTGAAAAGCTATAACACATAAGTTTTCTCAACAACAAGTTATGGTGAATAATATAAAAGGCTGCACTGAAATCTAACAGTACAGCTCTCACTATCTTCTTATTATCAATTTATTTCAACCAATCATCAGTCATTTGTGTCAGTGCAGTAGATGTTGAGTGCCCTTCTCTATAAGCATGCTGAAAGTCTGTTGTTAATTTGTTTACAGAGAAATAGCATTGTATTTGGTCAAACACAATTTTTTACAACAGTTTGCTAAGAGCTGGCAGCAAGCTGATCGGTCTGCTGTTAGAGCCAGTAAAGGCCGATTTACCGCTCTTGGGTAGCGGAATTACTTTGGCTTCCCTCCAGGCCTGAGGACAAAGACTTTCCTCTAGGCTCAGATTAAAGATATTACAGATAGGAGTGGCTATAGAGTCAGCTACCATCCTCAGTAGCTTTCCATCTAAGTTGTCAATGCCAGGAGGTTTGTCGTTATTGATAGATAACAATATTTTTTTCTACCTCTCCCCCACTAACTTTACAAAATTCAAACTTTTCTTTCATTATTCATTTTTTTCTGCGTGAGCACGATGGCTGACTGTTCATTGCTGGTATATCCTGCCTAAATTCGCCCTACTTTGCCAATGTAATCATTCAAATAATTGACAACATCAAATGGTTATGTGATGAATAAGCAATCTGATTCGATGAAAGATGGAGTTGAATTCGTCTTTCTGCCCATAATTTATATAATTGATCTTGGCTTCATCAGAATGAGGAAGAGAGGTACCAATACCTTTCAGTGCATATTAATGTATAAACCTGGAAGACTCCAATAATGAATTAAAATTTATGCCTCACAAATGATAAAACAATTTCTTAAAAATAAAAAACACATCAAATAAGCACAAAACTATTTCTATCAATATATGTGTTTTTACATGTATATCGATTGATTATTTAATCAATTAATGCATCTTATTGTACCCAACGATAAATAACACATTTTTCTAAACCAATCCAATCTGTTAGTTAGACTTATTGCACCCGTTACTGAAATGGTTGTTCCAGTTCAGAGAATTTAGGTATTCTCATTATTTCATCCTTCTAACCCTGGCAGTCATTCTGAATGCAGATCGTGGGAATCCACTTTGGCTGGATTCCAATAGGAATTAAACGTCACTTTGCAAGCCAGCATAATGTGACTTGATGCTGGTTTTTCTTTATCTTATGCTCGTCACCAGTGTCCAAAACACAGCGAATGCTGATTACCAGGAAAAACACAGCGAAGGCTGGTCACTAGCAAAAACACAGCGAATGCTGATCATCAGCAAAAACACAACAAAGGCTGGTCACCAACGAAAACCAGGAAAAACACAGCGAAGGCTGGTCACTAGCAAAAACACAGCGAATGCTGATCATCAGCAAAAACACAACAAAGGCTGGTCACCAACGAAAACACAACAAAGGCTGGTCTGCCAGCATAACCAGCTAGACTGTGCTGGTCGGCCAGTAGAACCAGTTAGACCATGCTGGTCAGACCAGCTTCATCAGCTCGTCAGATCAACTTGACCATCATCAAACCAGCACTTACCAGCATAGACCAGCATGGACCAACTTGAAATACATACTGGTCTATGCTGTTGATTTTCAGAAGGGTGGGCCTACAATTCAATCTGGAGATGAACATAATAGGGATGTATTCCAATTGACTTTCTTATGCTTTAAGGACATTTGCATACTGAGAATGTTGTGGTAATATTAGGTAAACATTTTGTAATGCTCTTGAAATGTTCCTAAGGATCTCCAAGACAACATGAAATGTATATGGTGTGAACATCAGTGCAATAATATGTTCAGCCTTAAACAAGTATGCTATGAATGTCATGAAAACCAACTTATTTGGAGAATGTGAAACATTGTTCTGTGAATCTTTAAAGAACTCAGAAAGGCTGTTCTGTCAACTTTATTGCAGCATCGAATGAATGTTTTTTTTGGATCCTCATATAAACATTATCGGAACGTTAGCACAACTGGACAGTTTAGTGAACCTATCTCTTGTCATTACCCCACAATGCTCCCACAACCTAAATAAGCATTATGGGGACCTATAAAGAACAGACAAAATGTGTTCTGGGAACGTTATTGTAACATCAAGTGCATGTTTCTTGCACCCTAAAATTTACGTTGTAGAATCATCCGCACAACAGGACAGTTTTTGTGTTTTGGGAACATATCTTTTGTGATGTCCCCACAATGTTCCCACCAGAATGTTCTCATAACCTAATGAAATATTCTAGGAACCTTTAAAGAGAAGACTAAATGTGTTCTGGGAATATTCTTGCAACATCAGGCGAAAATTTTCTACAAATATTGTATAGTCATCAGCAAAACCTGAACAGTTTTTGTGTTTGAGAACATTTTCCGCAACCTAACGATTGTTCTGGGAACACATGGTTTGCTGGAAAATCATTGCTGGTACATTTTGTTATTACATTACGTTATTACATTATGTGCTGCTCTTTACAGATGTTGTGCACAACATTTGAGTGAATATTAGAACTATCCAAGGATATATATACATTTTTTTAATTGAAGAAAAAAAAGTGTTATCAAAAACATTCTTTGAATGTTTTTTGGGGATGTTATCATCCTAATGTTAGTTTAAACACTAACTACAACTTCATGGGAATCTTAGCAAATGTTTTGGGGGAATTTTCCCTCCTTGGGCCATACCAGATACCTGGTGGGATGATCAGATCAGATCCAGCACACCGCAGCCACAGATCCCAGAAGCAGCCCTCACTGCTTATCCAAACATGGATGAATAATATATTTAGCGGCCCATTAGAAGCTCCTGACAACGCGTTAATGGAGGCTGATAAAACCTGGCTAATTCCCAGACAGAGGTTTTGTCACAGCTGATCAAATCATGCCGCTTGCTCGTCATAATTAATTACTGATATGGGGCAGATTGTGAAGTGCGTGCCAAGCACTCAAGTGTCTCCCTCGTTTCTACCCCTCCATCCTCACATTCACCCATCCACCCATCCACTCATCCACCCATTACTTCCTTCTCCTAAATCCCATGCCCCAGTAGGAGCATGACTGTTTGGAGTGCCAGATGAGGATGTGGATGAGCAGACACCTGCACGTGGGGCTTACATCTACAGTGACTTCTCTCTGAGTTACAGTATATGCTGAAGTAAGGTCAATGTGGTATCTGAGCCTCTTGAATGAGATACATATTTTGCATGAGGCTGGAACGTCTTGTTCTTACATTGCTAATTCTCTTGACTGCACCAACAGCAGCTGTCACATGGATCCCACAGCTCGTTCCCAACATATCTTTCTCTGTTTCAGAATGGCCCCTTGATGTTTCCGTCGTGGCTACGAGACATTCTTGGAACATAAACGGTAGCATGGGCCTGATTGCATCAAAGTAGATAAGATACTGTAGGTGGTCTATGTTGCTAGACCTTTATTATATTTAATATTTGTTTTACTATGTTCTCTCTCAGTTTGTACAATGCTCTGACGGCATCTCCATAGTCGTGTGATACATCTGACACCTTCTCTTGTTCATGCCTTATCTTTGTTAAAGTCCGTCTGCTGGGTTATGAGTCATCCTTCATGTAGTCCCGATAGGGATGTCTATTTTCTAAGTAAGACATTGAAGAGGTGGATGGACAATATGATACAGGCGGGACGGTTCTGGAAAAGCAGTGTCGATAAAGCTAACAATTAGGGATTTGGAATCAGAATGCTGCTAGGCTAACAGTACAGGGCTCTATTGGACTATTGACATGCTGTCAGTCTGATAATCAATCTCATTGTGTTGAGAGGGCTCAGGGCCCAGCTGTTGACATGCTGACAATTTGGGGCCAATATGCTGAGAGTATGTGTCCTTATTATCTGTATGCTAAATGTTTGGGTCCTTTGAGTCGATACTCTGAGACAGGGGCCTGGCTGATGTCATGTGAACAGTTTGAAGCTTTAGTGTAAATGGGCTGAGGGTCTTAGGGACCCAGGTTTTGTATACAAATAGTTTGGGGGGTTTGGTGTTATTTCAGCTGAGAGTTTTGTTTCTTCATTGTTACAATGCTAACACTTTGGGGAACTCCAAAGGATGAAGTGCCAAGTTTCGGGGCTGTGTCTGAGAGTGCTGCTCTTGGCAGGGCAGTGAGGTGCGGAGGAGGAGGTGATGAACAATGATTGTTCCGATCCTCCCTGTGCGATGCCGTGCCCTGCCCTCCGTAAGCCAGAGAACATCAGGAACAGACGGAGAGAAGGGGTGAGGGGGCGGGCGAAGAGGCGATAGACAGAGATTAGGTCCACTGACAGGGCGCTCTACTGTCGCAGAGAGAACGCTCCCAGTTCCTGTTGGATTCGATGGCAGCACTCCAGGAGAGACTCAGGGGGCAAAGTGAAGGGCACATGCCACAATGCCACATATTTTTTTTAACTGACAGGAACCCTTAGAATATCTGTGAGGGAACACAGTACCCCCAGTCTGCCACACATAGTACAGTAGGGGAATGACTTCACTGCTTGGTTTGGTGGTTAATGTTTTTGGCAGGTGCTTTGATGTAGCTGAGGGCTGTGTTTGCTCGCAGTCTATAAAAAAAATCTTCAGAATCATGAATAAGCAGTAGCTCTCCACCAGTTGATAAATTAGATTCATGTGAGAGACAGTCTTTAGGCTGAGGCCCAATGCATTCTCACGATTGCCACTGGAAGGTCTCTCTCTCTCATTCTGACAGGGAAAGGGATTTGGCTCAAGGGTAAGTGTGTGTGTGTGAGCGTGCATGCGTGCGTGCGTGCGTGCGTGCATGCATGTAAAATGGTTAGAAGAAGGGAGGTGAGAGAACAATATCAAGACATGATGAGAGAGAGACCCTGCAGAGTATCCCTAATACCCCTCACCACCCCTCTCCTACCTTGCCAAAGACAAAGCCCTGAGTATGCCACACAGCATGGGCCTACAGAGACTCTCCGCATGCATCTGTCCATCCCCCATCACTGACACAGTCACCCCAGTTTACCAGCTTCAGATGGAAACTGGTACCTGTTGTCCAATGTCTCTTTTCACTGAGCCAGGAAAGGTCAGGGGGGGAGGAGAAAGACGGATAGAAATAAAGTGAAAAGGGCTAGAGTGTGGTGGTGGGGAGGGGTTGAGGTGGATCATCACACAATGTTGGGTCCACGGTGAGATTTGTTTAAATCATATAATCCCCAAATGTATTTCAAATAACATTATTGCAGCAGTCTGTTTTTTGGTGAAGTGGTCAATTGTATTGTCTAACTACAGTAAATGATGACAACACATGATTCACGTTTGAGGGTGTTGATTTTGTCCTTTTAGCAGCAGCAGCCCTGTAAACTTCCCCATGCTACTGCATTTAAAAAAAAAATCTATCCGTAGGAACAGATCATTAGACTTGAAATATGTCATGTTCAAAGAAATGACAAGGAGGAGCACATCATGGGGGTGGCAGGTAGAGTGTTGGACTAGCAACCGGAAGGTTGCAAGATCAAATCCCTGAGCTGACAAGATAAACATCTGCCGTTCTGCCCCTGAACAAGGCAGTTAACCCACTGTTCCTAGGCCATCATTGAAAATAAGAATTTGTTCTCAACTGACTTGCCTAGTCAAAAAATGAATCTAAGGTAGCACAGCCTTCCTACAAGGACAACTTCACTCCAGAGGGTTCTCATCTCATTTACAGTCCAGAAATACAGTGGAATTACTATCTTCGATTCCTATTTCCTCTCTCTCCATCCACTTCCTCTTTCATCATCTCCTCTCTCTCCATCCATTTCCTCTCTCTCCAGCTCCTCTCTCCATCCATTTCCTCTCTTTCGTATCTTCTCTCTCCATCTACTCTCTCTCCATTTCCTCTCTCTCCATCTCTTCTCTCTCCATTTTTTTTCATTCTCTCTCCATTTCTTCTCTCCATCTCCTCTCTTTCTTTTGGGAGAATTTTAAGCATCTGAGATGCACAACAGTGGGATCTTCTGTCCTCTGACATCAGTATGGGAGATGGAGACAGGGAAAGGTACTGTAGGCCTGCAGAAGGAGACTCTCACTCAATGAATTACTGCAACCTTGAGAGATGAAGGAGCTGAGTCAGAGCTGAGTCAGAGCTGAGGCCATCTCCCCCACCAAGAGAAGGAGAATAAAGTGGTCTAAAATCTAATCTTAACCCCGCACTGACGCAGAGAGCAAGAGAGAGACTCATTAACACCCATCTCTCTCTTGTGATTGCAGATAGTCTAAGCCGTGCTAATTGATATTCTGCTGTTTGTTTGCTATGGGGATTATCTCTCTCTGTGTGTGTGTGCATGCCTGCGTGTACGTGTGTGTCTACTCTGAAAACTCAGCAGGTCCTAATTGCACATATCCATCTCAAACAGGAGCAATGTGGCGAGATGATTATCCCAAATCCTCCCCGAGTCCAAATCAATAGATAAAGGGAGGGGAAGAAAAAAAGACTGCCAGATACCGACAGACACTGGGAAGTCCATCCACTGCAGTCAACCTCGCCATGGGGATGGCTTTGAACTTCTGTTACCATGCTTAATCTCCCTGTCACACTAAAACAGAGTTTAACTCGCCATAGTAAACACAGAATCTGGAACAGACTGGAGAATGGTGGCGAAACTGAATTCTACTGAGGTGCACGGGAACTCCATCAGAACTCTGGTGACTGTGGAGATCGTGAGAGGATGGGCAGGAGGCTCTCTGGAGCTGCAGTAACTCTTGCTCCAACAGCCACCACCTCCATCACAACACCCATCACCACCGCTCCACACCCACCCTCCACCTACATCTATACTTCCACCTCCTCACCATCCACGGACCCATTTCCCACTGTGCGATCACATAACTATTATTAAGCGTTATCATACACCGTATGTAAAGGGATACACGATGAACAGGTCATACGACTGCTATGACACCGATCTCAGTAGCAACAACAAGGAAGTAGAAACAGTCTGCCTCTTCGGTTATTAGAGCTTGGCTGGGTAGTTGGGAGGGATGGTACCGATATTACCATACCCTCCTCCATTGGCAAGCCCTCACAGGGCGACAGTTTTATTTCCTTTTTACAAGTGCTGCATAAATGTCTAAAACAACAACAACATATGACTCAAACAGTGCCTTCAAAAAGCCTCACTATCCTTAATGACTAATTCAGCTCTTGGATGACATATTCTCTCAAAGTGCTGAGAGAAAGAGGGCTGGTGTCAGAGAGTTACTTTACACTGTGATTTCTCCACCACACCACATCAACATTACTATATGACTAATGCAGCCCCCTTCATTTTCTGCTACGAATTAATTGCTGGCGTAATGATATGAAGTGCACATTTAAATGTATCGATTTGATTCTTGTTTGATTTGGTAGAGTGGAAATATCAGCGCGGCAGGCGAGCCGGAGTGCAACTATTTATGTACGTGTTAAGTGGCATATTGAAACATGAATTACTCTACAAATCAAAGCAAAAAGGACTGGGCTGAGAATATGAGAAAACGGATGATAAATACAAGTTGAGCTCATTAAGAGGAACATTCCAGCAGCACACAATCCTGATATGGCGAACAGAAACAAATCACCTGATTGTTAACCTGGTTGTGTATGCATTTATCTACTGTATATCAACAGACTATGTATGTACCACTTTACCCCTTTCCTTCCTCCTGCTCAAGTAGGCTGTATCACTCTATAAAAGCAAATGTCTGTGTGTGGGGGGTGGGGCTGACATCTTTACTTCCATGGTACTCCTTTCCTCCTTAATGTCAGCCTCTGGGATTTTACAAATACTACATGCACAGCACATTTTCTTTTTGGTATCATTTTTTGAACACCGCGTGTTTTCAGCAAATAGCCAATTTCCCCTTTTGTCCAGTTCATCTTGATTCATCTTTATTAAGGCGTTAGAGAATGCAAAAAAAAGAAGAAGCCCTTTCTCTTCTAATAAGCTGCCGGCTCCACTACAAGACCAGCCAGTGTGTTATTAGGCTAAGCTAAATGTACTTCCATCACTTTGGGTATTCCTCATTGCTCTCCTGGCGTATCTTCAGCAGTTTTATTATGTGACAAACACATTTTTGCTACAATATGCTGTGTTATTTAATGGAACCATTGTGGTTGAGCTGGTAGGGGATTAGGGGTAATCCATGGAGGAACGTTGCAGATAAGTAGAGACATAAAGGCATTAGCAGGAGCCTCTATTCAGGGGAAGAGTTCATTTTCTCTATAAATGTTTGGTCCAGCAATTCATCGCACAAGTGTTAGCTATACTTAAGCATGGATTCTCACAGACGAGTTGGAAACTTTAGAGTTGGAAGAGAAAAGGGGAGAGTGCACACCACAAACAATGGCACACGCAGACACATACAACTGGTATTTTAATGAACTATAACAGTGTTGCAATCCCCGACCCCTGTGTCCGTGCGGTTTAAGTTGGTACATCTAAATATGTCATTATTTTGTGTTGTTGTTGCTGCACACTGACAATTGGGGTTGTAAAAACCCTATAAATTAAGAAAAAAAGACTATATTTCCTCAAAGGGTGTGTCATGATTCATAGCAAAACATACATTTCCTTCAATTTTCCTACTATTTTACCATAATCATATCTTTTGTAGTGGGCAATTCAGAACGACGTAGATTCATAAAGCACAAACAAGCACAGAAAACACTCAAATGGACACATACTGTATATTAGCACGGGTTGGTTACATTTTGGTGTGGAGAATGTGCAGAAACTCTGTATAGTTTCTTGTTTCATAATTGAATGTAGTTCAGTAAAAAATCCAAAGACACTGAAATCCCTTTCAATTACTGAATCCCTTTCCCTTATAGCTTTACATTTTTCTCACGGTATTCTTCTTTACACAGCCTGGTGAATGACCCATGGGCGTAGTGGAGCCTGATAAATGTTATTAAAACCAAGGACTTCAAAGCCACTTGAAGTTTGCTATTCGGATCCTCTGTTAGGCACATCCATTTCTTCAGTCCCCTGCCGATCTATTTGGCAACTTGTAATGTAGACGGGAGGGAATTGGCAAATGTATTATAACAACTATTTCATGTGTGACAGTTATCCCCTGTCTTTTCAAATTACTGCTCAAGAGGCCTCAGTTTAGGTTTATGAAGAGTTGATAAAAAAAAGAAGGAATAAGGAGCGAAACAGCTAAAGTGGAGGAACTAAAGCTTAGAGCGCCGTGGGATTTGGAGTCTAGAGCTAAGAATGTAGAGTTCCATGGTTCAAAGCTAGCTCTCTGTGAAACTCATTGTTTACAACGGGGACCCTCAGACGGGTTTGCGCAACCTTGCATTTCAACAAAACAAAAGCTAAAAAGGAGGACATTAAATTTAAAACTCAGATAATAAAGAAAAATGCTTAATTTCAGCAGAAACCCAGGAAAGAGACTTGGAAAATGCTCACAGAAAATTAAAACATTTTAACTGCTGCCTTATGAGAAACAAATGATTTAATTGAGATAAATTATTCATTAGTGTTTCACAGTCGTAGTTTTAGCTGGGGTTTGAAAAGTTCAATGCAATTTGTGTTTACCGGGAGCCATCCTTGTCGAGCACAGGGAAACATAAGCACAGCCTATCATAAGCCCCTACGTACTGTAGGGCCAGGTGTTTTTCCTGAACACTTGACATTACCAGGAAAAACTCCCCGTTCCTTGTTACTGTAATAAGAGATGACTGACAACTACGTCAGCATAATCAAAGCACATTTCTTAGCTAGCGTCTTCTCGATGTGACATTGCGGAGGCTCACAAGGATCAACCGTATAACACATCCTCACAGTTATATACCTAAGGCCGTTTTTTTCTGGCCCTATCTGTACGGCGTGTTCTTCTGCTTCTATCATACAGTTGGGTGGTATTTTCTGGGACAGTGGTTCTGATCTACTTTGATCTACAGCAGTGGTGGGGATCCACGCTCCAAGAGATGAGCAGCCAGCTCTCAGAGTTGTCTAATATATAGATCAAAACTTGATCCAGGCCTTGAATAGGGCAACAATTGACAATAATTTAAATAGTTTTACTTAATGCTCAACCAGCTAAACTACAACATCTACAGTGTAAATTGTGACTGCTGTGCCTGAGTTAATAATGTGTATTTTAAGAGGAGGAGTCATTGTGATGGACATCAAGCCTGTCACCTCTCTGTCAGAGAAAGCATTAGCAGGTCAGGCAGCTTTTCAAGACAGCAGGATGGATGACACTGAAAACTAAGAGAAATGTGCTGTCTACTGTGACATCACGACATGGCCCCTCATGCCACCAGTTCAAGTTTTAATAAAAATCACTGTGGCGTTTGTATCAAGCCTCGAAACCGACAGCTTGACAACAGGCCTTTCATCTCCTATGCGAAGACTCTCAAAACTCACAATAGACTTTAGAGAAAAAAATTAAAACAATGCAGAGAAACGTTTTTAAGGTGTGAGCCGGAGCCAGCGAGTGCTGATTTGAGGAGAGCTGCTCTCACCCATGGTGGCCTGCTAGTTAAACATAGCCCAGCACATCCTCACATGCTCTTTTAGACATGTTGCCGCAGCCCTCTGGAGGGCATTGTCACGGTGACAGTGACAAGAGGGCCCAGGTAGTAGAAGCGCTGTCAGCGCTCATTTGGCTCAACTCGTTAAGGAATTAAATAAATGAACATAAAAAACAAACAAAAAAGTTTGACAGTGTGGAGGAGAGCGTCTCTTCTCTCTTCTCCTCTGAATTGGGGAAGGGGGGTGGGGGGTGACGGTTGCGTTTGAGCTGCGAACCTGTGCGACACAGCTGTATTTTCTGCTGCGAATGACTCCTTACAGGAAGTGGATCAGAGCTGAATGCTTTTCATGAGTCGCGGAGCCGATCACAGATGCTCTCCCCAAGCTCCCCCACACCGCACTGGGCAGCTCCATCCGAGGCTCCTGCCGATCCCAAGTTTCTGTGTGTGACGGCATGCAGGGAGAGAGGTGGAGATGATGTGATGAGGTTACTGCATAGAGAGAAAGACATGGTTCTACCCAGAGAGATTTCAGACACGGACTCTGAGAGAACATGAAAACAGACATTTGGACACAGATGAACATGTGCGAAAAAAGAACGAGAAAGAAATAAAGACAGCATACAGCATGGTTATGTTGTTTTCGGTGCAGACCCATCACCTGTCAATCACACCCTGTAGAGTGCTCGGCGGAGGCTGTATTCAGACAGTCATCAGCGCTGTTCCAATTCTGTCACAAGTTTCTCAGAGCTTGCTGCCACATCTATGGTAACATATGCCTGTACAACTCATCACTTACAATGTAGTAGTAGTAGTAGTAGTAGTAGTAGTAGTAGTAGTAGTAGTAGCAGTAGTAGTAGTAGTAGCAGTAGTAGCAGTAGTAGTAGTAGTAGTAGTAGTAGTAGTAGTAGTAGTAGTAGCAGTAGTAGTAGCAGTAGTAGTAGCAGTAGTAGTAGTCCTCATCTATGGTAACATATGCCTGTACAACTCATCACTTACAATGTAGTAGTAGTAGTAGTAGTAGTAGCAGTAGTAGTAGTAGTAGTAGTAGTCCTAATCTATGGTAACATATGCCTGTACAACTCATCACGTACAATGTAGTAGTAGTAGTAGTAGTAGTAGTAGCAGTAGTAGCAGTAGTAGTAGTAGTAGTAGTAGTAGTAGTAGCAGTAGTAGCAGTAGTAGTAGTAGCAGTAGTAGCAGTAGTAGTAGTAGCAGTAGTAGCAGTAGTAGTAGTAGCAGTAGTAGTAGTAGTGTAGTAGTAGTAGTAGGAGTAGTAGTAGTAGTAGTAGTAGTAGTAGTAGTAGTAGCCGTAGTAGTAGTAGCAGCAGTAGTAGCAGCAGTAGTAGCAGTAGTAGTAGTAGTAGTAGTAGTAGTAGTAGTAGTAGTAGTAGTAGTAGTAGTAGCAGCAGTAGTAGCAGTAGTAGTAGCAGTAGTAGTAGTCCTCATCCACGCCGTTTGCAGATGACGTGGCACAAACCCAGGAGCAACTATAAACCCTTGTGGACCGGTTCACCCAAGCATGCCAGGACTTCAGCCTGAATAAAACCAAGTGAATGGAACAGGGTACCAAACAAGCCCCCTCCACCATCACCAACAACATGTCACTCGATGCCGAGCTCAGCAGCCGCATTGGAAAGCAGCCTCGGAAACTGACATCTAGGGTATGGAACAGGCTCACATTCCACACAAAGATACAGGTGTACAAAGCCTTTGTAACAAGCACACTCCTGTACGGCAGCAAAACCTGGACACCATGCTCACACCAAGAGTGGGAGGCTAAGTAGCTTCCACCTGCGCTGCCCGAGGCGAATACTCGGCGTCACCTGGAAGGACAGGATCACGTTCATAGCAATCCTGGAGCGAGTACAGCTACCCTGTATGTACTCTCTCCTGAAGCAGCAAAGTTTCCGCTGGCTGGGCCACATCCGTCAGATGGACAACGAACAAATGCCAAAGGACATCTGTCCTCTGGAAAGAGACCAACTGGCCACCCACAGCTATGATACAAAGACGTCTGCAAGCAAGACCTCAAAGACCTTCGCCGTTGACACTGACACCTGGGAATATGCTGCCCACGACGGTTTTCACTGGCAGCAGGCACTTCGCAGCAGGCTGCCGACAAGCAAAACAAATCTGGTTCAACACCGCAAAGAGTGAAGACAGTGGAACACCATGACACCATCGACAACAACTATTGGCGGGTCTGCCTCTCATGGATTGGACTTCACAGCCACTGCAGATGCTTCCCTAAGACCTAACCTCTCAAGGCACAAGAAATCTATAGTCTCCTGAGACTGTGATGCCGACAGGGGTAGTAATAGTAGTGTGTAGGTGCTAGAAAGAGAAAAGTTGGCCCTACTTTTTTCACTTTTGTTTGTATATGTTTTAGGGTAACACTTTATTTGGATAGAAGCTCTACAGACAATTAGTAACATTTCAACTAACTGTCTGCTAACCCTAGCCCTAACCCTAACCTTAAACCTTATCATAACCCTAAACTTAACCCTAGCCCTCACCCTAATCTTAATCCTTACCCTAATACTTATCCATACCTATCCCTAACCCTAACCTTAGCAAGCAGTTTTTTATCCCCCCAAACAAAACATACAAGAGAAAAACTGCTGATGCACAACCAAATTTCGAAATTGCACCTTGTGTATTCTACTATTCTAATACACAGTGTGGCCGGGGGCCGTCAGTATCTCGTCCCTGGTATAGAGGGCACTGAAATTCCTGCCGTATAATTAAAAAAAAGTACATTTTAGTAATTTAGCAGACGCTCTTATCCAGAGCAATTAGGGTTAAGTGCCTTACTTAAGGGCACATCGACACCGAGTCAGCTCGGAGATTCAAACCTTTCGGTTACTGGTCCAACGCTCTTAACCCGCTAGGCTACCTGCCGCCCATGAGATATTGCTTTCTCTAGTGGTTACCCTGAACAGCTCAGGGAAGCTGGACACCTGGAACAGGCCAACACTAATGTCAACACTTGCTACATTGGTCCCTAACAGTAAGCCAGCTTTGGAGTGCCACCACAGAGCCCAGCCATTGTGTCTGAAGGGCTGGGTGGGTCTGCCTTGGGGTCTGAAGCCATAGTGAGGAGGACGTGGAGCGCCCCAAATTACATGAGTGTTTACTTGTCTCACTTCGTTAGTTCAGAACATCTGTTGAATTCAGCTCTGTGATCACTGGCAGCAATACAGAAAGGAACCAGCCACAGAAACACAACATAACATATTTTATCAGTGGGCAAATTAAAGCTTTCAACTTGGTGCAGAAGCATTGGCTGCTCATGCAACTCCCAACATTACACCGAGCATGGGTGAGCACCAAGGACTTAGCAGTGCAGCGGAAAGATTTGTCCACTTTGGGGTGACAAGGGTTTGATGGTATTACATTGTTACTCTGTCTGTCTGTCTGTCTGTCTGTCTGTCTGTCTGTCTGTCTGTCTGTCTGTCTGTCTGTCTGTCTGTCTGTCTGTCTGTCTGTCTGTCTGTCTGTCTGTCTGTCTGTCTGTCTGTCTGTCTGTCTGTCTGTCTGTCTGTCTGTCTGTCTGTCTGTCTGTCTGTCTGTCTGTCTGTCTGTCTGTCTGTCTGTCTGTCTGTCTGTCTGTCTGTCTGTCTGTCTGTCTGTCTGTCTGTCTGTCTGTCTG
Source organism: Oncorhynchus gorbuscha (assembly GCF_021184085.1). Lineage (NCBI taxonomy): Eukaryota > Metazoa > Chordata > Actinopteri > Salmoniformes > Salmonidae > Oncorhynchus > Oncorhynchus gorbuscha. Next base: position 65,858,720 of record NC_060175.1, on the reverse strand, counting down.
TATTTGCTTCTCCCTGTTCTCCTCTGTTGTCACTCTGTCACCAGAAGACTAGGGGACCACACTGCCTGTGCTGGGCCCAGCAACATCTAGTTTTAAATTAATAAACACATGTATTAGATTTATTAAGAATAATTCCTGAAAAAAGGCCTAATAGATGACCATTGGTTGATAGTACCTTACAAAAGCCTTATTACTTACCGTATATTGCAAATTAGTGCCTGGCTGTCATATTAAATTAACAGTATCATATAGAGCCAAAATATCAATGAACTGGCCAGTGTGTGTCTCTCTCTCTCTCTCTCAGTTTTTTCTGTACCTCCACCGCATTTGACAACGTTGCAGCAGCTGAGCGGTAAAAAACTGAAAATAAAAGTAACAAATAATTAAACAATAGCAGTAAAATAACAATAGTGAGGCTATATACAGGGGGTACCGGTACAGAGTCAATGTGTGTAAGAGAGGGGTCTAGGTAGCCCTTTGTTAGTTGTTAGTTGTTCAGGAGTCTTAAGGCCTGGGTCTAGAAGCTGTTAAAAAAGCTTTTTGGACCTAGACTTCCAGTACCGCTTGCCATACATTAGCAGAGTGAAATGTCTATGACTAGGTTGACTAGGTTGGCTAGAATTTTTAGGGCCTTCCTCTGACACTGCCTGGTATAGAGGTCCTGGGTGGCAGGAAGCTTGGCCCCACGTGATTTACTGGGACATACGCACTACCCTGTGTAGTGCCTTGCGGTCAGAGGCTGAGCAGTTGCCATACCAGGCAGTGATGCAACCAGTCAAGATGCTCTCAATGGTGCAGCTGTAGAACCTTTTGAGGATCCAAGGACCCATGCCAAATCTTTTCAGTCTCCTGAGGGGAAATAGGCTTTGTTGTGCCCTCTTCACGACTGTCTTAGTGTGTTTGGACCAATATAGTTTGTTGGTGATGTGGACACCAAGGAACTTGAAGCTCTCAATCTGCTCCACTGCAGCCCTGGCGATGAGAATCGGGGCACGATCAGTCCTCTTTTTCCTGTAGTCTACAATCATCTCCTTTGTCTTGATCAGGTTGAGGGAGAGGTTGTTGTCTTGTAACCACACAGCCAGGTCTCTGACCTCCTCCCTACATCGTTGTTGGTGATCAGTCCTACACTGTTGTGTCATCTGCAAACTTAACGATGGTGTTGGAGTCGTGCCTGGCCTTGCAGTCGTGGGTGAATAGGGTGTACAGGAGGGGACTGAGCACACACCCCTGAGGGGCCCCCGTGTTGAGGATCAGTGTGGCGGATGTGTTGTTATCGACCCTTGCCACCTGAGGACGGCCCGTCAGGAAGTCCAGGATCGAGTTGCAGAGGGAGGTGTTAAGTACCAGGGTCCTTACCTTAGGGATGAGTTTTGCGTGCACTATGGTGTTGAACGCTGAGCTGTAGTCAATGAATAACATTCTCACATAGGTGTTCCTTTTGTCCAGGTGGGAAAGGGCAGTGTTGAATGCAACAGAGATTGCATCATCTGTGAATCTGTTTGAGTGGTATGCAAATTGGAGTGGTTCTCGGGTTTCTGAGATAATGGTGTTGATCTGAGCTATGACCAGCCTTTCAAAGCACTTCATGGCTACAGATGTGAGTGCTCCTTGTCTGTAGTCATTTAGGCAGGTTACCTTGGTGTTCTTGGGCACAGGGACTATGGTGGTCTGCTTGAAACATGTTGGTATTACAGACTCAGTCAGGGGCAAGTTGAAAATGTCAGTGAAGACACTTGCCAGTTGGTCAGCGCATGCTCGCAGTACACGTCCTGGTAATCCGTCTGGCCATGTGGAGTTGTGAATGTTGACCTGTTTAAAGGTCTTACATCGTCTACAGAGAGCATGATCACATAGTCATTGGAACAGCTATTGTCCTAATGCATGCTTCAGTGTTTGCCTCGAAGCGCGCATAGAAGTGATTTTGCTCATCTAGTAGGCTTGTGTCACTGGGCAGCTCATGGCTGTGCTTCGCTCTGTCTGTAATAGTTTGCAAGCCCTGCCACATCTGACGAGCGTTGGAGCCGGTGTAGTATGATTCAATCTTAGTCCTGTATTGACGCTTTGCCTGTTTGATGGTTCGTCGGAGGGCTTAGCAAGATTTCTTATAAGCTTCTGGTTAGAGTCCCGCTCCTTGAAAGCAGCAGCTCTACCCTTCAGCTCAGTGCGAATGTTGCCTGTAATCCATGGCTTCTGGTTGGGGTATGTACGTATGGTCACTGTGGGGACAACATCATTGATGCACTTATTGATGAAGCCAGTGACTGATGTGGTGTACTCCTCAATGCCATTGGAAGAATCCTGGAACATATTCCAGTCTGTGCTAGGAAAACAGTCCTGCAGCTTAGCATCTGCTTCATCTGGTCACTTTTTTATTGACCGAGTCACTGTTTTCTGCTTTAGTTTTTGCTTGTTAGCAGGAATCAGGAGGATCGAATTATGGTCATATTTTCCAAATGGAGGGCGAGGGAGAGCTTTGTGTGTGGACATCTCTGTGTGTGGAGTAAAGGTGGTCTAGAGTTTTTTTTCTCTGGTTGCATTTAACGGCAGAAATGAGGTAAAAACAGATTTGAGTTTCCCTGCGTTAAAGTCCCCGGCCACTAGGAGCGCCACCTCTGGATGAGTGTTTTCCTGTTTGCTTATGGCCGTATACAGCTCATTGAATGTGGCCTTAGTGCCAGCATCAGTTTGTGGTGGTATATAGACAGCTACAAAAAATACAGATGAAATCTCTCTTGGTAAATAGTGTGATCTACAGCTTATCATGAGATATTCAAAACCCTCGAGACTTCCTTAGATTTCGTGCACCAGCTGTTGTTAGCAAATATACATAGATCGCCACCCCTGGTCTTTCCAGACGCCACTGTTCTATCCTGCTGAAAATGCTTCAAACCTGCCAGCGGTATGTTATTCATGTTGTCGTTCAGCCACGACTCGGTGAAACATAAGATATTACAGTTTTTAATGTCCCGTTGGCAGGATATTCGTGATCGTAGTTTGTCTATTTTATTATCGATTGATTGTACATTGGCTAATAGGACCGATGGTAAAGGGTTGACTACCCTCTCGGTGTCAGATCCTTACAAGGCACCCGGACCTCTGTCCCTGATACCGACATCTCTTTCTCCTGCGAATGACGGGGATGAGGGCCTTGTCGGGCGTCTGAAGTAAATCCTTCCCATCTGACTTGTTGAGGAAAAAGTATTCCTCGAGTACAGGGTGAGTAATCGCTGTCCTGATGTCTAGAAGCTCTTTTCGGTTGGAAGACAGTGGCAAAAACATAATGTACAAAATAAGTTACAAATAACGGAAAAAAACACATACACAATAGCACAATTGGTTATGGGATCGGCAGCCATCTCCCTCGGGGCCATTCACCATTGTAATGTTTTTAAAATGGTATAACTGCCTTAATTTAGCTAAACCCCAGGAAGAGTATCCACAATAAATACCAATACAAATACCTTTAATAGTCTGTTGTATAGGAATACTCAGCATGGTAAGATTAAAGGTTTAAAGATTTTGGTAAACACAAAATTATCTCTAAAAAGGAACATTGGTGATTATAGTCTCATCTGTCTTTATGAAATATTTTACCTTATAATTTTATAGCCATTAGTTCAGTGGCTGGTTGACAAATACAGCCTTTTAGCAATTGGATCATTGCTGATGCCCTTGAAAACATACAATTTGCCACACCAAAATAACAAATATGTGAAATCTGGCCTGCTGGCCCATGGACTATTAGGAACCACATAGCCCCTCATGCATAAGAGAAAAAGAACAACTGACAACAACAAATAAATGCAAATAAACAAAACCCAGACACGTGTTCAATGGTCCAATGGTTTGGGCAAACGTGAGAAGTACTGTACGGAAGCTGAGATATCGTATGCATCACACTTGCATGGGTTGGATTGCATGCATAGAGTTTCTTTGGTGAATTGTGTGCAGTACCTATTCACTGAATGGCTCCTGGTTGACTAGGTTGGACCAGGTACATTTTGATTGTAATCAATGTTTCGGTTTGAGCAGAAAACCTGCAGACAGGGTTTGTGGAAGGCTGCCAAACAGAGCCACTGTGCCTGGAGAGAATGTTCACTTCAATTTCCCCTACACTCTGTCTATTTGTAAAGGGATCACACTCTCTACGATTTCAATTACCTCTCTCAGTCATTCTTTCTGCAGTTGAGCAGTTCGGCAAAGTTGGGTAAAAATTTGGGCGGATAGAGGTATTTGTGCATTATGCCCTACACCGCCCATTTTTGCTCCACATGCCCAACCTCCCATCCCTCTTTCCCACTCATCTCTTACCTCTCTTCCTCCCCCTTTCCCCCCCCCCCCTTTACCTCCCTCCTACCCCGAATCCTCTCTTCCATGACACATGTTGGAGAAACAGACAGAGGAGTTAATAAAGCACGAAGCCATGCTGTTATGTCTGGCAGCTGTGCAGGCATATTGTATACAGAGTTAACGCTTTTGGAAAATAAATTATTTACTTTTCTCCAAAGTTGTCTTTGCGGCTCCACAAACAAGATATGTTGACATTTATTAATGGAAATGTGGATAGTTTTCCTGTTGACATTAATCCTGCTATTTCCATACAACTATTTTCCCCTTCCAGCTATTAACCAGTTTAATCTATACCAACATATTTTCCAATGAAAGCCAATATGCCATGTTATCTCTGGAGACTTTGGTAGTGATATGCCAATTGGAAAATCTATTTTCTTTATTCTGTGCTATTCATTTCATTGACTTGTTGCTATGGCATTGCTATTTTGGGGCAGCAGGGTAGCCTAGTGGTTAGAGACTTGGACTAGCAACCGGAAGGTTGCAAGTTCAGACCCCCGAGCTGACAAGGTACAAATTTGCCATTCTGCCCCTGAACAGGCAGTTAACCCACTGTTCCTAGGTCATCATTGAAAATAAGAATTTGTTCTTAACTGACTTGCCTAGTTAAATAAAGGTAAAATAAAAATTGATTATTCTTCTTACGGACAGAACACTTAGGTCCTCTTTTGTTGTGTAGTCTAACCCCATAGCTTGAGACTAACATCCAGTTCAAATCAACCAACCCCTGCACATTTCTTGTTCTGTTTATCAAACTCTCATTATTCTTCTTACGGACAGAACACTTAGGTCCTCAGTCCCTTCCTTCTAACTGCTACAGACATGACCATCTCTCTGGCAATGAGTGGTTGGCAGGAAAAGATGTGTGCACGGGCCATATCTAACAGATATTTGGGCAGCATTCACCCTGGCATCTGTTTAAACATTAGCCCACTTTTCGGTGGGCATGTTTGTACCCCTGCCACCCTGTGAGAATGGACTCCTGATGGCAGGGAATGTGAGGTGACCTGGAAAAAATGAGTTAGGTTGGAGTCAGGGGACCTACTCTTAAGATGTAGAGTGTGTGTTTAGTGTCCAAGGCCCCTCCCCTCTTCTCTCTCTCTCCAATTTTCTTACTGAATTCTCTGCTGCAAAAGCATGTCATACAGTATGTACAGTTGAAGTCGGAAGGTAACATATACTTTAGCCAAATACATTTGAACTCAATTATCACAATTCCTGACATCTTATCCTAGTAAAAATTAATTGTCTTTGGTCAGTTAGGATCACCTCATCATTTTAAGAATGAAATGTCAGAATAATAGTAGAGAGAATGATTTATTTCAGCTTTTATTTCTTTCATCACATTCCCAGTGGGTCAGAAGTTTACATACACTCAATAATATTTGGTAGCATTACCTTTAAATTGTTTAACTTGGGTCAAACGTTTCGGGTAGCCTTCCTCAAGCTTCCCACACTAGGTTGGGTGAATTTTGACCCATTCCTCCTGACAGAGCTGGTGTAACTCACTCAGGTTTGTAGGCCTCCCTGCTCGCACATGCTTTTCCCATTTTCTATGGGATTGAGGTCAGGGCTTTGTGATGCCCACTCCAATAACTTGACTTTGTTGTCCTTAAGCAATTTTTCCACAACTTTGGAAGTATGTTTGGGGTCATTGTCCAGTTGGAAAACCCATTTGTTCACCGATGTCTCGAGATGTTGCTTCAATATATCCGCATCTATTTTGTAAAGAGCACCAGTCCCTCCTGCAGCAAAGCATCCCCACAACATACAACAACATCGCTATACACCAAGTCACTTGGCTCTGTCATAACCTCACATGGTCTCTCCTATCATTGCTATGCAGACGACACACAATTAATCTTCTCCTTTCCCCCTTCTGATGACCAGGTGGCGAATCGCATCTCTGCATGTCTGGCAGGCATATCAGTGTGGATGACGGATCACCACCTCAAGCTGAACTTCGGCAAGACGGAGCTGCTCTTCCTCCCGGGGAAGGACTGCCCGTTCCATGATCTCGCCATCACGGTTGACAACTCCATTGTGTCCTCCTCCCAGAGCGCTAAGAACCTTGGCGTGATCCTGGACAACACCCTGTCGTTCTCAACTAACATCAAGGCGGTGGCCCGTTCCTGTAGGTTCATGCTCTACAACATCCGCAGAGTACGACCCTGCCTCACACAGGAAGCGGCACAGGTCCTAATCCAGGCACTTGTCATCTCCCGTCTGGATTACTGCAACTCGCTGTTGGCTGGGCTCCCTGCCTGTGCCATTAAACCCCTACAACTCATCCAGAACGCCGCAGCCCGTCTGGTGTTCAACCTTCCCAAGTTCTCTCACGTCACCCCGCTCCTCCGCTCTCTCCACTGGCTTCCAGTTGAAGCTCGCATCCGCTACAAGACCATGGTGCTTGCCTACGGAGCTGTGAGGGGAACGGCACCTCAGTACCTCCAGGCTCTGATCAGGCCCTACACCCAAATAAGGGCACTGCGTTCATCCACCTCTGGCCTGCTCGCCTCCCTACCACTGAGGAAGTACAGTTCCCGCTCAGCCCAGTCAAAACTGTTCGCTGCTCTGGCTCCCCAATGGTGGAACAAACTCCCTCACGACGCCAGGACAGCGGAGTCAATCACCACCTTCCGGAGACACCTGAAACCCCACCTTTTTAAGGAATACCTAGGATAGGATAAAATAATCCTTCTCACCCCCCCCTTAAAATATGTAGATGCACTATTGTAAAGTGGCTGTTCCACTGGATGTCATAAGGTGAATGCACCAATTTGTAAGTCGCTCTGGATAAGAGCGTCTGCTAAATGACTTAAATGTAAATGTAAATGTAACATGATGCTGCCACCCCCGTGCTTCACGGTTGGGATGGTGTTCTTCGGCTTGCAAGCCTCCCCCTTTTTCCTCCAAACATAATGATGGTCATTATGGCCAAACAGTTCTATTTTTGTTTCATCAGACGAAAAATTCTCCAAAAAGTACGATCTTTGTCCCCATGTGCAGTTGCAAACCGGCTTTTTAATGGTGGTTTGGGAGCAGTGGCTTCTTCCTTGCTGAGGGGCCTTTCAGGTTCCTCCAGCATCTTCACAAGTTCCTTTGCTGTTTTTCTGGGCTTGATTTACACTTTTCAAATCAAATCAAAATGTATTTGTCACGTGCGCGAAATGCAACAGTGAAGTGCTTACTTACAGGCTCTAACACCAATAGTGCAAAAAAATATGTTAGGTGAACAATAGGTAAGTAAATAAATAAAACAACATTGAAATGACAGGCTATATACAGTAGCGAGGCTACATCCATACACCGGTTAGTCAGGCTGATTGAGGTGGTATGTACATGTAGATATGGTTAAAGTGACTATGCATATATGATGAACAGAGAGTAGCGGTAGCGTAAAAGAGTTGTTGGCGGGTGGTGGGTGGTGGGACACAATGCAGATAGCCCGGTTAGCCAATGTGTGGGAGCACTGGTTGGTCGGCCCAATTGAGGTAGTATGTACATGAATGTATAGTTAAAGTGACTATGCATATATGATAAACACAGAGTAGCAGCAGCGTAAAAAGAGGGTTTGGGGGTGGATGTGGTGGGCACACAATGCAAATAGTCTGGGTAGCCATTTGATTACCTGTTCAGGAGTCTTATGGCTTGGGGGTAAAAACTGTTGAGAAGCCTTTTTGTCCTAGACTTGGCACTCTGGTACCGCTTGCCATGTGGTAGTAGAGAGAACAGTCTATGACTGGGGTGGCTGGGGCCTTTGAAAATGTTTAGGTCCTGGATGGCAGGCAGCTTAGCCCCAGTGATGTACTGGGCCGTACGCACTACCCTCTGTAGTGCCTTGTGGTCAGATGCCGAGCAATTGCCGTACCAGGCAGTGATGCAGCCAGTCAGGATGCTCTCGATGTTGCAGCTGTAAAACCTTTTGAGGATCTCAGGACCCATGCCAAATATTTTTAGTTTCCTGAGGGGGAATAGGCTTTGTCGTGCCTTCTTCACGACTGTCTTGGTGTGTTTGGACCATTCTAGTTTGTTGTTCATGTGGACACAGAGGAACTTGAAGCTCTCAACCTGCTCAACCTGCTCGGTCCTACTTTTCCTGTAGTCCACAATCATCTCTTTTGTCTTGGCTACGTTGAGGGATAGGTTGTTATTCATGCACCACACGGCCAGGTCTCTGACCTCCTCCCTGCAGGCTGTCTCGTCGTTGTCTGTGATCAGGCCTGCAGACTGTGTCGTCTGCAGGGTAGCCTAGTGTTTAGAGCATTCGACTTGTAACCGGAAGGTTGCAAGTTCAATCCCCCGAGCTGAAAAGGTACAAATCTGTCGTTCTGCCCCTGAACAGGCAGTTAACCCACTGTTCCTAGGCCGTCATTGAAAATAAGAATTTGTTCTTAACTGACTTGCCTGGTTAAATAAAGGTAAAATAAAAAATAAAAATGATTGTGTTGGAGTTGTGCCTGAGCTTGCAGTCGTGGGTGAACAGGGAGTACAGGAGGGGAATGAGCACACACCCCTTTGGCGCTCCAGTGTTGAGGATCAGTGTGGCAGATGTGATGCTACCTACCCTCACCACCTGGGGGCGGCCCGTCAGGAAGTCCAGGATCCAGTTGCAGAGGGAGTTGTTTAGTCCCGGGATCCTTAACTTAGTAATGAGCATTGAGGGTACTATGGTGTTGAACGCTGAACGATGTCAACAACTACAGACCAGTATCCCTTCTTTCTTTTCTCTCCAAAACTCTTGAACGTGCCGTCCTTGGCCAGCTCTCCCGCTATCTCTCTCAGAATGACCTTCTTGATCCAAATCAGTCAGGTTTCAAGACTAGTCATTCAACTGAGACTGCTCTTCTCTGTATCACGGAGGTGCTCCGCACTGCTAAAGCTAACTCTCTCTCCTCTGCTCTCATCCTTCTAGACCTATCGGCTGCCTTCGATACTGTGAACCATCAGATCCTCCTCTCCACCCGGCCCACCCGGCCCACGCTTGGATTGTCCTACCTGACAGGTCGCTCCTACCAGGTGGCGTGGCAAGAATCTGTCTCCTCACCACGCGCTCTCACCACTGGTGTCCCCCAGGGCTCTGTTCTAGGCCCTCTCCTATTCTCGCTATACACCAAGTCACTTGGCTCTGTCATAACTTCACATGGTCTCTCCTATCATTGCTATGCAGACGACACACAATTAATCTTCTCCTTTCCCCCTTCTGATGACCAGGTGGCGAATCGCATCTCTGCATGTCTGGCAGACATATCAGTGTGGATGACGGATCACCACCTCAAGCTGAACCTCGGCAAGACGGAGCTGCTCTTCCTCCCGGGGAAGGACTGCTCGTTCCATGATCTCGCCATCATGGTTGACAACTCCATTGTGTCCTCCTCCCAGAGCGCTAAGAACCTTGGCGTGATCCTGGACAACACCCTGTCGTTCTCAACTAACATCAAGGCGGTGGCCCGTTCCTGTAGGTTCATGCTCTACAACAGCCGCAGAGTACGACCCTGCCTCACACAGGAAGCGGCGCTGGTGTTCAACCTTCCCAAGTTCTCTCACGTCACCCCGCTCCTCCGCTCTCTCCACTGGCTTCCAGTTGAAGCTCGCATCCGCTACAAGACCATGGTGCTTGCCTACGGAGCTGTGAGGGGAACGGCACCTCAGTACCTCCAGGCTCTGATCAGGCCCTACACCCAAACAAGGGCACTGCGTTCATCCAACTCTGGCCTGCTCGCCTCCCTACCACTGAGGAAGTACAGTTCCCGCTCAGCCCAGTCAAAACTGTTCGCTGCTCTGGCCCCCCAATGGTGGAACAAACTCCCTCACGACACCAGGACAGCGGAGTCAATCACCACCTTCCGGAGACACCTGAAACCCCACCTCTTTAAGGAATACCTAATATAGGATAAAGTAATCCTTCTCACCCCCCCCCCTTAAAAGATTTAGATGCACTATTGTAAAGTGGCTGTTCCACTGGATGTCATAAGGTGAATGCACCAATTTGTAAGTCGCTCTGGATAAGAGCGTCTGCTAAATGACTTAAATGTAATGTAAATGTAACAAATAGCATTCTCACATAAGTGTTCCTTTTGTCCAGGTGGGAAAGGGCAACGTGGAGTGCAATAGAGATTGCATCATCTGTGGATCTATTTGGGCAGTATGTAAATCAAATCAAATCAAATTTTATTTGTCACATACACATGGATAGCAGATGTTAATGCGAGTGTAGCGAAATGCTTGTGCTTCTAGTTCCGACAATACAGTAATAACCAATAAGTAATCTAACTAACAATTCCAAAACTACTGTCTTATACAGTGTGTAAGGGGATAAAGAATATGTACATAAAGATATATGAATGAGTGATGGTACAGAGCAGCATAGGCAAGATACAGTAGATGGTATCGAGTACAGTATATACATATGAGATGAGTATGTAAACAAAGTGGCATAGTTAAAGTGGCTAGTGATACATGTATTACATAAGGATGCAGTAGATGATATAGAGTACAGTATATACGTATACATATGAGATGAATAATGTAAGGTATGTAAACATTATATTAGGTAGCATTGTTTAAAGTGGCTAGTGATATATTTTACATCATTTCCCAGCTTTGATGCACCTGTACTGACCTCGCCTTCTGGATGATAGCGGGGTGAACAGGCAGTGGCTCGGGTGGTTTTTGTCCTTGATGATCTTTATGACCTTCCTGTAACATCGGGTGGTGTAGGTGTCCTGAAGGGAAGGTAGTTTGCCCCCAGTGATGCGTTGTACAGACCTCCCTCTGGAGAGCCTTACGGTTGTGGGCGGAGCAGTTGCCGTACCAGGCGGTGTTTGTGAGTGCTTTTGGTGACAAGCCAAATTTCTTCAGCCTCCTGAGGTTGAAGAGGCGCTGCTGTGCCTTCTTCACGATGCTGTCTGTGTGAGTGGACCAATTCAGTTTGTCTGTGATGTGTATGCCGAGGAACTTAAAACTTACTACCCTCTCCACTACTGTTCCATCGATGTGGATAGGGGGGTGTTCCCTCTGCTGTTTCCTGAAGTCCACAATCATCTCCTTAGTTTTGTTGACGTTGAGTGTGAGGTTATTTTCCTGACACCACACTCCGAGGGCCCTCACCTCCTCCCTGTAGGCCGTCTCGTCGTTGTTGGTAATCAAGCCTACCACAGTTGTGTCGTCCGCAAACTTGATGATTGAGTTGGAGGCGTGCGTGGCCACGCAGTCGTGGGTGAACAGGGAGTACAGGAGAGGGCTCAGAACGCACCCTTGTGGGGCCCCAGTGTTGAGGATCAGCGGGGTGGAGGTGGTGTTGCCTACCCTCACCACCTGGGGGCGGCCCGTCAGGAAGTCCAGTACCCAGTTGCACAGGGCGGGGTTGAGACCCAGGGTCTCGAGCTTGATGACGAGCTTGGAGGGTACTATGGTGTTGAATGCCAAGCTGTAGTCGATGAACAGCATTCTCACATAGGTATTCCTCTTGTCCAGATGGGTTAGGGCAGTGTGCAGTGTGGTTGAGATTGCATCGTCTGTGGACCTATTTGGGCGGTAAGCAAATTGGAGTGGGTCTAGGGTGTCAGGTAGGGTGGAGGTGATATGGTCCTTGACTAGTCTCTCAAAGCACTTCATGATGACGGAAGTGATACGGTAGTCGTTAATCTCAGTTACCTTAGCTTTCTTGGGAACAGCAACAATGGTGGCCCTCTTGAAGCATGTGGGAACAACAGACTGGTATAAGGATTGATTGAATATGTCCGTAAACACACCGGCCAACTGGTCTGCGCATGCTCTGAGGGCGCGGCTGGTGATGCCGTCTGGGCCTGCAGCCTTGCGAGGGTTAACACGTTTAAATGTTTTACTCACCTCGGCTGCAGTGAAGGAGAGTCCGCATGTTTTCGTTGCAGGCTGTGTCAGTGGCACTGTATTGTCCTCAAAGCGGGCAAAAAAGTTATTTAGTCTGCCTGGGAGCAAGACATCCTGGTCCGTGACTGGGCTGGTTTTCTTCTTGTAGTCCGTGATTGACCCTGCCACATACCTCTTGTGTCTGAGCCGTTGAATTGAGATTCTACTTTGTCTCTATACTGACGCTTAGCTTGTTTGATAGCCTTGCGGAGGGAATAGCTGCACTGTTTGTATTCGGTCATGTTACCAGTCACCTTGCCCTGATTAAAAGCAGTTCACGCTTTCAGTTTCACGCGAATACTGCCATCAATCCATGGTTTCTTTTTAGGGAATGTTTTAATTGTTGCTATGGGAACGACATCTTCAACGCAAGTTCTAATGAACTCGCACACCAAATCAGCGTATTCGTCAATGTTGTTATCTGACGCAATACGAAACATATCCCAGTCCACGTGATGGAAGCAGTCTTTGAGTGTGGAATCAGCTTGGTCGGACCAGCGTTGGACAGACCTCAGCGTGGGAGCTTCTTGTTTTAGTTTCTGTCTGTAGGCAGGGATCAGCAAAATGGAGTCGTGGTCAGCTTTTCCGAAAGGAGGGCGGGGCAGGGCCTTATATGCGTCGCGGAAGTTAGAATAACAATGATCCAAGGTTTTTCCAGCCCTGGTTGCGCAATCGATATGCTGATACAATTTAGGGAGTCTTGTTTTCAGATTAGCCTTGTTAAAATCCCCAGCTACAATGAATGCAGCCTCAGGATGTATGGATTCCAGTTTGCAAAGAGTCAAATAAAGTTCGTTCAGAGCCATCAATGTGTCTGCTTGGGGGGGAATATATACGGCTGTGATTATAATCGAAGAGAATTCTCTTGGTAGATAATGCAGTCGACATTTGATTGTGAGGAATTCTAAATCAGGTGAACAGAAGGATTTGAGATCCTGTATGTTTCTGTGATCACACCACTTCTCGTTTGCCATAAGGCATACACCCCCGCCCCTCTTCTTACCAGAAAGATGTTTGTTTCTGTCGGCGCGATGCGTGGAGAAACCCGCTGGCTGCACCGCCTCCGATAGCGTCTCTCCAGTGAGCCATGTTTCCGTGAAGCAAAGAACGTTACAGTCTCTGATGTCCCTCTGGAATGCTACCCTTGCTCGGATTTCATCAACCTTGTTGTCAAGAGACTGGACATGAAGAATGCTAGGGAGTGGTGCACGATGTGCCCGTCTCCGGAGTCTGACCAGAAGACTGCCTCGTTTCCCTCTTTTACGGAGTCGTTTTTTTGGGTAGCCGGCTGGGATCCATTCCGTTGTCCTGGTTGAAAGGCAGAACACAGGATCCGCTTTGCGAAAATCATACTCTTGGTCGTACTGATGGTGAGTTGACGCTGATCTTATATTCAGTAGTTCTTCTCGACTGTATGTAATGAAACCTAAGATATAACCTGGGGTACTAATGTAAGAAATAACACGTAAAAAAAACAAAAAACTGCATAGTTTCCTAGGAACACGAAGCGAGGCGGCCATCTCTGTCGGCGCCGGAAGAGTGGGTCTCGGGTTTCTGGGATAATGTTGTTGATGTGAGCCATTACCAGCCTTTCAAAGCACTTCATGGCTATGGACGTGAGTGCTACGGGTCTGTAGTCATTTAGGCAGGTTGCCTTTATGTTCTCGGGCACAGGGACTATGGTGCTCTGCTTGAAACATGTTGGTATTACAGACTCAATCAGGGACTTGTTGAAAATGTTAGTGGAGACACCTGCCAGTTGGTCAGCACATGCCCAGAGCACACGTCCTGGTAATCCGTCTGGCCCCGCAGCGTTGTGTATGTTGACCTGTTTAAAGGTCTTACTCACGTCAGCTACGGAGAGCGTGATCACACAGTCGTCCGGAACAGCTGATGCTCTCATGCATGCCTCAGTGTTGCTTGCCTCGAAGCGAGCATAGAAGTGATTTAGCTTGTCTGGTAGGCTCGTGTCACTGGGCAGCTCGCAGCTGTGCTACCCTTTGTAGTCTGTACTACACCGAGTGCCGGAGCCGGTGTAGCATGATTCAATCTTGGCACTGTACTGGCGCTTTGCCTGTTTGATGGTTCATCACAGCGCATAGCGGGATTTCTTGTTAGCTTCCGGGTTAGAGTCCTGCTCCTTGAAAGCAGCAGCTCTACCCTTTAGCGCAGTGTGAATATTGCTTGTAATCCATGGCTTCTGGTTGGGTTATGTACATACAGTCACTGTGGGGATGATCTCCTCGATGCATTTATTGATGAAGCCAGTGACTGATGTAGTGTACTCCTCAATGCCATCGGAAGAATCCAGGAACATGTTCCAGTCTGTGATAGTAAAACAGTCCTGTAGTTTAGCATCTGCTTCATCTGACCACTTTTTTATAGACCGGGTCACTGGTGCTTCCTGCTTTAATTTTTGCTTGTAAGCAGGAATCAGGAGGATAGAGTTGTGGTCAGATTTACCAAATGGAGGGCGAGGGAGAGCTTTGTAATCGTCTCTATGTGTGGAGTACAGGTGATCTAGAATTTATTTTCCCTCTTGTTGCACATTTAACATGTTGATAGAAATTTGGTAAAACTGATTTAAGTTTCCCTGCATTAAAGTCTCCAGTCACTAGGAGCGCCGCCTCTGAGTGAGTGGTTTCCTGTTTGCTAATTTCCTTATACAGCTGACTGAGTGCGGTCTTAGTGCCAGCTTCTGTCTGTGATGGTAAGTAAACAGCCACGAAAAGTATAGCTGAAAACTCTAGGCAAGTAGTGTGGCCTGCAATTTATCACAATATACTCTACTTTAGGCGAGCAAAATCTAGAGACTTCCTTAGATTTCGTGCACCAGCTGTTGTTTACAACTATGCACAGACCTCCCCCCCTCGTCTTACCAGTGTGTGTTGTACTATCTTGCTGGTGCAGCGTACAGTGAGGGAAAAAAGTATTTGATCCCCTGCTGATTTTGTACGTTTGCCCACTGGCAAAGAAATGATCAGTCTATAATTTTAATGGTAGGTTTATTTGAACAGTGAGAGACAGAATAACAACAACAAAATCCAGAAAAGCGCATGTCAAAAATGTTATAAATTGATTTGCATTTTAATGAGGGAAATAAGTATTTGACCCCCTCTCAATCAGAAAGATGTCTGGCTCCCAGTGTCTTTTATACAGGTAACGAGCTGAGATTAGGAGCACATTCTTAAAGGGAGTGCTCCTAATCTCAGCTTGTTACCTGTATAAAAGACACCTGTCCACAGAAGCAATCAATCAATCAGATTCCAAACTCTCCACCATGGCCAAGACCAAAGAGCTCTCCAAGGATGTCAGGGACAAGATTGTAGACCTACACAAGGCTGGAATGGGCTACAAGACCATCACCAAGCAGCTTGGTGAGAAGGTGACAATAGTTGGTGCGATTATTAGCAAATGGAAGAAACACAAAATAACTGTCAATCTCCCTCTGCCTGGGGCTCCATGCAATGCCCGCAGGTCCCCCTGCTCAAGAAAGCACATATACATGCCCGTCTGAAGTTTGCCAATGAACATCTGAATGATTCTAAGGACAACTGGGTGAAAGTGTTGTGGTCATATGACACCAAAATGGAGCTCTTTGGCATCAACTCAATTTACCGTCTTTGGAGGAGGAGGAATGCTGCCTATGACCCCAAGAACACCATCCCCATCATCAAACATGGAGGTGGATACATTATGCTTTTGGGGTGTTTTTCTGCTAAGGGGACAGGACAACTTCACCGCATCAAAGGGACGATAGAACGGGCCATGTACCGTCAAATCTTGGGGGAGAACCTCCTTCCCTCAGCCAGGGCATTGAAAATGGGTTGTGGATGGGTATTCCAGCATGACAATTACCCAAAACACACGGCCAAGGCAACAAAGGAGTGGCTCAAGAAGAAGCACATTAACATTAAGGTTCTGGAGTGGCCTAGCCAGTCTCCAGACCTTAATCCCATAGAAAATCTGTGGAGGGAGCTGAAGGTTCGAGTTGCCAAACGTCAGCCTCGAAACCTTAATGACTTGGAGAAGATCTGTAAAGAGGAGTGGGACAAAATCCCTCATGAGATGTGTGCAAACCTGGTGGCCAACTACAAGAAACGTCTGACCTCTGTGATTGCCAACGAGGGTTTTGCCACCAAGTACTAAGTCATGCTTTGCAGAGGGATTAAATACTTATTTCCCTCATTAAAATGCAAATCAATTTATAACATTTTTGACATGCGTTTTTCTGGATTTTTTGGTTGTTTTTCTGTCTCTCACTGTTCAAATAAACCTACCATTAAAATTATAGACTGATCATTTCTTTGTCAGTGGGCAAATGTACAAAATCAGCAGGGGATCAAATACTTTTTTCCCTCACTGTATATCCCGCGAGCTGAATATCCATGTCGTCATTCAGCCACGATTCTGTGAAACATAGGATATTACAGTTGTTGATGTCCCGTTGGCAGGATATTCGTGATCGTACCTCGTCTAATTTATTGTCCAATGATTGCACGTTGGCCGAGTAGTATTGACGGTAATGGCAGCTTTCCCAGACGCCTTCTCTGGGTCCTGACCAGGCATCTGGCTCTTTGTCCTCTGTACCTGCATCACTTCCTCTTGCAAATAACCAGAATGTCGGTCCTGTGGGGTGTTTTGAGAATGTCTTGTCCGTCATTGTTGTGGAAAAGAAATGATCGCGGTCTTGATTTCCAGAAGTTTTTTTTGCCGTAAAATATGGTTGCAGAAACATTATGTACAAAATAAGTTACAAATAACGCGAAAAAACCCCACATAGTAGCACAATTGGTTGGGCACCCGTAAAACTGCTACCCTTTTTCCGCCGCCATTTTAACTCACCAAAGTACGTTCATCTCTAGCAGACAGAACCCATCTCCTTTCTGAGCGGTTTGACAGCTGCGTGGTCCCATGGTGTGTATACTTGCGTACTATTGTTTGGACGGATGAGCGTGGTACCTTCAGGCATTTGGAAATTGCTCCCAAGGATGAACCCGACTTGTGGAGGTCTACATTTTTCTTCTGAGGTCTTGGCTGATTTCTTTCGATTTTCCCATGATGTCAAGGAAAGAGGCACTGAGTTTGAATGTAGGCCTTGAAATACATCCACCTCCAATTGACTTAAATGATCTCAATTAGCCTATCAGAATCTTCTAAAGCCATGACATAATTTTCTGGAATTTTCCAAACTGTTTAAAGGCACAGTTAACTTAATGTGTGTAAACTTCTGACTAACTGTAACTAATTGTGATACAGTGAATTATAAGTGAAATAATCTGTCTGTAAACAATTGTTGGAAATATTACTTGTGTCATGCACAAAGTAGATGTCCTACTTGCCAAAACTATAGTGTATTAACAAGAAATGTGTGGAGTGGTTGAAGAACGAGTTTTAATGACTGCAACCTAACTGTATGTAAACTTCCGACTTCAACTGTATACATTTTATACAATTAGAAAATCAACCTCTCCTTCTCCCTTCCCTCTTCCCTTCTCTCTCTTCCAGCAGCCTTGGTCAATCCCCCTCCTCCTCTTCTCCCCCTAGAGGAGAGTATGTGCTGTCGCCATTCCCCAGACCAAAGCTCCATGACGAGATGGAGGGGTAAAGAGAGGACAGCGATCAATTTCAGATATGGCCACAAGCACATGGTTTACTAACAAAAGAGATTTCACGCGCTGTTAAGGGTATCGAGTGGACCAGTGGATTAGCCCACACTGCACATTAACCCTGAAACTCAAACGACAAAGGCCCACTTAACAAACAGCCTGCACCCCTGGTACAGAAGGTACAGGCCCACTTAACCACCGATAGCATCAACATCAGCTCTGGAGCAGTAATGGAGCCTCTACACAAGTGACAAACAGTAGCGTTTAGAGGACACACATGTTCAATGCGGGGGAACCCAAACACTTGTAAGCAAGGGTTTTGAGTCTACATGTCAGTAGCAGCGTAAGGTATGGTATGGTTGAAGAGGTGTAAGTGGAAAGATCAGTGGTGTCTGACCGGGAGATGTGAGAGGTGACTACATCCCCTGAGTACATCCCCTGATGTACAGCTGTGTTGAAATCGTATCTCTTATGTCTACTTCAATGTTTGAAAATGTTTTGGAAAATGCAGGCCATTGCTCTTCCTTGTGGCTAATTGTTCTTCCCACCCTGACAAACCTCTGACAACGTGGTCGGAAAAAAACGTTCCAGGCCAAAATCCATTGAGCGGGAGATATAGATCGGCTTAATTGGATTTTTGCCAACTCTGAAGTAGGAGCTAATTATCCGAACACTGCCCCCACTTTAAATACATCCGTCACCTGGTGCTCCTCTGCCTGTAGATAGCTCATTGAGCAAAGGAAGAAGGATGGAGAAGGAGACAGGGTAATTTACCATATTAGAAATACACTACAGGTGAAGATCTACTCTCTTTCCAACAGTCAAGGGCAGGTAACAAAACTGGTATTAGGGAGTGAGGAGTTAAAAACACATCTCTTCAGAAAAACAGTGTCTCCTTTTGTGTTTTCAGGGCACATCGTAATCCATCACTCCTCTGCTGCAATTAATACAGCCTGTGTAATTTGTTTACTTTGTTTGCTGACAAGTGCTTGTTTGCCGAATCTGACGTTTCAGGGGAAAACAGAGCAGAGATTGTGGCAGGAAATGGGAAAGCTCAGAAGACTCACTGAAAAATACATTTCCTCTTTTTTCCTTTCTTCTCACTTTCCTCTTCTTCTTGTCTCCCTTCTTACACTGAACAAAATGTACTGTAGTTTATAATATTGGATTTCAAATGTTCTTCTATGATGTCTGGGTGACAAAGAAAGTGACTGTCATAAATGATTTATAGTCTTTTCACTGCGTCTTAATTCTCAGCTGGTACCTCAAGGGAACTATTGCATCATATTAAGTTGAGCCCAACAAAAGGGCTTTCAATCTGGAGATTCCGAGACACTTGATCATTAATTGAGGACCTCTCTAATTCTAGCTTGAATATAACCATGCAAGTACAAGAGGCACACGGGACACCAGTCAAGAGTTTGAGAGGCAAGCAACTTTCCTCAACCGATAGAAAGCCTCATATCATCTAACCTGTCAATCAGGATATGGCTTGACCCTCTCTTTCTGACAGTGAAGAAACGCTTTGGTCATTAATGGAAAATCGGGCTCCAATAACCCCTCGTATTAATTTCGTACACTTGCGTGTTAGCCACCTCACCAAGCTAATGCTGATAAATTATCTCACAATGTCACTGTGAATTAATTACCCAAATTAAATATGAGGGAACATTTCTCAAAGGGAGAGATTTACATTACAGTCATATATCTTAATGTACACAAACAGTCATGGTTTTAATGTGAATAGCTTGCTCTGTTTGACTGTTTTCAGTTTCCTTGGGTTCTGTTTGGTATATCTACACTTTAACATTGGTCATACAGTAGCAATGAATAAAGTGGTGAGGAGGACACTGCCGTGTCCAGAAGCGACTTCACTATTTGTTTTCTTCATTCAGGGTTCACTCAAGCGTTGTTTTAAGCTTTGTTATATTATTTGTTACCCGATTCAGGAAACTAGGCGTATGTCGGAAGTCACGACACAGGAGAGCCTTTTGAACAATTGTTTTAAACAAATTTATCAGGCATATTTTGGGCAGAAATGCCTTCATGAACATGTGCACTTTCATGTTCCTTAACTTTAGCCAGCTATGACAATTGGTTTGTATTGCTAGTTAAAGCTTGCTGTTAGCTAGCCAGCTGACGTTAGATGGCTGGATAGCTACAGTAGTTAACATTACAGTGCCTTGCAAACGTATCCCCCCCTTGGCCTTCTTCCTATTTTGTTTCAATACAACCTGTAATTTAATTTGGATTTTTATTTGGATTTCATACAGTTGACATATACAAAATAGTCCAAATGAAGTGAAGTGAAAACAATGACTTTCAGAGAAAAAAAACAATAACTGAAAAATGGTATTCACCCCCTTTGCTATGAAGCCCCTAAATAAGATCTGGTGCAACCAATTACCTTCAGAAGTCACATAATTAGTTAAATAAAGTCCACCTGTGTGCAATCTAAGTGTCACATGATCTGTCACATGATCTCAGTATATATACACCTGTTCTGAAAGGCCGCAGAGTCTGCCATACCACGAAGCAAGGGGCATCACCAAGCAAGTGGCACTATGAAGACCAAGGAGCTCTCCAAACAGGCCAGGGACAAAGTTGTGGAGAAGTACAGATCAGGGTTGGGTTATAAAAAAATATCATAAACTTTGAACATCCCACAGGGCACCGTTAAATCCATTATAAAAAAAATTGTAATAATATGGCACCACTGTAAACCTGCCAAGAGAGGGCTGCCCACCAAAACTCACAGACCAGGCAAGGAAGCATTGATCAGAGAGGCAACAAAGAGACCAAAGATAACTCTGAAAGAGCTGCAAAGCTCCACGGCGGCGATTTTCCATAGGACCACTTAAGCCGTACACTCCTGGGCTTTACAGAAGAGTGGCCAGAAAAAAAGCCATTGCTTAAAGAAAGAAATAAGCAAACATGTTTGGTGTTCGCCACAAGGAATGTGGGAGACTCCCAAAACATATGGAAGAAGGTACTCTGGTCAGATGAGACTAAAATTGAGGTTTTTGGCAATCAAGGAAAATTATATGTCTTGCGCAAACCAACACCTCTCATCATCCAGAGAAAAAATCCTAGTGGCTAAATGTGCCAAGCTTATAGAGACATACCCCAAGAGACTAGCAGCTGTAATTGCTGCAAAAGGTGGCTCTACAAAGTATTGTCTT
Organism: Oncorhynchus gorbuscha; assembly: GCF_021184085.1. Lineage (NCBI taxonomy): Eukaryota > Metazoa > Chordata > Actinopteri > Salmoniformes > Salmonidae > Oncorhynchus > Oncorhynchus gorbuscha. The sequence goes on along the minus strand of NC_060175.1, from coordinate 65,837,686 downwards.
TGGGGGGGTAGTTATGCATGCTCAAATGTTCAGTTTTTTGTCTTATTTCTTTTGTTTCACAATAAAAAAAAATTTTGCATCTTCAAAGTGGTAGTCAGGTTGTGTAAATGAAAAGATACAAACCCCCGAAAAATCCATTTTAATTCCAGGATGTACAGCAACAAAATAGGAAAAATGCCAAGGGGGGTGAATACTTTTGCAAGCCACTATGCCTGTATGAACTGTGTGTGGGGGCTGTGCTTTGGCAAAGTCGGTGGGGTTATATCCTGCCTGATTGACCCTGTCCGGGGGTATCATCGGATGGGGCCACAGTGTCTCCTTACCTGTCCTGTCTCAGCCTCCAGTATTTATGCTGCAGTAGTTTGTGTAGGGGGGCTAGGGTCAGTCTGTTATATCTGGAGTATTTCTCCCGTCGAATCCGGTGTCCTTTGTGAATTTCAAGTATGCTCTCTAATTCTTTCTTTCTTTCTCTCTCTAGGAGGAACTGAGCCTTAGGACCATGCCTCAGGACTACCTGGCATGATGACTCCTTGTTGTCCCCAGTCCACCTGGCCATGCTGCTGCTCCAGTTTCAACTGTTCTGCCTGCGGCTATGGAACCCTGACCTGTTCACTGTGATTACTATTATTTGACCATCCTGGTCATTTATGAAAATTTGAACATCTTGGCCATGTTCTGTTATAATCTCCACCCGGCACAGCCAGAAGAGGACTGGCCACCCCTTATAGCCTGGTTCCTCTCTAGGTTTCTTCCTAGGTTTTGGCCTTTCTAGGGAGTTTTTCCTAGCCACCATGCTTCTACACCTGCATTGCTTGCTGTTTGGGGTTTTAGGCTGGCTTTCTGTACAACACTTTGATATATCAGTTGATGTAATGGCTATATAAATTCATTTGATTTGATTCAGTGATGTTATCTCAGAATTCCATTTTGGATCTATTGTATAATGCTAAAATGTCTGGATTTAGTCTTTCAGCATTAATCAGTAGAACACGCCTGACTCTAATCCACCAGTCACACAGTTTGGTGTTGTCTCCAAGGAGCGTTTGGACTGTCGGGACCAGGTTTCAGCATCTGCGCAACGCTGACATCCTTCCTCTCATAAAAGGTCTGCCTGTAAAAGCACCACCTGGACTGGACACCTCCAGAAAAACTATCTTTTTGACAAGATCAGGGAGTTTTGCGATGAAGAGGCTATGGACATCACATGCCCTGCACTAAAGTCAAGGGCATGACAGAAACAGGCTCTCCGAATATAGATTCCGTTGTTCATGTGTGGTTTGGACAGACCAGTCATCCGCACAATCTGCAGTGCCTCTACTCATATGACTCTCTTCTAAAATATTTAGCAAAATATTGATGTATAAAAAGTGTGGTCGTAACAGGATTTAAGTGTCCACCACTTAAATATATGGCGCATGCATCTGTTTATGTACTGTACATGTGCACCTCACTCAGGTTTCTACTCAGGTTGCATGGCCTACTATGTGATAAGTTCATCTGCAACAGTATATAAACTATGCTAATGTACTGGTGTGAAGGCATTTGGGCAGTGGTATAAAAATACTTTAAAGTACTAAAGTAGTTTTGGGGTATCTGTACATTACTTTATTATTTCTATTTTTGGTCACTCTTACTTCACTACTGTCATAAAGAAAATAATGTTTTTTTTACTCCATACATTTTCCTTAACATCCAAAAGTACTTGTTACATTTTGACAGGAAAATTGTCCAATTCAAGCACTTATCAAGAAAACATCCCTGGTCATCCATACTGCCTCTGATCTGGCAGACTCACTAAACTCAAATGCTTCATTCATAAATTATGTCTGAGTGTTGGAGTGTGCCCCTGGCTATCCATCAATACAAAAAATTGTGCTGTCTGGTTTGCTGAATATAAAGAAGTTGAAATGGTTTATATTTTTACTTTTGATACTTAAGTACATTGTGCCCCTGGCTATTCGGCAATACATCTTTTTATATATAAATACAATTGTGCCGTCTGGCAATTACAAGGAATTTGTAATTATTTAAACATTTACTCAAGTATGACAATTGAGTACTTTTTCCACCACTAGATGTGGCTTGGGGTAATAGCATTTCTTTCAGATGACCCATCAATTTAGACACGTGTATCTGGGTAAGCGTCATCTAATATTTATTTTAAAAAATTATCTGGACACTTTCTTTTTACCTGGAATTGTTCCTTATTGTAGGCTACTACCACTTTTAGTCTTTAGCACATGACCTCACATGAATCCTTAAAGAGATCAGTGGGGCTGGCTTCTTATGGCTGGGGGGCAGTATTGAGTAGCTTGTATAAATAAGTTGCCCAAAGCAAACGGCCTGCTCCTCAGTCTCAGTTGCTAATATATGCATATTATTATTAGTATTGGATAGAAAACACTCTAAAGTTTCTAAAACTGTTTGAATGATGTTTGTGAGTATAACAGAACTCATATGGCAGGCAAAATCCTGAGGAGAAACCAAAACAGGAAGTGAGAAATCTGAGCTTGGTATGTATTCACCAAGGTTCCCATTGAAATCCCCTTGAGATATGAATGATGTTGCACTGCCTAGGGCTTCCACTGGATGTCAACTGTCTATAGAAATTTGAATGAGACCTCTACTGTGTTGTGGGACTGAATGAGAGCAGAATCTATCAGCAGTCAGCCATTTTCTGATCACGCGCATTCCTCATGGTATCCACTTGCGTTCCATTGCTCATCAAGACACAAAGGAATACTCCGGTTGGAACTTTATTGAAGCTATATGTTAAAAACATCCTAATGATTGATTCTGTACATAGTTTGAAATGTTTCTTCGACCTGTAATATAATTTTTTGAAGTTTTTGTCCGGCGTAATGCTGACCAGAATGAGCGTTTGGATTTGTATACCAAACGCGCTAACAAAAGGTGGTATTTGGACATAAATAACAGACATTATCGAACAAAACAAACATTTATTGTGGACCTGGGATTCCTGGAGTGCTTTCTGATGAAGATCATCAAATGTAAGAGAATATTTATCATGTAATTTCTTGTTTATGTTGACGCCAACATGGCGGCTATTGTGACTATTTTTCTGAGCGCCGTCTCAGATTATTGCATCGTTTGCTTATTCTGTAACGTTTTTGTTGAAATCAGACACAGCAGTTGCATTAAGGAGAGGTATATCTATAGTTCCATGTGTATAACTTGTATTATCATCTACATTTATGAGTATTTCTGTTGAATGATGTGGCTATGCAAAATCACTGGATGTTTTTGGAACTAGTGAATGTAACGCACCAATGTAAACTCATATTTTGATAAATATAAACTTTATCAAACAAAACATACATGTATTGTGGAACATGAAGTCCTACTAGTGTCATCTGATGAAGATCATCAAAGGTTAGTGATTCATTTTATCTCTATTTGTGCTTTTTGTGACTGCTATATTTGGCTGGAAAAAATGGCTGTGTTTATTGTCGTTTGCTGGTGACCTAACATAATAGTTTGTGGTGCTTTTGCTGTAAAGCATATCTGAAATCGGACACTGTGGTGGAATTAACAACATGATAACCTTTAAAAGGGTATAAAATACATGTATGTTTGGGGAATTTTAATTATGAGATTTTTAATGTTTTGAATTTGGCGCCCTGCACTTTCACTGGCTGTTGTCATATCGATCCCGTTAACGGGATTTCAGCCCTAAGAAGTTTTAAGAGGGTGTGAACAATGCTGAATTGGTGTAGACAAAGGAGAGCTCTCTAGTAGGTACTGAAACATTCAAATGCCCTTTTCTCAAAAGTGAGGCCCTTTTCTCAACTTTCAAAGAATAATTACTTTACCATTGCTCCTAAAAAATGCATTATATGATATCTGAGTCTCTACTTTTATCCACTGTAACAAACAGAAATTCAAGTTTTGCTACATAAGATTGAATCCAGGTTGTGAGTCACATTTACAGTTACTGTCATACCCTGATCTATTTCACCTGTCTTGTGATTGTCTTCACCCCCTCCAGGTGTTGCTTGCTATTCCTGGTGTATATATATCCCTGTGTTTCCTGTCTCTCTGTGCCAGTTGGTCTTGTATGTTTTTCAAGTCAACCAGCATTTCCCCCATGCTTCTATTCTCTTTTGCTAGTCCTCCTGGTTTTGGACCCTTGCCTGTTTTCTGGACTCTGTGCCCGCCTCCCTGACCATTCTGCCTGCCTTGACCTCGAGCCTGCCTGCCACTCTGTACCTCCTGGACTCTGAACTGGTTTTGAGCTTTTGCTTATCCACGACCATTCTCTTGCCTACCCATTTTGGATTGTTTAGTAAATATCAAGACACAAACCAACTGCCTCCCGTGTCTGCATCTGGGTCTCGCCTTGTGCCCTTATAGTTACAGCTGATGTAATGATTGTATATCGATTTGCTGTCCTGAAATATAAGTCATCTGATTTATTTGTTTCAGTCTCTGAATTGTTCAATCAAACTTTTCGCTGCGCCCTCATCTTTAAAACTCCTTTGCTAGTTATATAATCACGTAACTATGGCACTGGAGAAGAAGGCTGACGTTTTACGTGTCCCCAACCAATTGTTTTTTGTTTGTTTGTTTATTTGTTTATTTGCTTTAAGAAAAATGTTTTTTTTTAGCTATTTTGTTCATAAAGTTGCTGCTACTGTCTGGACATCAGGACTGCGATTACTCCCCACGGACTGGCAGAATCCTTTTTTTCCTTTAACGAGACTGATGAGCCCGACTCGAATGATGTACTGCTTTCTTGGGAACAGTCCCAGATCCCCGTGATTTGCATGAAGAGGAGGCAGAGTAAAAGGGGACAGAAGACGGCCTTCTGAGAATTTGTGGGCGATCAAATAAACCCCCAGTTCCTTTCATTTTGCTAGCAAACGTGCAATCTTTGGAGAATAAAATCGATGACCTACGTGGAAGATTAATCTACCAACGGTACATTCAAAACTGTAGTATCTACAAACTGTAGTATCGTTGCTGAACGATGACACTATCAACATACAGCTGGCTGGTTATACGCTGTACCGGCAGGATAGAACAGCGGCATCTGGTAAGACAAGGGGCGGCGGACTATGTACTTTTGTAAATAACCGCTTGTGCACGATATCTAAGGAAGTCTCGAGTTATTGCTCGCCCGAGGTAGAGTATCTCATGATAAGCTGTAGACCACACTATGTACCTAGAGAGTTCATCTGTATTTTTCATAGCTGTTTTACATACCACCGCAGACGGAGGCTGGTACTAAAACGGTATTGAATGAGCTGTATTCCGCCAAAAGCAAACAAGGAAACGCTCACCCAGAGGTGCCGCTCCTAGTAGCCGGGGGCTTTAACTTAAATCAGTTTTTACCAAATTTCTATTAGCTTATTAAATGTGCAACCTTTAAACATTCACAAGGCCACAGGGCCAGACAGATTACCAGGACGTGTACTGCGAACATGCGCTGACCAACTGGCAAGTGTCTTCACTAACATTTTCAACCTCTCCCTATCTGAGTCTGTAATACCAACGTGTTTTAAGCAGACCACCATAGAGCCTGTGCCCAAGAACACTAAGGTAACCTGCCTAAATGACTACCTACCTGTAGCACTCACATCTGTAGCCATGAAGTGCTTTGAAAGGCTGGTCATGGCTCACATCAACACAATTATCCCAGAAACCTTAGACCCACTCCAATTTGCATACTGCCCAAACAGATCCACAGATGATGCAGTCTCTATTGCACTCCATACGGCCCTTTCCCACCTGGACAAAAGGAACACCTATGTGAGAATGGTATTTATTGACTACAGCTCAGCGTTCAACACCATAGTGCCCTCAAAGCTCATCACTAAACTAAGGACCCTGGAACTAAACACCTCCCTTTGTCACTGGATCCTGGACTTCCTGACAAGCCACCCAAGGTGGCAAGGGTAGGTAGCAACACACCCGTCATGCCGATCCTCAACACAGGGGCCCCTCAGGGGTGCGTGCTCAGTCCCTTCTTGTACTCCCTATTCACTCATGACCGGCACGACTCCAACACCATCATTAACTTTGCCAATGACACAACAGTGGTACGCCTGATCATCGACAACAACGAGACAGCCTATAGGGAGGAGGTCAGAGACCTGGCTGTATGGTGCCAGGACAACCGCCTCTCCCTCAACGTGATCAAGAGATGATTGTGGACTACAGGAAAAAAAGAGGACAGAGCATGCCCTCATTCTCATCGAAGGTGCTGCAGTGGAGCAGATTGAGAGCTTCAAGTTCGTCGGTGTCCACATCACTAACAAACTAACATGGTTCAAGCACACCAAGACAGTTGTGAAAAGGGCACGACAAAACCTATTCCCCCTCAGGAGACTGAAAGGATTTGGCAAAGGTCCTCAGATCTTCAAAGGGTTCTACAGCTGCACCATCGAGAGCATCCTGACTGGTTGCATCACTGCCTGGTATGGCAACTGCTCGGCCTCTGACCGCAAGGCACTACAGAGGGTAGTGCGTACCTCATCCAGTACTTCACTGGGGCCAAGCTTCCTGCCAGCCAGGACTTCTATACCAGGCGGTGTCAGAGGAAGGCCCTAAAAGACTCCAGCCACCCTAGTCATAGACTGTTCTCTCTGCTACCGCACGGCAAACGGTAACAGCGCGCCAAGTCTAGGTCCAAGAGAATTCTAAACAGCTTCTACCCCCAATCCATAAGACTCCTGAACATCTAATCAAATCGCTACCCAGACTATTTGCATTGCCCCCCCCCCCACCTCCTCACTTTTACACCGCTGCTACTCTCTGTTGTTATCATCTATGCATAGTAACTCTACCTACATGTACATATTACCTCAACTAAGCAGTGCCCCTGCACATTGACTCTGTACCGATATATAGTCTCTCTATTGTTTTTACTGCTGCTCTTTAATTACTTGTTATTTCTTATTCTTATCCACATTTTTTTTAACTGCATTGTTGGTTAGGGGCTCGTAAGTAAGCATTTCACCTGTTGTACACGGCGCATGTGACTAATACAACTTGATTTGATGTAACTAAGAAGTTAGATGAAAAGAAACTTGAAAATGATTTATTGTTTTACTGTTCTGTTGAATAGTCATGACTGGTTTGAGATATTTATGGTAAGATGATGGTGGCGAAGGTTCATTGCTACTTATCGTGGATCCAAGTTCATTGGCACAGGGATAGCTGGACGTTTCTGGCTGGTCTTGGAACTGTGACAGGGCAGCATTTTCCCGCTTGGCTCGATGGGATATGGAGTGATTTTGCTAACACATCCAGATATGTCCAAAGTCTTGTACCCATAACCTTTTTTAAACTGACTATCGTATTTTTTTATTCAATCAGACTTTATTATATAATGACTAATCCAGGAATGTCACGAGATAATTGACATGAGAAACTCGTGAAAATAGCAACTCTACAGAGCACAATGACTACAATGAATGGCTAAATGACTTCCGGGCATGAAGGGTCAGCGGAGTTCTTATTCCTCGTCACCACTCTATTGTGTGCAGTAAATAAAACAACTGTTATCACCATGGTAACAAAGTCCCATAATACAGATCTGACAAGTGGATGTCTCTCTACTCGACAGTCGTGAGAACAAGCTGAACAGTATTTCTAGGATACACATTCTAAACCACAGATTACAGACACGTTTGATCTGCTCTTAAACACAGATTTGTGAGAACTGTGTGCTTCCATCAGACTCCAACATGATGAGAAAAAAATAAGTGATTAGCAGAGCCCTGAAATCTTATTACGCCGTAGCAACAGCGTCTGTTGTGTTGTGTGTGTGACTGAGTCTGATAGGCTTTGGTACATTGTCCCGCATCAGTGCGCAACAGAGGAGGCTGGTGGGAGGAGCTATAGGAGGATGGGCTCATAGTAAAAACTAAAGACTGGAATGGAACATATGGAACGGTATCAAACACAGCTTTCATATCGAACCGCGCTTGACTCAGTTCCAGTTATTCCATTCCAGCCATTACAATGAGCTTGTTCTATAGCGTCTCCCACCAGCCTCCTCTGGTACACACACACAAAACACACACACATGGGCGGCCTTACTCGACCTGACTGAAACTACATTCTAAATAACTATCCTTCCCACGCACTACCTGCTGTGGATAATAACAAGTGCAGGTGGGTTACACACAGTATGCACAGTCGGCGGGTCTGGTTGTTTGAATTATTATCGGTTGCTGGATAAAATGACATGGCTTTAGCATTCTATCTTTATTTACTCCTATTGATCTGCCTGTGACAGTAGTCCAGATGAATGTTTGGGGGAGAAAATGGAAGGAATTGAGTGTTAGGAATCAGGCACCATGTCACATGTTAAACCGCCTCATCGCTCCCTCTACCCATAGGCTGCATGGGCTCTGACTGGAAACCATCCTGCGCTGCTGTATCCTGGATCAAAACAAAACAAATCAAACTACAAACCATTGAACAATACACAGGTTATTCTGTTGGAGACTATTTCTACCTATTTAAGAAATAAGACGTAGGCCTACCTGTTTGACAGATGAAATTAGGCTATAGATTTGTTGGTCCATTCCTCCATACCCTCTTTAAATAGCCTACCTCTGTGTCAGTGAAGGGCTGTTAAGTTAAAACCAAGACTTGAATACAATATTTTCTTTTCACCTTTATTTAACCAGGTAGGCCAGTTGAGAACAAGTTCTCATTTACAACTGCGACCTTGCCAAGATCAAGTTAAGCAGTGTGATATTAACAACAACACAGAGTTACACATGGATAAACAAACGTACACAATATAAAATCTGTATACAGTGTGTGCAAATTAAGTAAGGAGGTAAGGCAATAAATAGGCCATAGTGGCGAAGTAATTACAATTTAGCAATTAACACTGGAGTGATAGATGTGCAGATGAGGATGTGCAGGTATAAATACAGGTATAAATACTGGTGCGCAAAAGAGCAGAAAAAAGCAGAAAAAACAACAAAAAACAAATATGGGGATGAGGTAGGTAGTTGGTTGGATGGGCAATTTACAAATGGGCTGTGTACAGCTGCAGCAATTTGTAAGCTGCTCTGACTGCTCTGAAAGTTAGTGAGGGAGATAGATATAAGTCACCAACTTCAGTGATTTTTGCAATTCGTTTCAGTCATTGGCAGCAGAGAATTGGAAGGAAAGGCGGACGAGGAGGTGTTGGCTTTGGGGAAGACCAGTGAAATATACCTGCTGGAGCGTGTGCTACGGGTGGGTGTTGCTATGGTGACCAGTGAGCTGAGATAAGGCGAAGCTTCACCTTGCAAAGACTTATAGATGACCTGGAGCCAGTGGGTTTGGCGACGCATTGGTGGGTGGTATATGGGGCTTTGGTGACAAAACGGATGGCACTGTGATAGATTGCATCCAATTTGCTGAGTAGAGTGTTGGAGGCTACTTTGTAAATGACATCACCAAAGTCAAGAATCGGCAGGATAGTCCATTTTACAAGGGTATGTTTGGCAGCATGAGTGAAGGAGGCTTTGTTGCGAAATAGGAAGCCGATTCTAGATTTCATTTTGGATTGGAGATGCTTAATGTGAGTCTGGAAGGAGAGTTTACAGTCTAGCCAGACAACTAGGAATTTATAGTTGTCCACATATTCTAAGTCAGAACTGTCCAGAGTAGTGATGCTAGGCGGGCGGGCTGGCGGGTGCGGGCAGCAATCGGTTGAAGAGAATGCAGTTTGTTTTACTAGCGTTTAAGAGTTGAGAGCTGGAGGCCACGGAAGGAGTGTTGTAATGGCATTGAAGCTTGTTTGGAGGTTTGTTAACATATTGTCCAAAGAAGGGCCAGGCACCATGTCACATGGGGTTATGAGAGAGTTTGCCTTAGGGCTATTTTTTTTTACTAAAGAAAATGGCAAAAAGCACAGTCCAACCCGTTGTTAGCTAAAGATTTTGAAGAAAATCAAATGGATCCGATTATATAAAAGGGGTCAATAACAGCGCTTTGGTCCGCAGTGCTTTATGCTAGAAACAAGCCGTAAAATAACCGGAGAAGACGTGACTCCAATGCATATGGGGATATCATTGTTTAGTTTCTTTGCCATTCTGAGGCTGAGCTACCAACCTAGGAGACAAAAGATGGACTTTGCTTGGGAAGTAATCTAATTCTGTCACTATCAATTGATTAAGCTTGTCACTTTTTGTACAATAGAAGATATTTAAACCCAGACAGCTTTTGGGGAAACACTTGTGACACTCTCATTGGGTTAAGCCACAGAGGAAGAGTAGACAGCAGTTAAAGCTTACATTTTTCTGCGTCGGTAAGCCTATGTCTGGGGTGGAAAGGTAGGCCTCACTTTTGAACGTGCCATGGTCAGATTCCTGGAGAAATATGAGAAGATGAACACATAGGCCTATCTCGCTGCCCATTCTTAGCCTGGAATTTCAGTAATTTGTGTGGTATTAAAAAATGTTCTGTTAAAATACAAAATTATGTAGAATTGCAACTCCATATTAATGCCCATGATTTTGGAATTAAATGTTTGACGAGCAGTGTCCACATACTTTTGGCCATGCAATGCATTTTGCTGATGGGAGGACATAACATTTTCAAACAAACCGTTTTCATTTCAGAGAGGTCTGATATTTTCCATGTAAACCTTATTATAAATAATGTTTGCTCCCTAAATCAAAAGTAGACGTTGAACTGAGTGGGTAATGACTCAGAGGGAAGGTACATTGTCGATTATCTATTCTCTACTTCTCTGGTCGTTATTTAGACTTCTTGTTGCTATGTTATGTTCCGGTTTGCTTTTGCATCAAATCTGTAGTATATCCGCCATCAACCGGTATTGATTGTTTTCCTCTAGGGAAAAGATTGATGACAGTTTTTCATTTGTTTTGTTCTCTGTTGCTTTGAGTAATGGCTAGTAAGAAAGACAAGCAAGGTATGAAATAGAGAGAAGGATGTTCATCTCAACAAACCAAAAATATCTTTGTATCTGCAGTGTTTGTGGGCTCGTGTGCATGTACCAGTGTTACCTCTCTCTCTCTCTCTCTCTCTCTCTCTCTCTCTCTCTATGCAATTGAAGTCAGAAGTTTACATACACCTTAGCCAAATACATTTAAACTCCATTTTTCACAATTCCTGACATTTAATCCTAGTAAAAATGCCCTGTCTTAGGTCAGGTAGGATCACCACTTTATTTTAAGAATGTGAAATGTCAGAAAAATAGTAGAGGGAATTATTTATTTCAGCTTTTATTTATTTTATCACATTCCCAGTGGGTCAGAAGTTTACATACACTCAATTATCATTTGGTAGCATTGCCTTTAAATGATTTAACATGGGTCAAACGTTTCTCCTGACAGAGCTGGTGTAACTGCCAGCGCTAAGCTCCAGACCTCCAGTGTGTCTCCACAGCCCAGTATATCCTGCGCCGGCTCTACGCACTATGCCTCCAATGCCAGCTCTCCACACTCACCGAGCTAAAGTGGGTATCCAGCCAGGATGCGTTGTGGCAGCTCCATGTGCCAGGCTTCCTGCCCTGGCCATAGGGAGGTTTTTATTCTCTATTTTGGTTAGGGTGTGACTAGGGTGGGCATTCTAGTTTCCTTATTTCTATGTTAGTGTGGTTCCCAATCAGTGGCAGCTGTCTATAGTTTTCTCTGATTGGGGTTCATATATAAGTTGTCATTTTCCGTTTGAGTTTTGTGGGATGTTGTTTTCTGTTTCGTATCAGTACCTGACAGAACTGTTCGCTTTCGTTTGTTATTTTGTTTGAATGTTTTTTGATAATAAATATCATGAACATTTACCACGCTGCGCTTTGGTCCACTCTTCCCATGGTGTTTAGACTTGCGTACTATTGTTTGTACAGATGAACGTGGTCCCTACAGGCATTTGGAAAATGCTCCCAAGGATGATCCAGACTTGTGGAGGTCATTTTTCTTCTGAGGTCTTGGCTGATTTCTTTCGATTTTCCCATGATGTCAAGCAAAGAGGCACTGAGTTTGAATGTATGCTTTGAAATACATACACAGGTTCCAAAGCCATGACATCATTTTCTTGAATTTTCGCAGCTTTTTGTTAAAAATCGCGCAACACTTCAGCGCCCTGCTACTCATGCCAGGACTATAGTATACACATATATGTGTGGATAGAAAACACTCAGCCGTTTCTAAAACTGGTTAAATCACGGCTGTGACTATAACAGAACGTGCGTTTCATCGAAAAGTGCAGGAAATCTGATCACTGAAAATGGGAAAATATATCCATGCGCAACTTCAACCAATTGTTAAAAGTGACCCACATTAAATGGAGCCGAGGTTGCAATACCTACAGCTTCCACACGATGTCAACAGTCTTGTCATTTGTCTCGGATTTGTTTCTTGGTCAAACCGACACAAGGGAGCCGATTTCTTCCGGTCTCCGACAAGATGTTTTGGTTGAGAAATATCCGGACATGATTTCAAGACTTGAAGCTAAAGAATTTCCATCGCCCCGTGATCATTTTGATAGATTATTAACGTTTACTAATACCTAAAGTAGCATTACAAAAGTATTTCGAAGTGTTTTGTGAAAGTTTATCGTTGACTTTTTTAATTAAAAAAAAATGACGTTACGTTAAAAAAACGCTATTTTTTTCGTTGATCACACACTCTTCATAGATCGATATCTATGCTATATATGGACCGATTTAATCGAAAAAAGACCCAAAATGATGTTTATGGGACATCTAGGAGTGCCAAGAAAGAAGCTCGTCAAAGGTAATGAATGTTTTATGTTTTATTTTTGCGTTTTGGTTAGGACCAGCTACCGCAAAGTCTGTCGTTTTATATGAAGTTCCATGACTTTTGGGTGCATGCTATCAGATAATAGCTTATCATGCTTTCGCCGAAAAGCATTTTAAAAATCTGACTCGGTAGCTAGATTCACAACGAGTGTAGCTTTAATTCAGTACATTGTATGTGCATTTTAATGAAAGTTTGAGTTTTATCAAAAACTATACGTGGCGCACTTGAAATTTCCGCTGATTTGATCCTCACAGCGGGAGCACTTCCCTAACAAGTTAAGGGAACATTTTGACATTTGCTGTATGGTTAGTGAGAAAGTCCATATTGCAAATGTACGGTCCCTTACTAATAATATATAATAATAATATAATAATATATATATGCCATTTAGCAGACGCTTTTATCCAAAGCGACTTACAGTCATGTGTGCATACATTCTACGTATGGGTGGTCCCGGGGATCGAACCCACTACCCTGGCGTTACAAGCGCCATGCTCTACCAACTGAGCTACAGAAGGACTAGACGTGAGTTACTAGACGTCCGAAAACGTTTGTAAAATTCGCGGACGGCTTCGGGCCGAGCGGCAGGGCCGGACCTACCGGGAAGTCATCAAATGAACTTTCTCGGACATTCGGTTTCCGTTTGATAAAATAATCCAATTTTGGTCATTTTTCCGCTGTCCCGGAAAATCCCACAAGAGGGCATAAGCAATCATATTGCAATTGTACAAAACATCATGAATCACGACGGGGCCTTATCTCTGAAACGGAAAATATTTCGAAGCCGAAACTTGGCATAATGGGCAGTTGGCCCCGAACAAGATGGCGTCTAAGCCTCAACGGTTTTTGAGTTATGGCCATTTCTCTGGGATTAAAGGTCCAAAATGAAAATAGAGAAATTATTTTTCCACTTCACGTCAAAGTCAAGGAGCCTCCGGTGTCAATAAAAAAAGAACCAGCCATTTATCTATCGTCATTTAAGAGAAATCGTACAATGACAAATTGGTGATGTTCAAAGATAGTTTTTCTTTTAACAGTTACAGATCCAGTTGCAGGGTGTTCATACAAATCTTTTTAAAGTGTGCTGCGGAGCTCGGCGAGAATTCTGTGATTTTCTATGATTTTCTGAAATAACACACACTCACTAAACCCTTCGTAAATAACTCAGTTCTTAACGTAAAGACTTAAAACTCAGGATTCTGTAAAGGCATACCCCAATCAGGATATGAGTTTCTTTATAGCTCCCTGTGCCAACAGGAAGTGCCTTAAATGGTGTCATAGTGTCAGTTTCCAAGGGTTAAAAAGGTCAGATCTTTTCAAAAGTTCATATGTGTGATTAGGCAACCCCCATAAACTGTAAGTCAGTCATTTCTCCCAACAGATGTAAAAGAAAAGCTCTCTCTCACACACACACAGCAAGGATGGAGTGACAAAGTGCGGTGCTTAAAGACACACAGAGCCTGCAATGGCATTTCCATATTCTCTAGGCCGTGCCGAGTTCAACGAGATGCCCCGCTTGACCGTAGCTCGCTCGGTCTAAGCGCAGCGACCATTAGAAAAGTAGGCCCAAAATGAAGCCTGCCCCACAACGTCATTTGCTTTTGGGTGACAGTGAGAGAACCGTTAGGGTGAGAAGCACAATTAGACCTCAGGTACGTTCCTAAGGTCCTCCCGATCTGTGCAAGCCTAACCTTGACCATGTAGCATTAACCCTTAACAGTAAAACAGGGTTTTTTGATCTCACAGATTACAATGACATCTCTCCCCATAGGAATATATTGCCTGCTCCTCTAAATTCAACCTGAGGCCGATGTGGGTTATGAATGCCTTATGAACTTGTCTTCGATGACAGTCCATCAGGACACTATGAAGTCTACCTATGTCGATTCTAAGCTTCCTGGACCAACCGGAAGTGGTTAAAATCACCCTAAAAGTGTATATCCATACCATGCCTGCAGTTTGATAGACATAGTGCATTCAACCCTGTGTAAATCAGTCAGTTCTTAACGTAAAGACTTAAAACTCAGGATTCTGTAAAAGCATACCCCAATGAGGATATGTGTTGACGTATAGCTTCCTGTGCCTACCGGAAGTGCCATAATTGGTGTCTCAGGGGCTGTTTCGAAGGGTTAAAAAAGTCAGATCTGTCCAAAACCTCATATGTGTGATTAGGCAATCCCCATGAACTGTAAATCAGTCATTTTTCCCATAAAATTTCAAAGGAAAACTAAATCACAAAGACACACAACTTGGAAGGAGGGACGTATTGGGGTGCGTCAAGACAGACAGTGCCTGCAATAGTTAGCTTTGTTCGAGCTAAAAAAGAACCGTCAGACCTAGAGTTCCGAAACTTTAGAAACCTGTTCTAGACCTCAGGTCGATAGTGCGTGGTGAGTTAGGTGGCTCTAGAAGGTTCTCGGACCGAGAAACAGCCTCATACATTTGCAATGACAATTCATTTTGACCATTACGAAAATGACGACATTTAGAAAAGTCTCAGAGACACAAGACTAGGTGCATTGATACTGGCTCGGCCCATAGAGATGGAACCCAATGTTTCTGTCCGATAGCTCATTCAAGGAACCCATAGCAAGGCATGGAAAAAAGTGGATTTTCAGCACCAATTAGGGTTTTACTCGGGCACCGAAGGACCTATCGAGCCGAAACTTGGGATTCGGGGTCGCCTCAGCTAGGCCTACACATAACATAAGAAATGGACCCGCAGCTAGAACGTAACTACGTGTTTTATGTTTTTTTTATGGTTTGAACCGATGGCGTTGTGAATTTTGGGCCAGCTCTGAAGTATGTGATAGTTGGCTACTAAACGAGTTGGAAAAAGTGGGTTTGGTGTCAGTTTGTATCAGTTTGGTGTCAGAATGATATCTAATTGACTGATGGACGGTGACTTGCTGGTGACTCTTGTCCATTTGCAATATGTTTAAACAGTGAGGTACCATCACCAAAGTGACATTCTGAAATCAACCCTAACGAGCGATTGAGATGAACCAGAATCACTGCCCAGCCATCCCGAGTTCATCGGGCCAGTCAATTGCACATTCCTGCAGGATTTTCATAGCATGACAAATTTGTGATGGTAAATGCATCACAAATGAACCATGAACCATATTGCAAATGCACAGTGACTTAGCAAAAGTGAGAAAACATAAACAAATGGACATAAGGAAATCAACACAACGAGCGATGGAGAAGACCTACTATCATTGCCCGGCCATCCTGTGTTCATCAGGCCAGTCAATGTTGCATTTCTCCATGTATGGTTATTTTGACCCTTGGTTATTGTAGTTACTGTTGTCCCGTTGACAATTTTGATTGTCATTTTTCATTTATTTTTATATTGTAAATATCCAAAATAAGCTTTGGCAATATGTACATTGTTACGTCATGCCAATAAAGTGAATTGAATTGAGAGAGATATATATATATCTGTATCTCTGTATATATATATATATATATATATATATATATATATATATATATATATATATATATATATATATATATATATATATATATATATATATATATATATATATACATATACAGAGAGAGCGAGAGAGATAAAAAGAGAGAGAGAGAGAGAGAGAGAGAGAGAGAGAGAGAGAGAGAGAGAGAGAGTGAGATACAGAGAGAGAGAGATATATGTACAGAGAGAGATACAGAGAGAGATATACAGAGAGAGAGAGAGAGAGAAAGAGATATATACAGAGAGAGAGATATACAGAGAGAAATATACAGAGAGAGAGAGATACAGCGAGAGAGATATATACAGAGATAGAGCGAGAGAGCACAGCGAGAGAGATATATACAGAGATAGAGCGAGAGAGCGACAGAATGAGTGAGCGTGAGCACAACAGAACGAAAGAGAGAGAGAGAGATACAGTTGAAGTCGGAAGTTTACATACACTTAGGTTGGAGTCATTAAAACTCTTTTTTGAACCACTCCAAAAATGTATTGTTAACAAACTATACTTTTGGCAAGTCAGTTAGGACATCTAATTTGTGCATGACACAAGTCATTTTTCCAACAATTGTTACAAACAGATTACGTCACTATCACAATTCCAGTTGGTCAGAGGTTTACATACGTTTAAGTTGACTATGCCTTTAATGCTGCACGTATTGCCAGGATACATTGATTTAATTATGTCATATGTTTTACCCCTACACCACTTTCAATAACTTTGTAGAACAGTCCTGTATGCCAAATAGAATCAAATAATTTTGAAAGTCGATAAAGCAAGCGTATATTTTGGTATTATTTTGGTGGACATGTTTATCTATCAGGGTGTGTAGGGTGTGAATATGATCAGTCGTGCGATGTTTTGGCATACACCCAATTTGTCTTTTACTCAAGACATTGTGATTATTAAGGAAGTCTAGAGCGCTCTACATTTATAATACTACAGAAAACCTTCCCCAGGTTACTGTTCACACAAATGCCTCTGTAATTGTTTGGGTCAAATTTGTCTCCGTTCTTAAAGATTGGGGTTATGAGTCCTTGATTCCAGATGTCAGGGAAAGAACCTACACTCAGGATCAAGTTAAACAGTTTTAATAATAGCCAATTGAAATTTTGCACTAGTGAGTTTGAGCATCTCATTTAGGATGCCATCAGGTGTAGAGCTCCTGGTTAGTAATTGGGGAGTCCAATGGATTTTGATTGTCCTTTATAGCTTTTTCTAATCCATTCAACTTCTCATGAATTTGGCATTGTTCTGCATTTGTGTCAATGTGAATGTTTGAATGTTTGAGTGTTTTAAAATGGGTCATCCATATGTCACCATTTTGTATCGCTAATTGCTCTTGTTTCGATTGATTTTCTTCCAATTTTGCCAGTAGTTGTTTGTGTTTATGTACTCCTCAATTAGAGTCAGCTGCTCGCTGTTGTACTGTGCTTTTTTGGTTCTGAGTGTACGTTTATAGGATTTTAAAGTCTCACAGTAATGAAAGAGTAATTCACCATTATGTGGGTCTCTGTCCTTTTGGTTGGATAGGGTTCAATGTTTTTTCCTTATAATTTTACAATCTGCATCAAACCAGTTGTCATCTGTGGTCATTTTTGTTTTGTTTTTTATCAATTTCAGTTGTGCTTCTTTTGCCATTTGCCTGAATATATAGTTGATGTTGTTTTACTGCTAGATTGATGCCTTCCTTACTGTGAGTGAATGTGGTATCCAGAACGTTTTCTCAGAGTGTTTGGATATTTTGGTTCCAGGTTGCTTTCGGTTATTCTTCTGTGCTGTTTTGGGCCCATCTGTATGAATTTCTGATGTTGTACAGCTTACTGGGCTGTGAATGTGGGGTTGTTTCCATGTCTGCTCTTTTGAGGAACGATGTAATTTGGCTGTGATCAGACAGAGGTGTTAGTGGCTTGACAGTGAATGAGCTGAGAGAGAAAGGGTCAATGTCTGTAATCATATAGTCTACTGTACTGTGGCCAAAAGGTGAGCAATAGGTGAATCTCCCCAAAGAGTCCCTCCGTAACCTACCATTGACAAAATACAGACCCAGGCTTCTACAGAGCTGCAACAGATCCCTTCCGTTGTTGTTGATGGTGCTGTCACTGTTGTTTCACCGGGGGAGATTAAGGCAGTTAGAAACAGTATGGCCTGTAATAAAGCTGTGTGGTCGTTAGATCAGGTGGTGTTCCTGTATGCGCATTTGTGTCCCCACAGATGAGCACATTTCCCTGGGCCTGGAAATGGCACGTCTCTTCCTCAAGGGTGGGGATCCTGAGGGGGAGATATTTATTGCACAAAGGAACACATCGTTTTCTGTCAGTACAAGGTATTTTTTCAGTTTTAACCAAATGTGATATTTACCAATTTTGAGGGGATCAATTAGATTTTGTAGTTCGGATTTGTACCAAATGATCAGTCCTCCAGAGTCTCTGCCTCTATTGACAGAGCTGTGTTTCTGTGATGGCACAATTACCTCTCTGTAGCCTGTGGGACAGTGAGTGACAACGTCAGCCTTACACCATGTCTCATGCAGACTGATGACGTCTTTAATATTTTTGTTGAACTCCAGTGCTAAACTCTTCAGTCCAAAGGTTGATCAGTTTAGGCCCCGAATGTTCCATTTGCTGACTAATAGTTATTTCATGTTGCAAAAAGAAAGACTAGCAGTCAGAAATACAGTAACTACTACTATTAAGTCTCTCTGTATCTCTCTGTCTCTCTGTATCTCTCTCTCTGTATCTCTCTCTCTGTATATCTCTCTCTTTTTCAAGGGGCTTTATTGGCATGGTAAACATTGACATTGCCAAAGCAAGTGAGGTAGATAATATACAAAAGAGAAGTACACACTAAAAATGAACAGTAAACAATACACCGACTGAAGTTCCAAAAGAATAAAGACATTACATTATGTACATATACAGTGTTGTAACGATGTACAAAAGGGAAAATAAATATGGGTTATATTTACAATGGTGTTTGTTCTTCACTGGTTGACAGTTTCCCGTGGCAACAGGTCACAAATGTGTCTCTAATATGGTCATACATTGGGCAGGAGGTTAGGAAGTGCAGCTCAGTTTCCACCTCATTTTGTGGGCTGTGTTCACATAGCCTGTCTACTCTTGAGAGCCAGGTCTGCCTACGGCGGCCTTTCTCAAAAGCAAGGCTATGCTCACTGAGTCTGTACATAGTCAAAGCTTTCCTTAAGTGTGGGTCAGTCACAGTGGTCAGGTATTCTGCCACTGTGTACTCTCTGTTTATGTTCAAATAGCATTCTAGTTTTGTTTTCTCATGATTTGGTTGGGTCTAATTGTGTTGCTGTCCTGGGGGCTCTGTGGGTTGTGTTTTTGAACAGAGCCGCAGGACCAGCTTGCTTAGGGAACTCTTCTCCAGGTTCATCTCTCTGTAGGTGATGGCTTTGTTATGGAAGGCTTGAGAATCACTTCCTTTAAGGTGGTTGTAGAATTTAACGTCTCTTTTCTGGATTTAGCGGGTATTGGCCTAATTCTGCTCTGCATGCATTATTTGGTGTTGTACACAGAGGATATTTTTGCAGAATTCTGCATGCAGAGTCTCAATTAGGTGTTTGTCCCATTTTGGGAAGTCTTGGTTGGTGACCTCACAACCATAAAGGGCAATGGGTTCTATAACTGATTCAAGTATTTTTAGCCAGATCCTAATTTGTATGTTGAATATTATGTTCCTTTTAGATCTTAGATCTTTCACAGCTTTGTGGAAGTTACCTGTGACGCTGATGTTTAGGCCAAGGTATGTATCGCTTTTTGTGTGCTCTAGGGCAACGGTGTCTAGATGGAATTTGGATTTGTGGTCCTGGCGACTGGACCTTTTTTTGGAACACCATTATTTTGGTCTTACTGAGATTTGCTGTCAGTGCCCAGGTCTGGTAGAATCTGTGCAGAAAATCTAGGTTCTGCTGTAGGCCCTCCTTGGTTGGTGACAGAAGCACCAGATCACCAGCAAACAGTAGACATTTGACTTCAGATTCTAGTAGGGTGAGGCCGGGTGCTACAGACTTTTCTAGTGCCCTTGCCAATTCGATGATATATATACATATATATTTATTTATTTATTTCACCATTTAACCATGTAGGAAAGTTGAGAACAAGTTCTCATTTACAATTGCGACCTGGCCAAGATAAAGCAAGATAAAGCAAAGCAGTTCGACACATACAACGACACAGAGTTACACATGGAGTAAAACAAACATACAGTCAATAATACAGTATAAACAAGTCTATATACGATGTGAGCAAATGAGATGAGATAAGAGAGGTAAAGGCGA
The DNA here is from genome assembly GCF_021184085.1 of Oncorhynchus gorbuscha. NCBI lineage: Eukaryota > Metazoa > Chordata > Actinopteri > Salmoniformes > Salmonidae > Oncorhynchus > Oncorhynchus gorbuscha. The sequence continues at coordinate 65,817,146 of NC_060175.1, read as the reverse complement.
AAAAAGGCCATGGTGGCAAAGTAAATACAATATAGCAAGTAAAACACTGGAATGGTAGATTTGCCGTGGAAGAATGTGCAAAGTAGAAATAAAATTAATGGGGTGCAAAATAAATCAGTAAATACATTAAGGAAAGAGGTAGTTGTTTGGGCTAAATTATAGGTGGGCTATGTACAGGTGCAGTAATCGGTGAGCTGCTCTGACAGTTGGTGCTTAAAGCTAGTGAGGGAGATAAGTGTTTCCAATTTTAGAGATTTTTGTAGATCGTTCCAGTCATTGGCAGCAGAGAACTGGAAGGAGAGGCGGCCAAAGAAAGAATTGGTTTTGGGGTGACCAGAGAGATATACCTGCTGGAGTGCGTGCTACAGGTGGGAGATGCTATGGTGACCAGCGAGCTGAGATAAGGGGGGACTTAGCAGGGTCTTGTAGATGACATGGAGCCAGTGGGTTTGGCGACGAGTATGAAGCGAGGGCCAGCCAACTAGGGCGTACAGGTCGCATTGGTGGGTAGTATATGGGGCTTTGGTGACAAAACAGATTACACTGTGATAGACTGCATCCAATTTGTTGAGTAGGGTATTGGAGGCTATTTTGTAAATGACATCGCCGAAGTCGAGGATTGGTAGGATGGTCAGTTTTACAAGGGTATGTTTGGCAATTCTAGATTTAACTTTGGATTGGAGATGTTTGATCTGGGTCTAGAAGGAGAGTTTACAGTCTAACAAGACATGGTGTCGTCTGCGTAGAGGTGGATCAGAGACTTTCCAGCAGCAAGAGCGACATCATTGATGTATATAGAGAAGAGAGTCGGTCCAAGAATTGAACCCTGTGGAATCCCCATAGAGACTGCCAGAGGACCGGACAGCAGACCATCCGATTTGACATACTGAACTCTATCAGAGAAGTAGTTGGTGAACCAGGCGAGGCAATCATTTGAGAAACCAAGGCTGTCAAGTCTGCCGATGAGGATGTGGTGTTTGACAGAGTCGAAAGCCTTGGCCAGATCAATGAATACGGCGGCACAGTAATGTTTCTTATCGATGACGGTTAAGATATCGTTTAGGACCTGGCTGAGGTACACCCATGACCAGCTCTGAAACCAGATTGCATAGCAGAGAAGTTATGGTGAGATTCGAAATGGTCGGTAATCTGTTTGTTGACGTGGCTTTTCGAAGACCTTAGAAAGGCAGGGTAGGATAGATATAGGTCTGTAGCAGTTTGGGTCAAGAGTGTCCCCCCCTTTGAAGAGGGGAATGACCGCAGCTGCTTTCCAATCTTTGGGAATCTCAGACGACACGAAAGAGAGGTTGAACAGGCTAGTAATAGGGGTGGCAACAATTTCGGCAGATAATTTTAGAAAGAAGGGGTCCAGATTGTCTAGCCCGGCTGCTTTGTAGGGGTCCAGATTTTGCAGCTCTTTCAGAGCATCAGCTGACTGGATTTGGGAGACGGAGATATGGGGAAGGCTTGGGCAAGTTGCTGTGTGGGGTGCAGTGCTGTTGACCGGGGTAGGAGTAGCCAGGTGGAAAGCATGGCCAGCCGTAGAAAAATGCTTATTGAAATTCTCAATTATAGTGGATTTATCACTGGTGACGGTATTTCCTATCTTCAGTGCAGTGGGCAGCTGGGAGGAGGTGTTCTTATTCTCCATGGACTTTACAGTGTCCCAGAACTTTTTTGAGTTTGTGTTGCAAGAAGCAAATTTCTGCTTGAAAAAGCTAGCCTTGGCTTTTCTAACTGCCTGTGTATAATGGTTTCTAGCTTCCCTGAACAACTGCATATCACGGGGGCTGTTCGATGCTAATGCAGAACGCCATAGGATGTTTTTGTGTTGGTTAGTCAGGTCTAGGGAGAACCAAGAGCTATATCTGTTCCTGGTTCTAAATTTATTGAATGGGGCATGCTTATTTAAGATGGTTAGGAAGGCATTTTAAAAAAAATAACCGGGCATCCTCTACTGACGGGATGAGATTAATATCCTTCCAGGATACCCCGGCCAGGTCGATTAGAAAGTCCTGCTCACTGAAGTGTTTTAGGGAGCGTTTGACAGTGATGAGTGGAGGTCGTTTGACCGCTGACCCATTACGGATGCAGGCAATGAGGCAGTGATCGCTGAGATCTTAGTTGAAGACAGCAGAGGTGTATTTAGAGGACAAGTTGGATAGGATGATATCTATGAGGGTGCCCGTGTTTAAGGCTTTGGGGAGATACCTGGTAGGTTAATTGAAAATTTGTGTGAGATTGAGGGCATCAAGCATAGATTGTAGGATGGCTGGGGTGTTAAGCATGTTTCAGTTTAGGTCGCCTAGCAGCACGAGCTCTGAAGATAGATGGGGAGCAATCAGTTCACATATGGTGTTCAGAGCACAGCTGGGGGCAGAGTGTGGTCTATAGCAGGCGGCAACGGTGAGAGACTTGTTTTTAGAGAGGTGGATTTTTAAAAGTAGAAGTTCAAATGGTTTGAGTACAGACCTGGATAGTAGGACAGAACTCTGCAGGCTATCTTTGCAGTAGATTGCAACACCGCCCCCTTTGGCAGTTCTATCTTGTCTGAAAATGTTGTAGTTAGGGATGAAAATTTCAGAATTTTTGGTGGTCTTCCTAAGCCAGCATTCAGACACAGCTAGAACATCCGGGTTGGCAGAGTGTGCTAAAGCAGTGAATAAAACAAACTTAGGGAGGAGGCTCCTAATGTTAACATGCATTAAACCAAGGCTATTACGGTTACAGATGTCATCAAAAGATAGCGCCTGGTGAATAGGAGTGGAGCTAGGCACTGCAGGGCCTGGATTCACCTCTACATCGCCAGAGGAACAGAGGAGGAGTAGGATAAGGGTACGGCTAAAAGCAATACGAATTGGTCGTCTAGAACGTCTGGAACAGAGAGTAAAAGGAGGCTTCTGGGGGCGATAAAATAGCTTCAGGGTATAATTTACAGACAAAGGTATGGTAGGATGTCAATACAGTGGAGATAAACCTAGGTATTGAGTGATGATGAGAGAGATATTGTCTCTAGAAACATCATTGAAACCAGCAGATGTCATCGCATGTGTGGGTGCTGGAACTAATAGGTTGGATAAGGTATAGTGAGCAGGACTAGAGGCTCTACAGTGAAATAAGCCAATAAACACTAACCAGAACAGCAATGAACAAGGCATATTGACATTAAGGAGAGGCATACTTAGTCGAGTGATCAAAAGGGTCCAGTGAGTAGTGAGGTTGGTTAGGGTCACGGCGATTCAGACATTTATTTTATAATGTCGTATGTTTTCCCCCTAACGCCACTTTCCTTCAATTTGTATAGCAGACCCTCATGCCAAATTGAGTCGAAGGCTTTTTTGAAATCAACAAAGCATGAGAAGACTTTGCCTTTGTTTTGATTTGTTTGTTTGTCAATTAGGGTGTGCAGGGTGAATACGTGGTCTGTCGTATGATAATTTGATAAAAAGTCAGTTTGACATTTGCTCAGTACATTGTTTTCACTGAGGAAATGTAGAATGCCAGAGCTAATGATGATGTTGAGTTTTAGTATCTCTGTATCTCTCTCTCTCATATATATACAGTTGAAGTCGGAAGTTTACATACACTTAGGTTGGAGTCATTCAAACTCGTTTCTTCAACCACTCCACACATTTCTTGTTAACAAACTATAGTTTTGGCAAGTCAGTTAGGACATCTACTTTGTGAATGACACAAGTCATTTTTCCAGCAATTGTTTACAGACAGATTATTTCACTTGTATCACAATTCCAGTTGGTCAGAAGTTTACATACACTAAGTTGACTGTGCCTTTAAACAGCTTGGAACATTCCAGAAAATTATGTCATGGGTTTAGAAGCTTCTGATCGGCTAATTGACATCATTTCAGTCATTCGGAGGTGTACCTTTAGATGTACAGTGGGGCAAAAAATTATTTAGTCAGCCACCAATTGTGCAAGTTCTCCCACTTAAAAAGATGAGAGAGGCCTGTAATTTTCATCATAGGTACACTTCAACTATGACAGACAAAATTAGAAAAAAATCCAGAAAATCACTTTTTAATGAATTTATTTGCAAATTATGGTGGAAAATAATTATTTGGTCACCTACAAACAAGCAGGATTTCTGGCTCTCACAGACCTGTAACTTCTTCTTTACGAGGCTCCTCTGTCCTCCACTCGTTACCTGTATTAATGGCACCTGTTTGAACTTGTTATCAGTATAAAAGACACCTGTCCACAACCTCAAACAGTCACACTCCAAACTCCACTATGGCCAAGACCAAAGAGCTGTCAAAGGACACCAGAAACAAAATGTAGACCTGCACCAGGCTGGGAAGACTGACTCTGCAATAGGTAAGAAATCAACTGTGGGAGCAATTATTAGGAAATGGAAGACATACAAGACCACTGATAATCTCCCTCGATCTGGGGCTCCACGCAATATCTCACCCCGTGGGGTCAAATTGATCACAAGAACGGTGAGCAAAAATCCCAGAACCACACGGGGGGACCTAGTGAATGTGAATGACCTGCAGAGAGCTGGGACCAAGTAACAAAGCCTACCATCAGTAACACACTGATGGTAGGCTTTGGGGCTGTTTTTCTGCAAAGGGACCAGGACGACTGATCCGTGGAAAGGAAAGAATGAATGGGGCCATGTATCATGAGATTTTGAGTGAAAACCTCCTTCCATCAGCAAGGCCATTGAAGATGAAACGTGGCTGGGTCTTTCAGCATGACAATGATCCCAAACACACCGCCCGGGCAACGAAGGAGTGGCTTCGTAAGAAGCATTTCCTGAAGGTCCTGGAGTGGCCTAGCCAGTCTCCAGATCTCAAACTCATAGAAAATCGTTGGAGGGAGTTGAAAGTCCGTGTTGCCCAGCAACAGCCCCAAAACATCACTGCTCTAGAGGAGATCTGCATTGAGGAATGGGCCAAAATACCAGAAACAGTGTGTGAAAACCTTGTGAAGACTTACAGAAAACGTTTGACCTCTGTCATTGCCAACAAAGGGTATATAACAAAGTATTGAAACTTTTGTTATTGACCAAATACTTATTTTCCACCATAATTTGCAAATCAATTAATTAAAAATCCTACAATGTGATTTTCTGGATTTTTTTTTTCTCATTTTGTCTGTCATAGTTGAAGTGTACCTATGATAAAAAGTACAGGCCTCTCTCAGCTTTTTAAGTGGGAGAACTTGCACAATTGGTGGCTGACTAAATACTTTTTTGCCCCACTGTATTTCAAAGCCTACCTTCAAACTCAATGCCTCTTTGCTTGACATCATGGGAAAATCAAAAGAAATCAGCCTCCACAAGAGAAAAAATAAAATAGGCCGCACAAGTCTGTTTCAGTACAAACAAAAGTGAAATAATATGTCTGTAAACAATTGTTGGGAAGATGAATTGTGTCATGCACAAAGTAGATGTCCTAACCGACTTGCCAAAGCTATAGTTTGTTAACAAGAAATGTGTGGAGTGGTTGAAAAACGAGTTTGAATGACTGCAACCTAAGTGTATGTAAACTTCCAAATTCAACTGTATATATATATATACACGGTAAATGTCCCTGTCTGTCTCTCTGTGTATTTGTAGAGCGCTGCTCATTTCACTGTGACAGAGTAAATGCTGGCACCAACACCTGTTCCCTAATGGTCACCCAATGCTGTCTGACCGTTATAGTAATGTTCCTGCAATGTTACCCGCAGGAGACACACAATAGGTACCTCACGTCGTTCACAAATATTAATTGCTCTAATAGACAGTGAGTCACGTGACCGTGGCTTGTTATGTAAAGTAGGCACACAGGCAGAGGCATTCAGTTACTGGTTGAATGAACGTTAGAATGGGCAAAACGAGTGACCTAAGCGACTGAGTGTGGTTTGATCATCGGCACCAGGTGCTCCGGATCCAGTATCTCAGAAATGGCCGCCCTCCTGGGCTTTTTCCTCACGACAGTGTCTAATGTTTACCCGAGAATGATGAGACAAACAAAAAACATTCAGTCAGCGGCAGTCCTGTGGGGAAAAACAGCTTGTTGATGGAAAATGTCAAGAAAAGTGCAAGCTCACAAGCGGGCTTCAAACAGACAAATAACAGCACAGTACAATAGTGGTGTGCAGAATGGCACCTCGGAACACCCAACTCATTGATCCTTGTAACGGATGGGCTCTTGCAGGAGACGACCACACCGGGTTCCACTCCTATCGGCTAAAAACAAGAAGAAGCGTTTCCAGTGGGCACGCAATCACCAACACTGGACATTTGAGGAGTTGGAAAAACATTGCCCGGAACTTGACTGCGTGTTCACTTTACTTGAGTGGCCCGCGCAGTCCTCAGACCTCAACCCAATAGAGCCTCTTTGGGATGAAGTGGAACGAGCTGTTCGCGGCATGAACGTATCGCCTTCAAATCTGCAGCAACTGCGTGATGCCATTGTGTTAGCATGGACCATCATCCCTGTGGAACGTTTCCGACACCTTGTAGAATGCCCCGAATAATTCAGGATGTTCTGGAGGCAAAATGTGGTCTGACCCTGTACTAGATGAGTGTACCTAATAAACTGGCCAGGGTGTAGCCTCTGGTCTTTATACTAAGCTTGCATGCTGTCAAATGGTTATGCACGCATTTAATGAGTGGAATAAACACACATTGTTAAAGAATGCGAGACAAGGAAACATCCACCCAGGTCACACATTATTACCAACCATGTTTCCAGCGCTCCTCACCGATGTTATAGTAGCCTCATTAGCTACTACGGCCGTGAGAGTTGCAGCCTGCAGCAGAACTGAACAATGGGCCTATTGTCAGAGCCACATGAGGACCCCCAGAACAAAACTATGGTACCATGTGGTTGTTAGGTGTCTCATTATTGTCTCTCTGCAGGCGGAGAACGGAGAAGACTCTTCACCTACAGAACCATGGTGTCAGGTGATGAGCATGGGGATTCTGGGAAATAATGTCAGATGATAGCTGGCAAGAGGAATGGTTTGAGGATTCACCATTCATGTGTTGATGTACTATGCTGTAGCCTGTCATAGATTATAATTTCCACACCTATCCAAACAGCTTGATAGAAGGTGACAGCTATACAAGTGTAACAATGTAGCAACCAATGTAACAGCAGGGCATCAGATAATTGTTTATCCTCATAAATAAGTTGTTGGCGTGTTTGGTAATTAACACTGTGAACAGTAAACACGTACTATGTAAATGATGTATTAGTTAATGATTTATTCATGTCATCTACATGTTCATTAACTCACATTGTTTGCAGTGTCATTGTTTACTCTTGTTCTCTTTCTCTCTCTCTCTTTTGCTATGTCTTTCTCTCTCTCTCTCTCCCTTCTACTGCTCTGTCTCTCTGTCTGTCTGTTTCTCTTTCTACATTCAGATTACCTCCAATATCTCTAGCTACAGCAATCCATAGTTGACCATATCTGGAATGAACAAAAATGCCATATTTTTTAATGTATACGATCAAAGTGGGCAGGCGTGTACATTTACACAATCTAAGTGGAACTGAAGTTCATATCATTTAGTAGGGACATAATTCACTGTTGCACGGCAAGTTCAGGCAGATGGGGGAAGAACTTGCTGGTTCCCGTGAAATTAAAGAGGCTACTTTACAGGGTGAAAATACATAAACACCTCCTTACCAGCCACATTTTCATAGGCCCATCATGCATATTTTTCCTGGTTTTAGACTTCATATCAGTCAGACATCCGGCCATCTTTTTTTATCGCTGTGCCCACTTTCCATTATGGAAGAAGGGGAGAGAGGAGGATAAGATTTCACAAGACCTTTACAATACTGATCCCTTTCAATCCACCTCATTCAATGTGAAGATTGGAATATAACAATTTTACACAAAGCCTTGGACCATTATAAAGATAAAGCATCTTCCCATCATAACAGAATATAATAGGCCAGTACAATTCTGAGAATCCTCTGACCCTGGAATAGACAAATGGTTTCTTATCCTATTGGTAGACATGAACATTTGTACAGTGGGGAGAACAAGTATTTGATACACTTTGCAGGATCTCCTACTTACAAAGCATGTAGAGGTCTGTAATTTTTATCATAGGTACAATTCAACTGTGAGAGACTGAATCTAAAACAAAAATACAGAAAATCACATTGTATGATTTTTAAGTAATTAATTTGTATTTTATTGCATGACATAAGTATTTGATTATCTACCAACCAGTAAGAATTCCATTTTCTTTAAGAAGCCCTCCTGTTCTCCACTCATTACCTGTATTAACTGCACCTGTTTGAACTCGTTACCTGTATAAAAGACACCTGTCCACACACTCAATCAAACAGACTCCAACCTCTCCACAATGGCCAAGATCAGAGAGCTGTGTAAGGACATCAGGGATAAAATTGTAGACCTGCACAAGGCTGGGATGGGCTACAGGACAATAGGCAAACAGCTTGGTGAGAAGGCAACAACGGTTGGCGCAATTATTAGAAAAGGGAAGAAGTTCAAGATGACCCTCGGTCTGGGGCTCCATGCAAGATCTCACCTCGTGGGGCATCAATGATCATGAGGAAGGTGAGGGATCAGCCCAGAACTACACGGCAGGACCTGGTCAATGACCTGAAGAAATCTGGGACCACAGTCTCAAAGAAAACCATTAGTAACACACTACGCTATCATGGATTAAAATCCTGCAGCGCACGCAAGGTCCGCCTGCTCAAACCAGCGCATGTCCAGGCCCGTCTGAAGTTTTCCAATGACCATCTGGATGATCCAGAGGAGGAATGGGAGAAGGTCATGTGGTCTGATGAGACAAAAATAGAGCTTTTTGGTCTAAACTCCACTCGCCGTGTTTGGAGGAAGAAGAAGGATGAGTACAACCCCAAGAACACCATCCCAACCGTGAAGCATGGAGGTGGAAACATCATTCTTTGGGGATGCTTTTCTGCAACGGGGACAGGACGACTGAACCGTATTGAGGGGAGGATGGATGGGGCCATGTATCACGAGATCTTGGCCAACAACCTCCTTCCCTCTGTAAGAGCATTGAAGATGGGTCGTGGCTGGGTCTTCCATCATGACAACGACCCGAAACACACAGCCAGGGCAACTAAGGAGTGGCTCCGTAAGAAGCATCTCAAGGTCCTGGAGTGGCCTAGCCAGTCTCCAGACCTAAACCCAATAGAAAATCTTTGGTGGGAGCTGAAAGTCCATATTGCCCAGCGACAGCCCCGAAACCTGAAGGATCTGGAGAAGGTCTGTATGGAGAAGTGGGCCAAAATCCCTGCTGCAGTGTGTACAAACCTGGTCAAGAACTACAGGGAACGTATGATCTCTGTAATTGCAAACAAAGGTTTCTGTACCAAATATTAAGTTCTGCTTTCCTGATTTATCAAATACTTATGTCATGCAATAAAAAGCAAATTAATTACTTAAAAATCATACAATGTGATTTTCTGGATTTTTGTTTTAGATTCCGTCTCTCACAGTTGAAGTGTACCTATGATAAAATTTACAGACCTCTACATGCTTTGTAAGTTGGAAACCTGCAATATTGGCAGTGTATCAAATACTTGTTCTCCCCACTGTATTCTGTACGCAACGTTCACTGGCTGAGGAGTAACATACTATTGCAGCCAGATCCACATTCATACAGTCTACAGTCATACAGTTCCATACAGAGGGCAGAAGGCTACCATAGTATTCAACATCATTCTGCTTTGAGAAAGTAAGGCCTCTTCAATTACAGTGTGTGTTGTGCACAGCATTTCTGTCTCGATATGCCAGATCTTTTTCTCCTACCCCAAAGAGACTGGTTGAATCAGGTGTAAAGGAATACTGTTTTGCTTGAGTCAATTATAGCTAAGCTTTTAGACTGACACCATTTCATTACATCGCAAGTCCCCCCCCCCGGCCCCCATCTTTGAATCCCAATCTCAGTTTCATGTCCTTACTCTTCCATTTTTACCTCTAGCCTGAAGAACAGTCACTTGATCTCACCCAGGGTCGCATGTGGCATGCGAGTCAAAAGGAACTGCAAGAGCCTGGGGCTGCTGGGTTCGAGGGTCTGCCACTGTGCCACTCTACCAAAGACGGTCCCTCAGGAGGAAGCTGCAGGGACTAGTGGAAGGTCAACCCGTGGATGGAGGTACGCCAGTGGGCTTAGTGCTCTGCTCCCTACCCCTGTGGGACACTCCCATCCAGGATCTGACCAAGGAGAAGTGCGAAGCATCCGTCTCCTGACATGGCACTGACTTGTCTCCGCGGCTGGCACAGAGATCACACTGTAAGCCTGCTCTGACTGACTGTCCCACTGACCCCTGGGCTGGGGGAGACTGATGGGGAAAGACCTCAGTCAGACAGAACTCGTCTGACCCAGACTCACAGCACAGAGGGAATCAGAGAGCTGACTGGGCTTTTCAAAGGGAGGTGACTGAGAGCAGAAAGAGATCACAGGGGAAATGATTTGTTCAGTATGTCACAGATAGACAGGGAAATACAACCAGCACTAGAGCAGGTTGTATCAATGTAATCTGAAGGCTGTTGCCGATGGTTTTTAACAATGGTTTTTGACAATAAAGGCCCTTTTTTAAAAACATCTTCCATTTGTCTTCAAAGACCCTACATGAGAGAGAGAGCGAGACTTCCACACTCATCCGACTCCAACACTGCATCGCTCCTTATCTCCAAGAAGACAAAATAAAAACAAAAACTTCTAACTGTTTTCTGGTGTCTTGCCTGTTGTGAGGACAATAAGTGCTAATTGCATTCAGTTCTTATTTAAAACAATTGCATGTATAATTTAAAACCAATTAGCAAAGCAAATGTCGAGTCAATGTGCAAGTCCTTCTATTGATTTTGTCAGGAGATAGTCATGGCTATGGAACAGATCCCTGTGTACTTTGACGCAATGGGTTGATTTAAGGAGGTGTTTAACATCTTCTGACTCTGCGGTTGTAATTTCAACACCAGAGGATCTGTACCCCGTATTGCTATGGCTCTGTTCCGTCAAGGTCAAGGTTAACAGAAGTTCTTCTGTGAGGTCACGGGGAAGTTGTGTTTCTGGAAGACTTTTCTAAATAGGTACACTTTTGAGTTCTTTCGGATGGGAAGTTATTTGTGTGTCCGTTGTCCACTTCCAGGGTTATGTCAGTCTTATAAAGTCCTCTTATTAGTGTACACGAGCGTAAACGCTCACTTGTATTTGATGTGAAGTTTAGTCCCAGGGGTAGGAGCGAAAACAACACACAACCACTGAACATGTGTGCCCACCCACCCCACTGGGCACAAGCTGGTTGAATTAACGTTATTTCAACACAATTTGACAACGTATTGTGACGTGGAATCTACGTGGATAAAAACATTGGATTTGACAAAAGTTGAATCTCCGTGTTGTTCTGAGGGTGACATTTCCACCACAGGATTGTCAATCATGGTAACCACATTTCAACATTGACAAACCTATCGTATAACATCCGTTGAATTTGTACCTTAAAAACGAGGTGGACTCCAATCAAGTTGTAGAAACATGTTGACTTGGAGCGCCCAGTGGGACTGCACTTAAGGTGGTCTCAGAATTCCCATTTTATATTTGCCTCTGGGTGTCTATGGCTGTATCTTTTATTAGCCCCAGTCATTTGTGGCCATTTTAGGGTGTGTTTTGGGAGTTTGTGTGGTGAGTAATGTGATGGGCAGAACTTGGCAATGATGTTGTTTTAGCCTAGCGCAGGGACCGGTACCGTAATTACACACCTGACAGTAGCTGATAAACACATCTGGCAAGCTGCCAGATCCACTGTGTCCTGTGTGTGTGTGTGTGTGTGTGTGTGTGTGTGTGTGTGTGTGTGTGTGTGTGTGTGTGTGTGTGTGTGTGTGTGTGTGTGTGTGTGTGTGTGTGTGTGTGTGTGTGTGTGTGTGTGTGTGTGTGTGTGTGTGTGTGTGTGTGTGTGTGTGTGTGTGTGTGTGTGTGTGTGTGTTGGAGAGAGAGCGAGGGAAAGAGAGGACAAAGGGAGAGAGTCTATTCACGGTATGCCATGGCCTAATCGCTCACACAGAAACACTTACCTCAAATTCCACTGCCTCTCTGTGTGCAGCAAAGTAATGCAATTTTGCATCTGGTTCCGAGAGCGGGCAAATGGATGTGCAATTTGGAAACCTTGGGATGTTACGTCGATCAACAGTATGACAACATGCGAGACGAGATACTTATTCCGATGATTTTTTTTCACCAGAAATCATCTTCAACTTTATCAATGAACTAAGAGGGATGACCTCTGCATGGAGTGGAACTCTTTCATCTGGTAAAGCAAAGACAAAACATACAGTTGTCATGAAATAATGATGGCTACAGAACATCAAAACGATGTTATTCATTGCATTAATCATTGCAGTTTGTTATACACGTATGTTCACAAAATATTCACACGTCTTGAAATGAATATGGTTCAATTACAAACCATAATTCTTTCAATTACACAGCACGTAGAGGTTTCCTTGCTTGGCCTGCTCCAACAAATAAGATTTCATCTTGAGCAAGCAAATATTGGGCAGGTAAAATGTGTGAAATTGAATAGTTTCATTTCATTTGTGGGGGCTGTGCATTTGGAGATCAAAGTGTGAATTCAGGAAAATGAAATATGTACGGCGGGTAATTCCTTCCACTTACATTACCTCGAGGTAACGTCACGATAAGAAACTATTCACACACGGTATTTCTTTATCAGAGTTTAATTTTATCCATCTAAATCCATTTCCTGCTGTGATGCTGCACACACAGCTTTTGGAGAGATCTCTTGTCTCCCCTAGCCCCCCTCTTTCATTCTCTAGTATTGTAATCAACCAATACTGAACCAACTACCCAACATGCAACTTTGTTCCTCAGTACGGCTCTTACCCCTATATTCTCGACTAGAAATGTTCTATGGTACATTTTTCATTGGAGAGTAAGCAAAATAAATTTGCCTCCCTACTCTCTCCAGCCAGTGTCACCCACGTCCATCTCAGGGTATTTTTTTTATCTGTGCTTACCTCAGCTCAACCCCAGCACACATCACAGCTCCTCAGGGGGTGATTCTCATGACCGAGCCTGATCTCCCACACCCCAGTTGGGGGGCTGTAGAGGGGTGAAGATTGTGACGTTTTACTCCCATCCTTCTGTCCCGAGTCTGCTCTCTGGGGCCAGAGAGTGTGAAAAGCGCCAGTGTGACATGAGGAACCGGAGTGAAATATACTTACACACACACAGGCATGTGCACAAATACACACACACACATACACTCACACATGCATGCACACAAGCATACATGCACTCACACAGCACACACAGAGATAGCAGAGGGCACTCACATGCCTGCCTAAACACTGGTCTTCCATCAGAACCAAGGTCAGGCAGACTGAATTGAATGGAAACCTCTGTCGGTCAAAAAAAAACCCTCGGTAATTAAATGCAAACAAAGGGTTATAAATGAGCGGAGTGCTGAAATGGTGAGGCCATTTTGGCTGTCTGTGTGGGTTTAGGGGAACCATTCTGGTGCTGATTTCCAGCCCTCTCTGGGTAATTAATGACTGCATTGTATCTGGCTCTTAGAGGCTGTGAAAGAGAAGCGCAAGGTGCTCTGTTGTTGCTCTATTGTTCTCCTGGAATCCATTGTTAACAGGGTTATAGAAAAAACAAATTAATGTCTTGTTTTTCCACCAAAAAAAGACCATCAAAATTGAGATATAGAGAGTGAAACAGACAGGCACTGTATTGCCTTTATACACTATAAACTTTGCAATTAAAGCATGAACACTTGCTGGACTTTTTGGACTTTCATCTGTGTTATTGATCACGGCGTGTAGCACTCTTTACCCAGCCGGAAGGGATGTGGTATTTTGCAAGCTGGAAGAATCATATAGTCTGTGATAATCATAATCAGCCTGCTATTTTCTCTGTATCACTCCAAAGAAAAGCTATTCTTCAATCCTGGTCGTTCAGGGTCAGTGTCTGTTGAGTGTGTGTGTGTGTGCATGTGTGTGTGAGTGCGTGTGTGTGTGTGTGTCAGTGACGTGCAGTGTGGTCGGTGGCTGGTTAAGAACTGCCCATTATCAAAGCCAGATTTACTAACAAATAAACCTTGATTGAAGTCCACGTTCACCATACAACAGATATCTCCAACAACCAGTGACCTAAGCTATTAACCGAAAGTGACAAACCATTTCACCAAATGTAAATACCAATGTCGCCAAGATACACAAGCGATAGCCCCCGAAAGTGGCATATTTCATATCATCCGACAAAATGACACACTGTAGCATCCATATTTACAACCAATAGGTGGCAATAAAATACCAATACGTGGACAAATTTCATCCGAATCGTTTCCAATGCAAACTCCTTAGCCTTTCACAATGGATTTACAATTCTTCCAATTCACCCTGCCCAACGCACACGCACACGCACACGCACACACACACACACACACACACACACACACACACACACACACACACACACACACACACACACACACACACACACACACACACACACACACACACACACACACACACACACACACACACACACACACACACACACACACACACAAATATCATTATGTGAAATATTATTACACACACACAGAGTATATAATAAGGATCCAACAACATTTCCATATTATACATCGAAATGACTGAAATATGGATTTAAAAACATCAAAGTGTCTCTTCGAATCAAAATTTGATCTTGATAAATGATGTGCATCAAAGAGATATTCTCTATTCTCATGTTCATTCAACAGTTACTTAACCCGCAAAGTGCAAAGGAAAATGCATTTAGGCTCACCTTTACCTGAAGTCCATTCGTCTGTCTCAGTGACAGCATTTGTAGAAGTCATAGCAGAACCCCATGTCCATTATTGTATTCTGCATGCACACAGCAGGCCCACCGTCGTGTGGAGACCGGGCCTCCTTCAGTTCCATTTTCACACCCCCAAAAAAATCACACACACACACAGTAGCTGGTAGCACAGTCCTCCCACGCAGCACACGGGTAGGCAGCTCCATCCATTAAGGCATCCAGCCGGCAGGAGAACAGAATCCTCCTGCGTGAGTGCGCCCCCATGTCGCATCCATCTTGTAGAAGCCAAGACCCGCATTGAGTGGAGGGAGGAGCCCCATTCCTATTACGTTGAAAAGTAAATGTCCCAAAAGTGGACAGTCCGGTATCCACTGTTCGCCTGCCCGTCAGCTGGCAGCGAGGGAGATGGTGGTTGTCTGTCATGAACAAAGTCACGTTTTGTAGAGCTCCTGTATGCTGCCTCTATTTGGTCTTAACTTTCAGTATAGTTGACTTCGAATCCTGTAGTGTCCATTTATCAGATTGTTTTTGTTAGCTAGCTAGCTTTGTTCAGTTCAAGGGATGCAAGCGCCAAATTATGTTGACACACCCAAGTGTGCAGAGCTTAGCCTTACAACATGTTGTAAGTTGAGGGTCCGGGTACAGGTGGATGGATGACTTTCAGTAGGAGCAAGGACTGGATGGAGAGGGATAACTATTTAGCAGCTTTCATGGTCAAACTGCACTGAACACCCTCAACCACCACACTAGAACTGTCTGTCAATTCCTGTATCAATAAAGTTTAACCCCTCACAATTAAATCATTGGCAAATGGGAAAAAAGAGAATGGGGTTACCAGGTAAAGAAATAGATAAACACAGTGATTTCCTGTAACACAGATTCACAGCATGTCAGACATGTGTATGACTGCCATGTAAATGAAACAATTACTCAGGAAATAATAAGCATGCCAACCCCTCTTTTATGCTACTGCTACTCTCTGTTCATCATATATGCATAGTCACTTTAACCATATATACATGTACATACTACCTCAATCAGCCTGACTAACCGGTGTCTGTATGTAGCCTCGCTACTTTTATAGCCTCGCTACTGTATATAGCCTGTCTTTTTACTGTTGTTTTATTTCTTTACCTACCTATTGTTCACTTTTTTTGTACTATTGGTTAGAGCCTGTAAGTAAGCATTTCACTGTTCACCTGTTGTCTTCGGCGCATGTGACAAACATACTTTGATTTGATGCGCAAAATATGAAATTGGCTAACTGCAACGAATGATGCTAAGCAAAGCAGCAGGGCCAATGCTGACCCCATGTGCATCAACAGTGACTGGAGTCAGGAATGTCCACACGCATCAACAATTTGAATGGATGGGAGAAAGGCACGTATACCCTTGTGCCTTTCCTGATGCAGTCTAAGCAAATGTTGAGATTTTAATGTGGCTTTTCACAACATCTTTTTAAAATGAGATTATCACTTGGTAAGCACTGCATACCCTGCCTACCCTGACTGGGTCACTGGTGTGTGCATACGTGTATCAGACATGTGTGAAGTAAGGATTGAGCTATCACTCTTTTGGCACTAAATGCAATCCTGGTCTGACTTTTATGGGATACAAAACCAGTCTTTCCTCTTAAACTTCCCTCACACACAGAAAACACTGCAATTTTCCACTCCTCTCTTCTCTTCCTCTCATTCTTCTTCTCGCTCTCTCCTCCTGTCATATCTCCAGCTCTTGCTATGGATATACAGCTGCCTTGTGTTTTTCTTCTGGAAGATATCTTTGTAAATGTTAAATGGAAGTGTGTGTGTCAGTCAGGGGCCATTCTGCAACCCCCTTTCCACACCAAACAGCCTAGATGATTTTCCCATTTTGATGCTAAACTGGCGTTCAGATACAGCCACATTAGCATTTGTAAAATGGTGTCGGGAAACAAACATTAGCATTTTAAAGAAACACTGACCTGCTTTCCAACACTCTTGACTATCATAATTAACCACTAGAGACTCCCATGTATTTTTTAAAAACTTTTACCGGCAGGGATGATGATTGCTATTCAGAGCCTGCAGCGAGCCGAGGCGAATCAGTGACGTTTCAAAGACCATGTCTGCCCCTGCGTTCACCTGAGGAAGCGCTAGCCGTGGGCGCTAAAGCTAAATCAAGAGACTTGATCATCACTGATAATCGCGGCTGCATGGCGTTCAGTACAGACACTCAAACCAGCCCTCTGAGGCCTCTGAGAGAAGCTTCCGGAACATTCTCTCAGTTTCCTCTGAGCAAAGACTACCCACTGTCTGTTTTATCATCTGAAATGAGCTGATGATTCAATCAACAGAGAATATTCTGTTTTGTTTGGGATAGGGAAGCAGGGAGAGTAGCAATATATTCTAATTTTGGTAATTAAAAATGTTATTTAATTTCTCCCAGCACGCAGACAATTAATGTGTTCGTTGCTCATCCACCCAAATGATTGTTTATTTGTCTTGCGTTGACTGCACACAATCCCCCGGAGTCACGCTGGCCCCATGCTAATTATTTTTAAATCCCTCATATCTCTTTTAATTGTTCTTGGGCTGTTTATCCTGGAGATCAGATGGCTAACTGAGAGAGATGGAGGGTGCCTGTCAAAACAGACCAGTGAGGAAGACAGATGAAAACACATCAAAATCTCAAAGAAAGAAAAGATTCGCACAGAGACTGGTATCTGTCATTTGGAGACGCTCGACTGATATCTCTGTCATGAACTGTGTACAACCCCATAAATGCATATACAAAGCGATCGCTACTCGAGTGCATTTAATTGAGTAGTATTTCTGGCATTACAGCAGAATGAACTATGGGTAATATTATCATGGCCTCTCGTCTGCTTTCTCCCCCCTACTTCCCCCTCCCCCATTTCCATCCTGGTCCACCCTCCCCCATGTAGGTCTCTCTTTATGTAGTGTTGTCTCTCTTGTCGTGATGTGTGTTTTGTCCCCTATTTATATATAATTTTTGCTTTCGTTAGGCCGTCATTGTAAATAAGAATTTGTTCTTAACTGACTTGCCTAGTTCAATAAATGGTCAATAAAAAATGAATCAATTAAATAAATGTAAAAGACTACACACAAGAAAACCTTTCAGGTGTACTAAGTAATAATAAGTAATAAATATGTTTGCAAAGACACTATCAAAGTAAGCGAGCAGGAAGAAGAGGAGAGGGGGAAAAAAGCAATCGGTGGCCTTGCCTACTTTAAATCAGAGTCAGAGGCTAGCTTATTGAAATGTTGATAAATAATGGCTCAGGTAAATAAGGTTACACTTTAAAAGATTCTGCCACATTTCATTTTAGATTTTCATTTTGACCATTGACTCATCATCCCTTCTTGTGCTATCTGCTCTGCTCCCTTCTGATCTGAATATCCCTTTAAGCTTCCAGAAAAGGTCAGAAAAGTAATTAACCTTGTTCTGTTTGCATCAACAGAGAGACTTGTGTATAACACACACACACACACACACACACACACACACACACACACACACACACACGCACACGCACACACACACACACACACACACACACGCACGCACGCACGCACACACACACACACACACACACACACACACACACACACACACACACACACACACACACACACACACACACACACACACACACACACACACACACACACACACACACACACACACACACACACACACACGCTCCTCTTCACTTTTCTCAAAAATAACATGAAAATACAAAATCTGGAAAATTTAAAGGTTGTACTGAAAAATTTGAAAGATTACAGCAAAAATAATGTCCTCGAGCTTCCAGTAAAGGGATAAACAAGTTCTCTCAGATTATGGCTGAACTATGTCTCTTTTAGCCTACCCAAGAAGCTAAAATCTATTGAATGGGGTTACTTAATATTTTAACAAGAGGGTATTCTTTTTTTTGTATTATTCCCTCGCTCGCCAAATGTTTTCAGGAAATGAAATCCGTTAAACATTTAATAACATTTGTACAGCCTAAATAGTCTATGAGAGAGAGTGTTTTTCCTACATAGAACATGATTTCCAGTGCTTTGAAAAAAGGAAATTCTCGCCACTGATGGCCATGTTGCAATTCAAGTCTCACCCTTTCACCTTCCGAGTTGCACTTCCAACACAAACACCATGCAATACCTCTTTCTGTACTTTCCCCTCCTTCCGTGTGTAGCTGCACGTCCTCTCTTTGTAAGTACACGCGTCTTCCATTTCTATATCTTTCATGCCATCTCTCTCATCAGTCTTTTTGACTCTCCTGTCCTCCCTGTTGCTCTCTTTATTTTACCGCTCTCCCTTTCTTTTCCTCCAGAGTCAGATCGTTCCAATTTAGCCGATCCACACAGGTGTCGAGAGGCCCGTAATGGCCGTGTCATTTCTCACCTAATCAGCAGAAATCTGTACGGAGAGTTTCTCACTCAGAGTAATTTCATGCTGTGAACTTGAATGTGTTATTCCGCTCTCGCTGTTTACCACTCCTCCTCGCCATCGCCTCCCTCCCTCCTCTTCCCCCAACTCTTCATCCTCTGCTTTTGTTTTCCAAAACAAGCTTGTTAAATCACATAAGGCTTTTGTTCCATTTCTCAGCGGGTGAACCTATTTCCAGGGTAAAATGTTTTTCCATTTCCCAGCTGAAAACAAATGATTGTTTCTCTCCTACTGCATACATGGTCCAAAACTTTAGTAAACTGCTCATGTTCAAGTAAACAAACAACCAAGCCAGACCAACGCCCATTTTTAGTGCCATTACTTGAACAGTGCAGTTATCAAGATTTCCAGTACAGATTTTGACCTGATGAGGGCGCCAGAGATGGCACTCATACTCCCCCCATCAATGCCTCTGTCTGAACCCAACTGTAACTAAAGAAAAGAGGAAGGAGGAGTGTCATCATGGAGAACTGATATCCTTTTTTCCATATTTCCTCTCCTCTTCATCAACCAATCCCTGCTGCCTGCTCCTCACTACTGACAACTCTCCCTCCATCCCACCTATCCCTCCCGCCAAACTGTTTCTCTAGGTACCTCTAATAGTTCACTCTCTTGTCTTTCCTTCCTCATACCTTCATTTTCATTAATATTTTGCCAACATCTGCCTCAGAGCTGGTCATGAACACACACAAAACCACACACGCACGCAGGCACACACACACTCACACAAACACGTGAATGCACGCGCACACACACAAATATACACACACACGCACGTACACACACAAACACAGACACGCATGCATGCATGCACGCATGCGCACAAACGAACACACACAAGCATGCACGCGCACACACACGCATGCACGCGCACACAAACACAATAAGTAAGTAAGTAATTATCAGTAACAGTACTGATAAGGGCTCTTTTCAATCTAAAGCGTTACAGCATGCTTAATAGAAATGGAATGGTCATGTAGCTTTTACCACAAATGCAGTCTTCGCTAACGCAGGAACGTTGTCTTTACATTTCAATCGCGCCGTAGCGCTGAACGTCAGTGACGCGGATTGAATAGAGCCCGCAAGTCTCTGAATAAACAGTAAGAAAGGACACCTGACAGCATCACTTGTATCTGTTCTCTCTGTTTCCCACTGCGGCCTCCTTCTTCTTATGGAAGTCCCACCATCAACCGTCGTCACGCATCCAGAACGGTGCTGCAATTAGCCGTCTAAATACAGATAATGAAGAAACTCCGCTGCATCTACAGCTGTCAGAGGACATTAGACTCCGGCTCCACTCGACCTCTCTGGAGTTAACCGCCCAAGCAAATCTCTGTTTAATCGCCGGCTCTGGCCATGACTTCCCTCTCTAACATCTCTATTAGACCAGTGGTTCTGTAGCTCAGTTGGTAGAGCATGGCGCTTGTAACGCCAGGGTAGTGGGTTCGATTCCCGGGACCACCCATACATAGAATGTATGCACACATGACTGTAAGTCGCTTTGGATAAAAGCGTCTGCTAAATGGCATATTATTATTAGGACAGGTTGGGGGAGGATTCCACAATGCAATTGCACTCGTTAAAACTGAATACATGTAAACTTATTGAATACATGTAAACCCTCACAAACTTTTACAGATGCACAATTGAGCACATCCTGTCAGGCTGTATCACCGCCTGGTACAGCCACTGCACCGCCCACAACCATAAGGCTCTCCAGAGGGTGGTGCGGTCTGCCCAACGCATCGCCATGGGCAAACTACCTGCCCTCCAGGACGGCACCCGATGTCACAGGAAGGCCAAAAAGATCACCAAGGACAATAACCATCCGAGCCACTCCTTGTTCGCCACGCAATCATCCAGAAGGAAAGGTCAGTAGAGGTGCATGAAAGCTGGGACCGAGAGACTGATAAACAGCTTCTATCTGAACCCCATCAGACTGTTAAAACAGCCATCACTAGCACAGAGTGGCTGCTGCCTACATGCAGACTTGAAATCATTGGCCACTTTAATCAATGGAACACTAGTCACTCTAAAAATGTTTACATATCTTGCATTACTCATCTTATATGTATATACTGTATTCTATACTATTCTACTGTATCTTAGCCCATGCCGCTCTGACATTACTTATCCACGTATTTATATATTCTTATTCCATTCCTTTACTTAGATTTGGGTCTATTAGATATTTGTTGTGGAATTGTTAGATTACTTGTTAGATATTCCTGCACTGTAAAATGTAGAAGCACAAGCATTTCGCTACACTCTCATTAACACCTGCATGTGATTTGATTTAGTAAGGCCCCTTAAGCCCTATCTATAGAAAGGTGTTTACAGTACTGTCATCAAGGACCCTGGATTCACCACCTCTCCTTCCCCTCTTCTTTACCTTTCTGTGCCCTTCACTCTTTGTTTCTCTCTTGAACTAAAACCCTTAATGAATGTCTTAACGAGAGCCCGTGCATTCTCAAATGAGATTCCTCTTTACAAAAGCCATCCGCTCAGCAAGCCAAACATAGCTTAGATTCAAAGGTTATGTGATCAGTTTTGCCATTCACCCATTCATTAGAACTTAGAAGCTTTGTAGGGGTTCTTCATATACTTGTTTAACCTTGTCCTCTGAAAGTTCCCAGCATCTTATTAAAGTTCCCAACAGATACAAAAAAAGTTTGCTGGCATCAGTTCGTCAGCTTCATCCCATGGCACTTATATACAAGTTTGCCTAGGTCTTAGTTGTTGTTTCATTTACACACCTTTGTACTGATTCGTCTCTACCCGAAAATGTGTTCTTGGTGGCACAACGCAAAGATGAAACACGTGGCGCCAAAGACGCATGGATAAGAGTGCCTTCTTTCATGAGTCACGAACCACACATCGTCAGCTCAATTATACATCATCGGTTTGGGTGCGTGAGATCAGCGCTTCAATCGCCACCTTTGAAATACGATCGGAAATGCAGAGCATGTCCAGATCAACAAACTCCAAAGAGCAAAAGCCTCCACTGCTAGGAAGTAGAGGAGCGGAAGAACATTTGTCATGCAGGTGAAAGAGGACCCAAAAGCGACTTAACAGAAACAGAGTTTATTCAAGTCCAAACAGAAAACGACAAATCCTGAATCCTTAACAGGAAATGTCCAAACAGGGAATAACAGAAATCCTCTAGTCTGTAGAGGGGAATAACAGGAGAAGCGGCCACAGACTGCAGGTCGCTTCGGGTAGGCGCAGGCCGTAGCTGACAGAGACACCTGCTCACACGCAGCATCTGATGAAGGCAAAAACACGACAGGACAGGGCGATACACAATCACAGCACGGTGAATTCTAAACAAGGAACCGACAGGACAGGAACGGAACACAAAGGAAGAAATAGGGACTCTAATCAGGGGAAAGGATCGGGAACAGGTGTGGGAAGACTAAATGATGATTAGGGGAATAGGAACAGCTGGGAGCAGGAACGGAACGATAGAGAGAAGAGAGAGCGAGAGAGTGAGAGAGGGAGGGGGAGAGAGAGGGATAGAAAGAGGGAAAGAACCTAATAAGACCAGCAGAGGGAAACGAATAGAATGGGGAGCACAGGGACAAGACATGATAATAAATGACAAACATGACAGTACCCCCCACTCACCGAGCGCCTCCTGGCGCACTCGAGGAGGAATCCTGGCGGCAACGGAGGAAATCATCGATGAGTGAACGGTCCAGCACGTCCCGAGACGGAACCCAACTCCTCTCCTCAGGACCGTAACCCTCCCAATCCACTAAGTATTGGTGACCCCGTCCCCGAGAACGCATGTCCATGATCTTATGTACCTTGTAAATAGGAGCGCTCTCGACAAGGACGGGAGGGGGGAGGGAAGACGAACGGGGTGCGAAGAAAGGGCTTAACACAGGAGACATGGAAGACAGGATGGACGCGACGAAGATGTCGCGGAAGAAGCAGTCGCACAGCGACAGGATTGACGACCTGGGAGACACGGAACGGACCAATGAACCGCGGAGTCAACTTACGAGAAGCTGTCGTAAGAGGAAGGTTGCGAGTGGAAAGCCACACTCTCTGGCCGCAACAATACCTTGGACTCTTAATCCTGCGTTTATTGGCGGCTCTCACCGTCTGTGCCCTGTAACGGCAAAGTGCAGACCTCACCCTCCTCCAGGTGCGCTCACAACGTTGGACAAACGCTTGAGCGGAGGGAACGCTGGACTCGGCAAGCTGGGATGAGAACAGAGGAGGCTGGTAACCCAGACTACTCTGAAACGGAGATAACCCGGTAGCAGACGAAGGAAGCGAATTGTGAGCGTATTCTGCCCAGGGGAGCTGTTCTGCCCAAGACGCAGGGTTTCTGAAAGAAAGGCTGCGTAGTATGCGACCAATCGTCTGATTGGCCCTCTCTGCTTGACCGTTAGACTGGGGATGAAACCCGGAAGAGAGACTGACGGACGCACCAATCAAACGACAGAACTCCCTCCAAAACTGTGACGTGAATTGCGGGCCTCTGTCTGAAACGGCGTCTAACGGGAGGCCATGAATTCTGAATACATTCTCAATAATGATTTGTGCCGTCTCCTTAGCGGAAGGAAGTTTAGCGAGGGGAATGAAATGTGCCGCCTTAGAGAACCTATCGACAACCGTAAGAATCACAGTCTTCCCCGCAGACAAAGGCAGACCGGTAATGAAGTCTAAGGCGATGTGAGACCATGGTCGAGAAGGAATGGGAGCGGTCTGAGACGACCGGCAGGAGGAGAGTTACCCGACTTAGTCTGCGCGCAGTCCGAACAAGCAGCCACGAAACGGCGCGTGTCACGCTCCTGAGTCGGCCACCAAAAGCGCTGGCGAATAGACGCAAGAGTGCCTCGAACACCGGGATGACCAGCTAACTTGGCAGAGTGAGCCCACTGAAGAACAGCCAGACGAGTGGAAACAGGAACGAAAAGGAGGTTACTAGGACAAGCGCGGCGACGCAGTGTGCGTGAGTGCTTGCTTAACCTGTCTTTCAATTCCCCAGACTGTTAACCCGACAACACGCCCATAAGGAAGAATCCCTCGGGATCAGTAGAAGCCACAGAAGAACTAAACAGACGGGATAAGGCATCAGGCTTGGTGTTCTTGCTACCCGGACGGTAAGAAATCACAAACTCGAAACGAGCGAAAAACAACGCCCAACGAGCTTGACGGGCATTAAGTCGTTTGGCAGAACGGATGTACTCAAGGTTCTTATGGTCTGTCCAAACGACAAAAGGAACGGTCGCCCCCTCCAACCACTGTCGCCATTCGCCTAGGGCTAAGCGGATGGCGAGCAGTTCACGGTTACCCACATCATAGTTGCGCTCAGATGGCGACAGGCGATGAGAAAAATAAGCGCAAGGATGAACCTTATCGTCAGACTGGAAGCGCTGGGATAGAATGGCTCCCACGCCTACCTCTGAAGCGTCAACCTCGACAATGAATTGTCTAGTGACGTCAGGAGTAACGAGGATAGGAGCGGACGTAAAACGTTCTTTTAGAAGATCAAAAGCTCCCTGGGCGGAACCGGACCACTTAAAACACGTCTTGACAGAAGTAAGAGCTGTGAGAGGGGCAGCAACTTGACCGAAATTACGAATGAAACGCCGATAGAAATTAGCGAAACCTAAAAAGCGCTGCAACTCGACACGTGACCTTGGAACGGGCCAATCACTGACAGCTTGGACCTTAGCGGAATCCATCTGAATGCCTTCAGCGGAAATAACGGAACCGAGAAAAGTAACGGAGGAGACATGAAAAGAGCACTTCTCAGCCTTTACGTAGAGACAATTCTCTAAAAGGCGCTGTAGAACACGTCGAACGTGCTGAACATGAATCTCGAGTGACGGAGAAAAAAAATCAGGATATCGTCAAGATAGACAAAAACAAAGATGTTCAGCATGTCTCTCAGAACATCATTAACTAATGCCTGAAAAACAGCTGGCGCATTGGCGAGACCGAACGGCAGAACCCGGTACTCAAAATGCCCTAACGGAGTGTTAAACGCCGTTTTCCACTCGTCCCCCTCTCTGATGCGCACGAGATGGTAAGCGTTACGAAGGTCCAACTTAGTAAAGCACCTGGCTCCCTGCAGAATCTCGAAGGCTGATGACATAAGGGGAAGCGGATAACGATTCTTAACCGTTATGTCATTCAGCCCTCGATAATCCACGCAGGGGCGCAGAGTACCGTCCTTCTTCTTAACAAAAAGAACCCCGCCCCGGCCGGAGAGGAAGAAGGCACTATGGTACCGGCGTCAAGAGACACAGACAAATAATCCTCGAGAGCCTTACGTTCGGGAGCCGACAGAGAGTATAGTCTACCTCGAGGAGGAGTGGTCCCCGGAAGGAGATCAATACTACAATCATACGACCGGTGAGGAGGAAGGGAGTTGGCTCGGGACCGACTGAAGACCGTGCGCAGATCATGATATTCCTCCGGCACTCCTGTCAAATCGCCAGGTTCCTCCTGAGAAGTAGGGACAGAAGAAACGGGAGGGATGGCAGACATTAAACACTTCACATGACAAGAAACGTTCCAGGATAGGATAGAATTACTAGACCAATTAATAGAAGGATTATGACATACTAGCCAGGCATGACCCAAAACAACAGGTGTAAACGGTGAACGGAAAATCAAAAAAGAAATAGTCTCACTGTGGTTACCAGATACTGTGAGGGTTAAAGGTAGTGTCTCAAATCTGATACTGGGAAGATGACTACCATCTAAGGCGAACATGGGCGTAGGCTTCTCTAACTCTCTGAAAGGAATGTCATGTTTCCGAACCCATGCTTCGTCCATGAAACAACCCTCAGCCCCAGAGTCTATCAAGGCACTACATGTAGCACCCGAACCGGTCCAGCGTAGATGGACCGACAAAGTAGTACAGGATTTTGATGGAGAGACTTGAGTAGTTGCGCTCACCTGTAGCCCTCCGCTTACAGATGAGCTCTGGCTTTTACTGGACATGAATTAACAAAATGTCCAGCTACTCCGCAATAGAGGCACAGGCGGTTGGTGATCCTCCGTTCCCTCTCCTTAGTCGAGATGCGAATCCCTCCCAGCTGCATGGGCTCAGTCTCAAAGCCAGAGGAGGGAGATGGTTGCGATGCGGAGCAGGGAAACACCGTTGATGCGAGCTCTCTTCCACGAGCCCGGTGACGAAGATCTACCCGTCGTTCTATGCGGATGGCGAGAGCAATCAAAGAGTCCACATCTGAAGGAACCTCCCGGGAGAGAATCTCATCCTTAACCACTGCGTGGAGTCCCTCCAGAAAACGAGCGAGCAGCGCCGGCTCGTTCCACTCACTAGAGGCAGCAAGAGTGCGAAACTCAATAGAATAATCCGTTATGGACCGTTCACCTTGGCATAAGGAAGCCAGGGCCCTAGAAGCCTCCCTACCAAAAACTGAACGGTCAAAAACCCGAATCATCTCCTCTTTAAAGTTCTGGAACTTGTTAGAGCAATCAGCCCTTGCCTCCCAGATAGCTGTGCCCCATTCTCGAGCCCGGCCAGTAAGGAGTGAAATGACGTAAGCAACCCGAGCTCTCTCTCTAGAGTATGTGTTGGGTTGGAGAGAGAACACAATCTCACACTGCGTGAGAAAGGAGCGGCACTCAGTGGGCTGCCCGGAGTAGCAAGGTGGGTTATTAACCCTAGGTTCTGGAGGCTCGGCAGGCCAGGAAGTAACAGGTGGCACGAGACGTAGACTCTGGAACTGTCCAGAGAGGTCGGAAACCTGAGCGGCCAGGTTCTCCACGGCATGGCGAGCTGCAGACAATTCCTGCTCGTGTCTGCCGAGCATGGCTCCTTGGATCTCGACGGCAGTGTAACGAGCGTCTGAAGTCGCTGGGTCCATTCCTTGGTCGGTTCCTTCTGTCATGCAGGTGAAAGAGGACCCAAAAGCGACTTAACAGAAACAGAGTTTATTCAAGTCCAAACAGAAAACGACAAATCCTGAATCCTTAACAGGAAATGTCCAAACAGGGAATAACAGAAATCCTCTAGTCTGTAGAGGGAATAACAGGAGAAGCGGCCACAGACTGCAGGTCGCCGGGTAGGCGCAGGCCGTAGCTGACAGAGACACCTGCTCACACGCAGCATCTGATGAAGGCAAAAACACGACAGGACAGGGCGATACACAATCACAGCACGGTGAATTCTAAACAAGGAACCGACAGGACAGGAACGGAACACAAAGGAAGAAATAGGGACTCTAATCAGGGGAAAGGATCGGGAACAGGTGTGGGAAGACTAAATGATGATTAGGGGAATAGGAACAGCTGGGAGCAGGAACGGAACGATAGAGAGAAGAGAGAGCGAGAGAGTGAGAGAGGGAGGGGGAGAGAGAGGGATAGAAAGAGGGAAAGAACCTAATAAGACCAGCAGAGGGAAACGAATAGAATGGGGAGCACAGGGACAAGACATGATAATAAATGACAAACATGACAACATTGTAAATGTGAGAAGTGTTTGAACAATTGTTTAGGTGCACTTCACGTATTGTGTGTCGCATGCATATTGTAATGTATACTGTCAGGTCCATAATTATTGGCACCCTTGAGAGAAAAAAAAGACTATGTAAAATAAATGGTCCCGTTTTAAAGGACATTCAGCTTATAAAGGCTTCATAATGCCTTCATAAGCGCTATATTAATGTGTTACAAAGCATGTATAACTGTATGTCATGCTTTATGAAGGCTTCATAATGCCTTCATAAGCACTATATTAATGTGTTACAAAGCATCTATAACTGTATGTCATGCTTTATAAAGGGCTCATAAATGTGGCGTAACTGTGTGACATAATCGCCCATGTCAAATGGGACATAACCCACTATGTCAAATATGATTAAACATGTGCTTTATGAAGGGTGACCTGTTGTGCTGAAGGATGGCATATGCTCTAAAGTGATGTCATGTTAGTCACATTACACCTAATCTCGTTCCCAGACACTTCCGCCCTAATGTACCAACGCACCAAACCTGGCCTTCACTAGTTAGGGTTAGGTTTCAAATCAAATTTTAAGAGGATAAATTGTGGAAATGGGCAGGGTTTAGCCATAATTATGGCTTTTTGACTGTGCTAAGTAGTGACGATGACAAATACTCTCATCAGTAAGGTCACTCCTATAGAATTCTATGGTCACGCCCACTAAGATCGACTTTGAATGATGCAATACCGTGCGGATTACGTTTCACCAAGAAACACTTACCTTGATGAAAGCCCCTGTCACGCCTTGGTCATTGTATTTTGTGTTTTTGTTATGTTTGGGTAGGCCAGGGTGTGACATGGGTTTATATGTTGTTTTCGTATTGGGGTTTGTATTATTTGGGATCACGGCTGATTAGGGGTGTGGTATTAGGCTTGGCTGCCTGAGGCAAACCTCAATCAGTCAGGTGATTCTCGTTGTCTCTGATTGGGAACCGTATTTAGGCAGCCTGAGTTTCGCTTTGTATTTCGTGGGTGATTGTTCCTGTCTCTGTGTTGTAGTCACCAGATAGGCTGTAATTAGTTTCACGTTCCGTTCTGTTGTTTTTGTATTTAGTATCAGTTATTTCATGTACCGCATTTTCTTTCATTAAAGTCATGAGTAACCAACACGCTGCATTTCGGTCCGACTCTCTTTCTTCAACAGACGAACGACGTTACAGAATCACCCACCACTCACGGACCGAGCAGTGTGTAAACTGGCAGGAGCAAAAGGAGGACGTTATGGACGGTAGAGGCATGGAGTATACGACATGGGAAGAAATCGACAGGTGGGCGGCCGACCCAGAGAGAGTGCAGGCGCCTGGGATTCGCTTCAGCAGTGCGAAGAGGGCTACAGGCGAATGGAGTCAAAAAGGAAAACACGGCGACGCAGAGCGAAAACCGAAAGTAACCCCCAATTATTTATTGGGGGAGGGCACAGAGAGAGAGTGGCTGAGTCAGGGTTCAGACCTGAGCCAACTCTCCCTGTTAATCGTGAAGAGCAGTTGCAGTGGGAGAGGCTGCACCACTTGGAGAATTGGACATGGGAGGAGGAATTAGATGGGAAAGGACCCTGAGCTCAGCCTGGAGAATATCGCCGTCCCAAGGAAGAAATAGAAGCGGCTAAAGCGGAGAGGCGCTGGTATGAGGAGGCAGCACGGCGACGCGGTTGGAAGCCCAAAAAGCAGCCCAAAAAAAATATTGGGAGGGGCTAGAAGAGAGTATGGTTATGCCAGGTAGGAGACCTGTGCAAACTCCCTGTGCTCACTGTTGGGCTAGAGAGACCGGGCAGGCACCGTGTTATGCTATGGAGCGCACAGTGTTTTCAGTGCGGGAGCATAGCCCGGTGCGGCACATACCAGCCCTTCCTATTGGCCGGGCTAGAGTGGGCATCGAGCCAGGTAAGCTTGGGCAGGCTCGGTGCTCAAGAGCTCCAGTACGCCTGCACGGTCCGGTCTATCCAGAGCCACCTCCACACACCAGTCCTCCGGTAGCAGCTCCCCGCACCAGGCTTCCTGTGCGTGTCCTCGATCCAGTACCACCAGTTCCAGCACCACGCACCAGGCCTCCAGTGCGCCTCGCCTGTTCAGCGCAGCCAGCGCTTTTCTCCTCTCCTGCGCTGTCGGAGTCTCCCGCCTGTTTAGCGCAGCCAGAGCCTTTCTCCTCTCCTGCGCTGCCGGAGTCTCCCGTCTGCCCAGCGCCGCCAGTGCTCCCAGTCTGCCCAGCGCCGCCAGTGCTCCCAGTCTGCCCAGCGCCGCCAGTGCTCCCAGTCTGCCCAGCGCTGCCAGTGCTCCCAGTCTGCCCAGCGCCGCCAGTCTGCCCAGCGCCGCCAGTGCTCCCAGTCTGCCCAGCGCTGCCAGTGCTCCCAGTCTGCCCAGCGCCGCCAGTCTGCCCAGCGCCGCCAGTGCTCCCAGTCTGCCCAGCGCTGCCAGTGCTCCCAGTCTGCCCAGCGCCGCCAGTCTGCCAGTGCTCCCAGTCTGCCCAGCGCCGCCAGTGCCGCCAGTCTGCCCAGCGCCGCCAGTCTGCCCAGCGTCGCCAGTCTGCCCAGCGCCGCCAGTCTGCCCAGCGCCGCCAGTCAGCCCAGCGCCGCCAGTCTGCCCAGCGCCGCCAGTCTGCCCAGCGCCGCCAGTCAGCCCAGCGCCGCCAGTCTGCCCAGCGCCGCCAGTCTGCCCAGCGCCGCCAGTCTGCCCAGCGTCGCCAGTCTGCCCAGCGCCGCCAGTCAGCCCAGCGCCGCCAGTCTGCCCAGCGCCGCCAGTCTGCCCAGCGTCGCCAGTCTGTCAGGATCCGCCAGGATCTGCCATTCTGCAGAGAGCTGTCAGCCTGCATGGAGCAGTCAGAGCTGTCAGTCTGCATGAAGCTGTCAGAGCTGTCAGTCTGTAAGAAGCAGCCAGAGCTGTCAGTCTGCATAGAGCAGCTAGATCCGCCAGTCAGCCATGATCTTCTAGATCTGCCAGACAACCAGTCTCTTCCAGATCTGCCAGACAACCAGTCTCTTCCAGATCTGCCAGACAACCAGTCTCTTCCAGATCTGCCAGACAACCAGTCTCTTCCAGATCTGCCAGACAACCAGTCTCTTCCAGATCTGCCAGACAACCAGAATCTTCCAGATCTGCTTGTCAACCTGAATCTTCCAGTTCCGCCAGCCAGCCAGGATTTACCGGAGCCTACTACCTGCCTGAGCTTCATCTCAGTACTGGGCTTCCTCTCAGTACTGGGCTTCCTCTCTGTACTGGGCTTCCTCTCTGTACTGGGCTTCCTCTCTGTACTGGGCTTCCTCTCAGTACTGGGCTTCCCCTCAGTCCCGGGCTGCTTCTGTCCCGCGCTGCCCCTCTGTCCTGAGATGCCCCTCTGTCCCGAGCTGCCCCTCTGTCCCGAGCTGCTCCTCAGTTATGTGGGGATCTGGATGAGGACTATTAGGCCATGGTCAGCGGAGAGGGTGGAATATCCCAGGACGCGAAGGGGAGGAACAAGGACATTAATGGAGTGGGGTCCACGTCCCGAGCCGGAACCGCCACCATGGACAGACGCCCACCCGGACCCTCCCTATGCTTTTGAGGTGCGTCCGGGAGTCCGCACCTTAGGGGGGGGGGGTTCTGTCACGCCTTGGTCATTGTATTTTGTGTTTTTGTTATGTGTTTGGGTAGGCCAGGGTGTGACATGGGTTTATATGTTGTTTCCGTATTGGGGTTTGTACTATTTGGGATCGCGGCTGATTAGGGGTGTGGTATTAGGCTTGGCTGCCTGAGGCGATTCTCAATCAGTCAGGTGATTCTCGTTGTCTCTGATTGGGAACCGTATTTAGGCAGCCTGAGTTTCGCTTTGTATTTGGTGGGTGATTGTTCCTGTCTCTGTGTTGTAGTCACCAGATAGGCTGTAATTAGTTTCACGTTCCGTTCTGTTGTTTTTGTATTTAGTATCAGTTATTTCATGTACCGCGTTTTCTTTCATTAAAGTCATGAGTAACCAACACGCTGCATTTCGGTCCGACTCTCTTTCTTCAACAGACAAACAACGTTACAGCCCCCAAACTGAAGATTTTGAAGGAGTCTTTCTTCTGGAACTTACATATTTCTCAGTACACAAGCACGATGCAACAAAAACAAGTTATAGCGCATGGTGTTGGGCCAAGTCAGGTCTTTGCCACATTTTCACACTCACCCCACTGATAGATTAGCCACAAAATGTTGGACCTTTGTAACGGGCTGTAATCAATCCCTGGTCTCCAGCATTGGAAGAGAAGAGGAAAACATCTTAGGTTGGACAACTCCAATTCATCTTGGTTCTGAGACACAAACACACGCTTTGCAGGTCCATCAAACCATTTAAATAACTCTCACACCCTAGTAGTGGATCATGAGAGAACCTTCATAAATCAGCAGAATGTTAATAACCTATTTATTGACACTTTATGTAGTGTCCTGTAATACTTATTTTGAAGCGAGAAACCTTCAACTAGGAGAGTGACAGATATAGGGGAGGTAATCAGGGAAGTGATGGAGTCCAGGTGTGCCTAATGATGAAGTGCAGGTGCGATTAATGATGAATGCCAGGTGCGCGTAATGATGAATGCCAGGACCGATGGTTAATAAACCAGTGACGTTGAACGCTGGAGGGGAGGAGCTCCAACACTATATTGCATGATGGTGTACATAATTCTGACCGGCCGGCTCGATTCAGTCTTATTTAGCTAAATTTGAAATGGTTTTTAAACATTGGATAAAAGGAGAGACTCAGAGCTAGAAAATGGTATATCACACACTATAGTTGAGGAACAATGGTCAATTAATTCTGCTTTGAAAGTTGACAAACTTCACTTTTGAGAAAATGGCCCTTGAATGTTTTGGTAAACCTACAGGAGACTTCTTTGTCTACACCCTCTTAAGCCTTAGTCCCACCCATCTCTTTAAGGATTCACATGTGAGGCCATATACTAAACAACTAAAGATTTCAAGACTAAAGGCTAGTTTATACTACATCTATCGACAGTTGTTGCAGTGACATCATGAACATTCTATTGTTGTCCGACATCAAACTTGTCAGTGACGTAATGAAAAAAGTATAAAGTATAAAAGTAAATACACAAAAACTACAGGCTGCATGACATCGGCAGCCTGTTGGTCCAACATTGCATAACTAGCGTATTTCAACCTCTAAAGGATCAGACCCTTTGTTTTCAATTTTCGCCTAAAATTACATACCCAAATCTAACTGCCTGTAGCTCAGGACCTGAAGCAAGGATATGCATATTCTTGATACCTTGATTAATGTAGGAGAATATAGCGCATTTGATCTGATAAAAGATAATACATAGAAAAAAACAAGCATTTTTGTTGTTTTTGTCCCATCGTCTTTGAAATGCAAGAGAAAGGTCACAATGTATTATTCCAGGTTAGGCGCGGTTTCGATACTGACCACTAGATAGCAGCAGAGCATGCGCACGTTTCAGACTGATACAATGAACCATTGCCTTTCTGTTCAAAAATTGTGTATCAAGACTGCCCAAATGTGCCTAATTGGTTAATTAATACATTGTCAAGTTCATAACTGTGCACTCTCCTCAAACAATAGCATGGTATTATCTCATTGTAATAGCTACTGTAAATCGGACAGTGCAGTTAGATTAACAAGAATTTACGCTTTCTGCCCATATTAGATCTGTCTATGTCCTGGGAAATGTTCTTGTTACTTAAAACGTCGTTAGTGCACGTCAGCTCAACCTTCCCGTGGGGGGACATACCGATCCCATAGAGGTTTTAACTACTACAAACATATTGAAATTACAATGAATAAAGGTTAACTTACTTGTTTTTCACTGTCCAGTGGCAGCACAAGTGAGCATTTGATATCCAAAATCATGACATGATCAGCGTCTCATCAGCAACACTAACAAGTAATTCTGGGTCATAGAATTTCAAAAATATACAAAATAGGTCCCCAACGAAATAGCAGAAAAATGTCAATAACCATTCAAGATATATGAAAAAGATTTGTCTAAACATTAACAATGATTCTGATTTCTTCATATTTAAGTGACATTGGCATTAAATGTGGGTTTTAAAACATATTCCTCGGTCAAATAAATGCCCCCAATGTGAATCGTTGTAAATGTACATTTGTGCACCTAATACGTTTTTTGCACTATTGGTTAGAGCCTGTAAATAAGCATTTCACTGCGCACAGGACAAATAAACTTTGATTTGAAACTTTGATTTGTTTGAATACTTTACATATTTGCTTAGAGTAGAACAGTTCTCGGTTCCGCAGTAAAAGTATTGTAGGGAATACTCAGTAGGATCTGTAGAATGTATATATGTGTCATTTCATTGGGTTCTGAATAATTCGGAGTGACGCTGGCCTTTTACCCTACCCAGTACATTGGCGGCCGATGTGCACGACAGAAAACCCACTAACCAAACAACAGTGCAGGGCATGCTCACTGAATTAAAGGGCAACTACACTCAAAAGTCATCCCCTGATGTGATTTAATCATGGTTGTGAACACAGGAAATCCAATGATGTTGTTTTTCTATTTAAGAAGTGTGAACAAAAATGTGGTGAGCTGACATATGGAATTGTTTTAAGATGGTCATACTAATCATTTAGTTATTTGATTTTGCTTCAGGCATGGCATGACCCAGAATATATTTAATCCAAAATCGGTGTGCCTGCTTCCATGTGTATTGTGTGTGTGTGTGTGTGAACCTCACAAAACACTGGTTACTCTGATATTCAAGAAACATATCATTTTGACTTTTGTAAATATTTTATATTCAGCATCTGTTGTTGTGCAAACCAATTTCTTTGTGATTTTATGCCAAAAGAAAAATCTTTGAAAATGTAATAAACATTAACAATTTCAAAGGGTTTCTTCTTCCTGTTGCTTTTGAAGGGGAGGCACTTGAAATATACTCTGTGACATCCATGGAAATTCAATTAGTGTCTGGGATAGCTACTCCCGCTCTCTGCTGATAGCCTGAAAATAGCCCTGTTACATTAAGCGCACATGAAAGAGCTTTCGATAAAACTTCTAGAGTAATTTTCATAACACAAATGAATTTGGATTATTATGTACTTTCTATAAAAAATATATTAATTTGTAATCAGTTATCATATTGATTGTCTGTCTCTAAATCAGTAAACTGTCCCCATTAAGTGCAATTGACTTCACCACAATGTAGTGGTAGCCTAGTGGTTAGAGCATTGGAACTAGTAATCGAAAGGTTGGGAAAAATCTGTCATTCTGCCCCTGAACAAGGCAGTTAACCCACTGTTCCTAGGCTGACTTGCCTAGTTAAATAAAAGTTTAAAAAAACGTGCCTTCAGAAAGTATTCATAACCCTTGACTTATTCCACATTTTGTTGTGTTACAGCCTGAATTGCAAATGTATTAAATGCATTATTTTTTTCCACCAATCTACACACAATACCCAATATTGACAAAGTGAAAATATGTTTTTAGAAATGTGAGAATTTCTTTTGAAAGTGAAATACAGAAATATGTTAATTACATATGGTTTCACACCCCTGAGTCAATACATGTTAGAATCACCTTTAAAACTTGTTAAGCCTATGGGTTCCCATGCGGGAACTACACCCGTGCCGTTCAGCTGAAACGGTGGCGCAGGGAATGCAAAAATATTCTTAGAAATATTTAACCTCCACACATTAAAAAGTCCAATACCTCAAATGAAAGATAAACACCTTGTTCATCTACCCAGCGTGTCAGATTTGTTTTATGTTTTACGGGCGAAAACACAGCATATATTTATGTTAGACCACCACCAAAACAAAGAAAAAACGGAGCCATTTTGTACCACAAAAGATAAAATCACAAAAGCAGGATTAAAAAAGAAATCATTCACTAACCTCTTGAAAATCTTCATCAGATGACAGTCATATGACATGTTACACAGTACATTTATGTTTTGTTTGATAATATGCATTTTATATCCATAAATCTCGGTTTACATTGACGCCATGTTTAGAAAATTCTCCAAAATGTCCGGAGGAATTATAGAAAGCTACGCCAGATAACAGAAATACTCATCATAAACTTTGACTAAAGATACATGTTCTACATGTATTAAAAATATACACTGGTTCTTAATGCAACCGCTGTGTCACATTTTTTTTAACGTTACGGAAAAAGCCTACCATGCAATAATCTGAGACGGCGCTCAGAAGTAACAATATTCTCCGCTATGTTGGAGTCAACAGAAATACAAAATTACAACATAAATATTCCCTTACCTTTGATGGTCTTTGATCGTTTTGTTTCATAATGTTCAATTCTAGTGTCCATGTAGCAGCATTTGCTACCACTTTCAGCTCAAATGCCCAAAAAATTACTTCTGGTCCAGAATAATTTGCATCAACACTTCATATATACATATTACACGTCGACGAAACTGGTCAAACTAAGTGCAGAATCAATCTTCAGGATGTTATAATCATACAGATCAAATATCATTCCAACTGGGCAATCCTAGTTCATTACATTTACATTTAAGTCGAAGCACTCTAACGCATACGCGCCTTCAAGCACATGGAAATCTTTGCGACACTTAGTACTTTTACTTCCCATTAGGTCAAAGTTCACAGCAAATGCTTTCTACTGAATGAGGACATCTAGTGTGGTCCTTCTGTAGCTCAGTTGGTAGAGCATGGCGCTTGTAACGCCAGGGTAGTGGGTTCGATCCCCGGGACCACCCATACATAGAATGTATGCACACATGACTGTAAGTCGCTTTGGATAAAAGCGTCTGCTAAATGGCATATATTACAATATTATTATATTTAGTGGAAGACATAGGAAGTGTTTCCAGATCCATAACTTGTTGGGAAGGGAGGGGGCGATGAAAGTTGCACGCAATTCATCCAAAGGGGAAATCCTGCCCCCTATCCTTAACACGTTTTAACAGCGATTACATTTGTGAGGATTTCTGGGTAAGTCTCTAAGAGTTTCGCAAACCTGGATTGTACAATATTTGCACAATATTCTTTAACAATTATTCAAGCTCTGTGAAATTGGTTGTTGATCATTGCTAGACAACCATTTTTAGGACTTGCCATAGATTTTCAAGAAGACTTAAGTCAAAAATGTAACTAGCCCTAGGAACCTTCAATGTCATCTTGGTAAGCAACTCCATTGAATATTTGTCTTGTGTTTTAGTTGAATGTCCTGCTAAAAAGTGAATTTGTCTCCCAGTGTCTGTTGGAAAGAGGACTGAGCCAGTTTACCCTCTAGGATTTTGCCTGTGCTTATGTCTATTCTATTTATTTTTACCCTGAAAACTCCTCAGTCCTTGTCGATAACAAGCATACCCATAACATGATGCAGCCACCACAATCCTTGAAAATATGAAGGATTATACTCAGTGATGTGTTGTGATGGATTTGCCCCAAACATAAGTCTTTTGTTTTCAGGACATTAAGTAAAAAAAAGGCCATTTATTTGCAGTTTTACTTTAGTGCCTTATAGTAAACAAGGTAGTTAACCCACTGTTCCTAGGCTATCATTGAAAATAAAAATGTGTTCTTAACTGACTTGCCTAGCTGACAAGGGCATAGGTCTGATATGGAGGGGCCTATAAAGGATGTGGCCATAAAAAGCATTTCCCTTCCTCTCCCGGAACTGAGTTAGGAAAGACAAATGTATTTGTTTTTATTTAACTAGGCAAGTCAGTTAAGAACAAATTCTTATTTTAAACGACAGCCTAGGAACAGGGAGTTAACTACCTTGTTCAGGGGCCAAAATACAGATTTGTACCTTGTCAGCTCGAGGATTCAATCTTGCAACCTTTCGGTTACTAGCCCAACACTCTAACCACTAGGCTACACTGCCGCACCACCAGTGTAAGTAGTAACTTCACCATGCTCAAAGGTATATTAAATTTCTGCTTTAGTTCCATTACCTTTTCTTTCTTGGGTACAGGAACAATGGTGGACATCTTGAAGCAAGTGGCAACAGCAGACTGGGATAGGGAGAGATTCAATATGTCTGTAAACAGCTGGTCTATGCATGCACTGAGGCATTGGGAAACCTGCCTGGTCTTTGTGGTAGAATCTGTGTTTGAAATTCACTGCTCGACTGAGAGACCTTACATATAATTGTATATGTCGGGTACAGAGATGAGGTTGTCATTCAAAAAGCATGTTAAACACTAGTATTGCACATAGAGTGAGTCCATGCAATGTATGTGACTTGTTAAGCACATTTCTACTCCTGAACTTATTTAGGCTTGCCATAACAAAGAGGTTGAATACTTATTGACTCAAGACATTTCATCTTTGTGAACATTTAAAAAAACATAATTCTGCTTTGACATTATGCGGTATGGTGTGTACACCAGTGACAAAAAAAACTCTATTTAATCCATTTTAAATTCAGGTGGTTACACAACAAAATGTTGAAAAGGTCAAGGGGTGTGAATACTTTCTGAAGGCACTGTATAGACCCCCATGATAAGTAATTAATTTGACAATGTCTATTCAAACGGAATATCTAAACCTATAAAGATGATTTAGCAGTATGCAATTGTCACGCCCTGGTCAAAGTATATTATGTTTGTCTTCATTTATTTGGTCAGGCCAGGGTGTGACATGGGTTATTGTGGTGCGTTTTTGTCTTGGGGTTTTGTGGGGTGTCTAGCATAGTCTATGGCTGCCTTAGGCGGAGTCAGGTGATTATCGTTGTCTCTGATTGGGAACCATATTTAGGCAGCCATATTCTTTGAGTATTTCATGGGTGATTGTTCCTGTCTCTGTGTAAGTTGTCACCAGATAGGCTGTATAGGTTTTCTCATTCCGTTTGTTGTTTTTGTATTGTTCGTGTTTTTTTCTTCATTAAAGATGTATCGAACTAACCACGCTGCATTTTGGTCCGACTCTCTTTCGACGGAAGAAAACCGTAACAGCAATAGTCTATGGTTGACAGGGATACAGGGATAGACTATCAAGAGAGGAACAACAATGATCTATATCAAAGGCAGATATTGAATTAAATAAATTCAAATTGATTTAAATAGCCCTTTTTACATCAGCTGATATCTCAAAGTGCTGTACAGAAACCCAGCCCAAAACCCCAAACAGCAAGCAATGCAGGTGTAGAAGCACGGTCCCTAGGAAAAACTCCCTAGAAAGGCCAAAACCTAGGAAGAAACCTAGAGATGAACCAGGCTATGAGGGGTGGCCAGTCTTCTTCTGGCTGTGCTGGGTGGAGATTATAACAGAACATGGCCAAGATGTTCAAATGTTCATAAATGACCAGCATGGTCAAATAATAGTAATCACAGTGAACAGGTCAGGGTTCCATAGCCGCAGGCAGAACAGTTGAAACTGGAGCAGCAGCATGGCCAGGTGGACTGGGGACAACAAGGAGTCATCATGCCAGGTAGTCCTGAGGCATGGTCCTAAGGCTCAGGTCCTCCTAGAGAGAGAAAGAAAGAGAGAATGAGAGAATTAGAGATAGCATACTTAAATTCACACAGGACACCGGATAAGACAGGAGAAGTACTCCAGATATAACAGACTGACCCTAGCCCCCCGACACATAAACTACTGCAGCATAACACTGTTAAAGGAATGATACAGTACACAAGGCATTAACTTAAATTACAAGGCAATACTAGCATTCCAATGCATTATTAATCTAGGCATGATGAGAGAGAGAGAGAGAGAGAGAGAGAGAGAGAGAGAGAGAGAGAGAGAGAGAGAGAGAGAGAGAGACAGAGAGCGCGGTTATGTGCCATGACCCATAACTCGAGGGAGCGAGAGAGAGACCAGGTCCACCTCAACATGGTAGCAATCACAACTTTTGCCAGGACCCTGCAGGACGTCACCCTCAACCGTAGCCCCAGTACCACACACAGGAGCAATGGACACCCCGACCGGGCCAGCGAGACAAGGACCTGCACCAAGAGAACCCATACCAAGAGGACCTACACCCAGACCACATCCTTTATAGGCCCCCCCATTTCAGACCTATGCCCTTTCTGCCCACCTCATGCCACCCACCCCTGCGGCAAGGACTTCAACATGACAGGACATATGCCCAGGCCTTGAGCGGACAGAGCAACAAGCCTAGCCCCCATCATTACACCAGCACACGCCCCATCCTGTGACCTAAAAGGTATCAGCTATATACAGTTGAAGTTGGAAGTTTTCATACACTTAGGTTGGAGTGGTTTTTCAACCACTCCGCAAGTCGGTTAGGACATCTACTTTGTGCATGACACAAGTCATTTTTCCAACAATTGTTTACAGACAGATTAATCCACTTATAATTCATTGTATCACAATTCCAGTGGGTTAGACATTAACATTCACATTCACATTTAAGTCATTTAGCAGACGCTCTTATCCAGAGCGACTTACAAATTGGTGCATTCACCTTATGACATCCAGTGGAACAGTCACTTTACAATAGTGCATCTAAATCTTAAAGGGGGGGGGGGTGAGAAGGATTACTTATCCTATCCTAGGTATTCCTTAAAGAGGTGGGGTTTCATCAGTCAGGAAGTTAAAGCTTGGTCGCAAATGGGTCTTCCAAATCGACAATGACCCCAAACATACAGTTGAAGTCGGAAGTTTACATACACCTTAGACAAATACATTTCAACTCTGTTTTTCACATTTCCTGACATTTAATCCTATTAAAAATTTCCTGTTTTAGGTCAGTACTTTATTTTAAGAATGTGAAATGTCAGGTTAATAGTTGAGAGAATGATTTATTTTAGCTTTTTTAAACAACACTATCAACAGGTCCTACAGGCCCTAGTTTTGTCAGACCTTGACTACTGTTCAGTTGTGTGGTCAGGTGCCACAAAAAAGGTCAGAGGAGAATTGCATTTGGCTCAGAACAGGGCAGCACGGCTGGCCCTTGGAGGTACACAGAGAGCTAATATGAATAATATGCATGTCAATCTCTCCTGGCTGAAATTGGAGGAGAGATTGACTTCATCACTACTTTTATTTATGAGATTTATTGACATGTTGAATGCACTGAGCTGTCTGTCTAAACTACTGACACACATCTTGGACACTCATACATACCCCACAAGACATGCCACAAGAGGTCTCTTCACAGTCCCCAAGTCCAGTACAGACTATGGGAGGCACACAGTACTACATAGAGCCATTACTACACGGAACTCTATTCCACATCAAGTAACTAACACAAGCAGTAAAATTACATTTAAAAAACAGATTAAAACACCTTATGGAACAGCGGGGACTGTGAAGCAACACAAACACACACGATAACATACGCGCTATACATACATACACATGGATTTAGTACTGTAGATATTTTTTTATTTTTTATTTTACCTTTACTTATACAGGTTTTTTCTCATTGAGAGGACATCTCTTTTCCAAGAGAGACCTGGTCCAATAGCAGCAGGGGGAACAACGTTTCAGACAAAACAGCTTACATACACTAACACAACATTCAACAAAACTATAAACACACATAGTACAACAAACATTTTACATTAAATACACAAACGTCTTGACTAAAAACAGCTGGCCTAAAAACAATTACACTCTTCTATGATATATACATCGATCAAGTGTTTAAACTCCACCAACGACACTAGATCATCACATATGCGGTAGTGGTGGAGTAGGGGCCTGAGGGCACACAGTGTGTTGTGAAATCTGTGAATGTATTGTAATGTTTTAAAACGGTATAAACTGCCTTAATTTTGCTGGAACCCAGGAAGAGTAGCTGCTGCTTTGGCAGGAACTCATGGGGATCCATAATAAATACAAAATAAATAAAATACGACGCTGGGCCAATTGTGTACTGCCCTATGGGACTGCCGATCACAGGCAGTTGTGACACAGCCCGGGATCGAACCAGGGTCTGGAGTGAAGCCTCCAGCACTATGATGCAGTGCCTTAGACCGCTGCGAAACTCGGGAGGCCAAAGCTGATCGCTTAGCTAGCAGGGCTCGAATCGCTCACTTTCTCACAATCCTCCTGCACATTGCTCTGTGTGCTCCCATTGAAAATGGATAGGGGCGGAACTTCGTCTGGCGAATTCGGAAGTGGTGTAAACCATGCCTAATGGACGGGCCGGCCTTGTCAATTACATTTCAAAATAAGTCTATCAAAATATAAATAAAACTCCAGTATAAATTACACCTGGATTCTTTCTCTCGAGCAGGAGGTCAATAAGAGGCATAGATAAATTCTCACCTTATTGCAGACTAATTCAAACTGTCTCACAATGTTGCCACGGGCAATCCAATATGAGTCTTAATCACATTCTCTAAACCACTAATTCAAAGCTAACATCCATGC
Organism: Oncorhynchus gorbuscha; assembly: GCF_021184085.1. Lineage (NCBI taxonomy): Eukaryota > Metazoa > Chordata > Actinopteri > Salmoniformes > Salmonidae > Oncorhynchus > Oncorhynchus gorbuscha. Next base: position 65,775,094 of record NC_060175.1, on the reverse strand, counting down.
CTCAAAATTGTGCGTGTGTGTTTGTGTGTGTGTGAGTGTGTGTGTGTCTGTGTGTGTGAGAGAGAGAGTGTGAACTGTATCAAAGTAACATATGAACACAAGCACGCACACACACACACACACACACACACACACACACACACACACACACACACACACACACACACACACACACACACACACACACACACACACACACACACACACACACACACACACACACACACACACACACACACACACACACACACACACACAGTATGATGGCATAACTGGCCTAATGGGCATGTGTAATCAATGTGCCCCTTGTCATTATACATCTGATTGTCATTGTACATCTGTAGCAGAGAAACTCACACATCATTTGCATATTGATGAGCTAGCTATATGTTCTCAATTTAAAATGACACCAGTAGATAATGTATCGGAGGCTAACCATAAACCAGATTTTATACATGATTTTTCTGACATTAAAATCTTTAGTGCAAATCCAACCCTCCATTCATGGTACCGTACTATACATTAAAATAACGATCTGGCAATTTGTAGGAAAATGAAAAATATGAAAAAGGAAAATAATATGTTAGGGAGAGCATTGTCATTCTACCTTGTTTATTTGCTGAGAATGATTTTAGAACACAGAAACAAAATCCGATGGTCAGTGGCATGGAGGGGGATTGCAGAGACGTTGGTGTTTGTTGCTGGTGGGTAAAGAAAGATTTGCACAACAGTTTTTTGGTTACTACATGATTCCATACGTGTTATTTCATACTTTTGATATCTTCACTATTATTCTACAATGTAGAAAATAGTAAAAAAAATAAAGAAAAACCCTTGAATTTGTAGGTGTGTCCAAACTTTAGACTGGTACTGTAAGTCTATAAATATATAAATAAAACTCCAGTACAAATTACACCTGGATTCTTTCTCTCGAGCAGGAGGTCAATAAGAGGCATGGATAAATTCTCACCTTATTGGACCCTAATTCAAACTGTCTCACAGAGTTGTTTTTTTTCGGCCACGGGCAATCCAATATGAGTCTTAATCAAATTCTCTCCACACCACTAATTCAAAGCTAACACCCATGGCTCAAAATTGTGTGTGTGTGTGTGTCAGAGAGACAGAGAGATAGAGTGATCTGTTTCAAAGATAACTTATTAACACATGCATGCATGCACGCACACACGCAGACACACACACCAGAGGGGGCTGGTGGGAGAAGCTACAGTGGCTTGGGAAAGTATTCACCCCCGTTGGCATTTTTCCTATTTTGTTGCCCTACAACCTGGAATTACAATTGATTTTTTGGGGGGGTTGTATCCTTTGATTTAAACAACATTCCTACCACTTTGAAGATGCAAAATATATATTTTTTTGTGAAACGAACAAGAAATAAAACAAAAAAACAGAAATCTTTTCACCCCCGCACTTGAACTATTCACCCCCCCCCCAAAGTCAATACTTTTTTAGAGCCACCTTTTGCAGCAATTACAGCTGCTAGTCTCTTGGGGTATGTCTCTATAAGCTTGGCACAGCTAGCCACTGGGATTTTTGCCCATTCTTCAAGGCATAACTGCTCCAGCCCCTTCAAGTTGGATGGGTTCTGCTGGTGTACAACAATCTTTAAGTCACATCACAGATTCTCAATTGGACATTTAAATGTTTCCCCTTAAACCACTTGAGTGTTGCTTTGGCAGTATGCTTAGGGTTATAGTCCAGCTGGAAGGTGAACCTTCCCTGTATTTAGCGCCATCCATCATTCTTTCAATTCTGACCAGTTTCCCAGTCTGTGCCGATGAGAGGTGTGATGAGAGGTGTTAGGTTTGCACCTAACATAGCTTTTTCCTTGATGGCCAAAAAGCTCAATTTTAGTCTCATCTGACCAGAGTGCCTTCTTCTATATGTTTGGGGAGTCTCCCACATGCCTTTTGGAAAACACTAGACATGTTTTCTTATTTTTTTCTTTAAGCAATGGCTTTTTTCTGGCCACTCTTCCGTAAATCCCAGCTCTGTGGAATGGACGGCTTAAAGAGGTCCTATGGACATATGCTCCTTCAGGGTTATCTTTGGCCTCTTTGTTTCCTCTCTGATTAATGCCCTCCTTGCTTGGTCCGTGAGTTTAGGTGAGCAGCCCTCTCTTGGCAGGTTTGCCAAAAGTTTGTTTCAATTTTTAAATAATGGATTTAATGGTGCTCCATGTTCAAAGTTTTGGATATTTTTTTATAACCCAACCCTGATCTGTACTTCTCCACAACTTTGTCCCTGACCTGTTTGGAGAGCTCCTTGGTCTTCATAGTGCCGCTTGCTTGGTGGTGCCCCTTGCTTAGCGGTGTTGCAGACTCTGGGGCATTTCAGAACAGATTTATATATACTGAGATCATGTGACAGATCATGTGACACTTAGATTGCACACAGATGGACTTTATGTAACTAGTTATGTGACTTCTGAAGGTAATTGGTTGCACCAGATCTTATATAGGGGCTTCATAGCAAAGGGGATGAATACATATGCACACACCACTTTTCTGTTTAGATTTTTTTTTAAACAAGTAATTTTTTTCACTTCACCAATTTGGATTATTTTGTATACATCCATTACATGAAATCCAAATAAAAATCCATTTAAATTACAGGTTGTAATGAAACAAAGTAAGAAAAACACCAACGGGGGTGAATACTTTTGCAAGGAACTGTATAGGAGGACAGGCTCACTGTAAACACTGGAGTGGCATAAATGGAACGGTATCAAACACTCCATTCCTTTTATTCCATTACATGAATTAGTCTCCAATAACATGTGTTTTCCATATGTTCGATGTGTTTGATGCTGTTCCATTTATTCCATTGCATTCTTTACATTAAGCCTGTCCTCCTATAGCTCCTCCCACTAGCCTCCTATAACACACACACACACACACACACACACACACACACACACACACACACACACACACACACACACACACACACACACACACACACACACACACACACACACACACACACACACACACACACACACACACACACACACACACACACACACACACACACACACACACACACACACACACACACACTGACTGTTACTCCTGCAGGGTTACCCAGGAGGACTTGGCCCAGATGGTTGGGAGTGTGTGTAATGGGAGATGACATCCTGTGTTCCCCAGACCTATAACTCAGACGCTCCGTTATTACATTGACACAAATGACTGCTTCACAGACGTCTCCATATCAGACACACATATTAATACTCTTGTATAAAAGCACAGACAGAGCACATGGAAAATCACCAACCACTTCAAAGGGGAATAAATTATGCCCGTTGTGGACTGGAATTTATATTGACAGTTTTATTCACTCCAGAAGGAGTCTTGCAGAAAACTGAAATACAATAAAACACTTCATTAATTTCCTCGTCACCTCTTGAAAGTTGGCAGCAAATGCATTCTCTGCTCAGGCTTAAAGGGAAAAAACACAGAAGTTTTCAAGATATTGGACATTCAAGAAGTAAATGATGAAGCAGCAAGTGACACTTTACTTCTTGAAAGTCTAATATCTCAAAAAGAATTAACTGTTGATATCCAACAGTGGACTAATGAAAAAACTACTAAAAGATCATTTTGAGTGGAGTTTTCCTTTAACTATATGTGACATAGACTCCTTCACCCTCTGTCCCAGTCTTAGTTCCTGTCCTTGTACTGTCAATATGGCACATACACTATACAGTAGTATTCACTCCTCTTAATTGGATTATAGTTTATACATTGAGATCGTCATCAACCCAAGGTCTGCATCACAATAACTAGATTATACAGCAACCACCCTTTGTCTAATATTCAATAGCCTTTGGCTCCAAACTAGTCTCTGCTGCTTTGGAGATGTGACTTTCTCCTGCCTCGGGGTATTTGCATGGTCCTCTGTCTCTGTCTGCAGCTGGTGGTTGAGGAGAGACCCAGCTGTCAGTGCTTTGGCTGCTGCAGCGCTGTCCAGGGTCCTGACTTGTCCAGACCTCTGGTGGTGCTGAATGGACAGCTGAGTCCGCTGTCTGTCTGTGTCGAAGGCTATTACTCTCACACAGTTTCACTTCCCTAGCACCATGTAGAGAGTCAGTAGGAGTGGTCTTTATATAGCGATAATGAACCAATGTTACAGCAATTTCTTACTTACTGTGTGTTGTTGAAGCAACAATTATTCATTTGTATGTGTGTTTGTGCATGCATATGGGTCTGTGTCTGTGTGAGTGTGTATTTAATTGTTCACCCCGCTTTCAATTTACAGCTCCAGTTAAAATAACAACAACAGACCCTGACAACAGCAATAAATGCCACAGCGACAGGAAACCTAATTAAATCATGTGCCTCCTGACCTGCGGAGATGTGCGACAGCCAGCCTGAGAGGACGGAGAGAGGGATAGACAGAGGGAGAGATGGAGGGAGGGCGAGGAGGAGAGAGGTCTGGGGGTCCTCAGAAGCTCTAATTGGCAGAGCTGTGTGGAGTGTAATTTCGCTCATCTGCAGTAACTTCGCCCAGGGTCATTATGACAACACCCTGGATTAATCGAGCTGAGAGCTAGAGATGGGGGGATAAAGAGGAGGAGGGGGAGTGAAGGAGGAGGAGAAAGGCTCAGGATTTAGGGATGGATGTCTGTTTCTTTATTACCACAGAGAGAGTGCGATAGATAGATAGATAGATAGATAGATAGATAGATAGATAGATAGATAGATAGATAGATAGATAGATAGATAGATAGATAGATAGATAGATAGATAGATAGATAGGAGAGAGAAACCATTGCTGGGGCCTCCAGACTGCAGCTCGCAGCTCATGACAAAAGACAGTGCAAGGAACAGAGTGTATTCATTTCTCCGTGTCCCCACACTCCAGCCAGAGCTGCTGCTAATCTGACAGCCATGTGTGTAAATCACATCGCCATGGCCATTTTTCACACTGGAAGTAAAGAAAAACCACACTTTCCTCTCTCTCAGATTTTATCCTTAATTTTATCACTCAGAGGCTGTATAAAGGAACCAGTCTTTAGACGCTATTTTTAGCACAGCAGCCTTAATGTTAAATGGTTTTCCATGCAGATGGAATGGGTACGTCATCGTTGTAATCCTCTTAAAGCATATAATATCACTTACCAAGCACAGATCCCAACAGAACCGTTCTCCATCTAAATATACTGTCCATCAGAGATGCTTTGGGAAGAATTTTGGTGTGGCAACGTTGAATGCTGTCGAAAGGTTAAATCAAAACAGGCTGCATTTCAAACTCATAAAAGACATATTTGTCATTGTTCCAAATGATTAGCCGAGCAAGGGAGGTTTGCAACGTAAGCACCTCAGCCCTCGTTTTTAATGTAGTTTTCTAGTGTACAATTATGTTCCTGAAACGCCCCACAATTCAATTCGCGATGATTGTACAGCCGCTAAGAAAAGTCAACATACAAGTTTAAGTATAAACAAATGTAAATAAGTACAAAATTGTGCAACTAATGTTTGGTTATCTTTTGGAAATTGTAGAAATTAAAAATTTTCCTTCATTAGAAATTCCAGCTCGGCAGGCTAACGTTAGTTAACTAATTCATTTGCTAGCTTTCATACAGTAGGCACATATTAATAATTATATAGTTAATATACACTACTGTTCAAATGTTTGGGGTCACTTAGAAATGTCCTTGTTATCCATGAAAACATACATGAAATGAGTTTCAAAAAGAATAGAAAACATAGCCAAGACATTGACAAGGTTTTAAATAATGTTTAATTTAAATAATAATTGTGTCCTTTAAACTTTGCTTTCATTAAAGAATCCCCCATTTGCAGCAATTACAGCCTTGCAGACCTTTGGCATTCTAGTTGTCAATTTGTTGAGGTAATCTAAAGAGATTTTACCCCATGCTTCCTGAAGCACCTCCCACAAATTGGATTGGCTTGATGGGCACTTCTTACGTACCATACGCTCAAGCTGCTCCCACAACAGCTCAATAGGGTTGAGATCCGAAGACTGTGCTGGCCACTCCATTATAGACAGAATACCAGTTCTTGCTTAGTTTGGGTCACTGTCCTGTTGTAGGAGGAAATTGGCTCCAATTAAGCGCCGTCCACAGGGTATGGGCATGGCGTTACAAAATGGAGTGAAAGCCTTTCTTCTTCAAGATCCCTTAAACCTTGAACAAACCTCCCACTTTACCACCAGCAGAGCACCCCCCCAGACCATCACATTGCCTCCACCATGCTTGACAGATGGCGTCAAGCACTCATCCAGCATCTTTTCTCATCTCACAAATGTTCTTCTTTGGGATCCGAACACCTCAAACTTAGATTCGTCTATCCATAACATTTTTTTTCAATCTTCCTCTTTCCAGTGTCTGTGTTCTTTAGCCCTGTCACGCCTTGGTCATTGTGTTTTCGTTATATATTTGGTTAGACCAGGGTGTGACATGGGTTTATATATTGTATTTTCGTATTGGGGTTTGTAGTATTTGGGATTGCGGCTGAGTAGGGGTGTTGTATAGGCTTGGCTGCCTGAGGCGGTTCTCAATCAGAGTCAGGTGATTCTCGTTGTCTCTGATTGGGAACCGTATTTAGTTAGCCGGGGTTTCACTGTGTATTTGGTGGGTGATTGTTCCTGTCTCTGTGTAGTTTCACCAGATAGGCTCGGTCACTTTGGTTTTTCTTTTTTACTTGTTTTGGAAGAGAAGAGAACGAGCGCCATTCTCCTTGCGGAGATGGTGCTAAATACATCAACACGGTCGGTCCATGGGATTGGGCTGGCCAACACGATTTGGTTTGCTTGGAAGGAAAAGGAGTTGGAGCCTTTAGGACGGGAAACTTTTGGAAGGATAATATTGATGGGGATTCTAAAGCTGACAGTGAAGGACGTGTTTTGTTTCCAAGGCAACTCGTTGGAGGGAGCATACGACGTGTCACTATATACAGAGGAAAAACACGATGATATCCTGAGACGGGCAAGAGCAGTGGGAGGTGAGAGGCCGATGTGCCACTATGAAATAACAAGCCTGGCGAAGAATAACTTTAGTGTTGTAACTGTCAACATTTACAACCCTTACGTTAAGGACGAAGAGGTGAGGGCTTTTCTGGGGAGATACATGGATAACATCTCCTCAGCAAGGCACCTCAAAGAGTCCCTTGGGTTTTGGAATGGGAGGAGAGGCTTCCAGGCCCTCCTCAGAGAGGACCCAAAGGGACATGGTGGCTACCTCCATCCTCCTGCTATGTTCTCCCTAGGGGCTGACAGGGGATGTTGTTTTATGCACGTCAGCCCCCATTTTGCAGGCGCTGTATGGCCTACGGTCACATATTCGCCTCGTGCAGTACAAGAAAATGCAGATTTTGTGGATCTGAGGAACACGAGGCGAGGGATTGTGACAAGCCTAAGACGTGCCATGGATGTGGCTCGTCAGCACACCTGTGGCGGGGGTGCCCGTCCCGTCAGAGGTCATATGCGTCTGCGGCTGGGGGGGGGAGAGCAGGGGCGGGGGATGGGGGCAGAAGAGGAGGGGAAGGAAGCACGCCTCATGACCAGAGTACAGGTCCAGAGGGGAAGGCCACAAGGAAGGAGGAGGAGCAAGAAGCGGCGGGTGGAAGAGAGAAGGAAACGGAAGGCACGGGAGTAGGAGAACCAGGAAAAGTGGCGGAAGAAGGCAACCGAGTGGAGGAGCATGAGAGAGAAGAAAGCGAGGGAGGAGTGTTGGAGAAGGAGACAGTGGAAGAGCAAGTGGACTGGGGAGAAAGTGCCCTGGTGGAAGAGATGAGGGGTATGGTGGAGGAGCTGGCGGGGGGTGGTATCTCTCCACTGCCGCCATCACCAAAGAAGAGAATGAAGAGGAGGGTGCGATTGGCCGACAGTGAGAGGGAGGGGATGGCCAAGAGAGTGATGGGGGTGGGAGAAACCTCTGGGTTTCTGCTGGTTTCCCCAGGCCCTCAACTTCTGTTGGGTGGGGACACACCTAACAAGACTCAGGACTGGGTACAGGAGGAGGTGGGGAGTTTTTTGTTTGGGGACTCAGCCTCCCCGATTTTTTTCCAAACCAGCTGCAACACTGGGGAGGGGGAGGATTGTGGGGGTAGACCCAGGGTGCAGGGCACCCCGGAGCCAAACACTAGTCCTGCATCCTGGGATGGTGAGATGGAGGAAGAGGGGGGGATGTCGGGAGTATGGATGGTGTTCTCACCGGTAGATATGGAGCAGGGGAGCATCGGGTGAGTCTCCTGTTTTTTTTCTGTCTGGGTTTAGAATATGAGTGTATTACATGTTTTTATTTTTTCATGGGGTCTAATTTTACTTTTGTTAGTTTAAATTTAAGGGGTTTAATGGATTTTGTTAAGAGGAGGGCAGTTTTGAGTTATTTGGAGGGTGTGGGGTTTGATTTTTGTTTTTTACAGGAGGTTCACCTGAGGGATGGAGGGGATGTTAGTAGGTTTAAGAGGGAGTGGGACAAGGGGGAGTCGGTTTGGGGTATTGGGGGGGTGCACTCATCAGGGTTAGGGATTTTGTGTGGGCACAGGGAGGTAAAAGTGGAGGATTCTTTTGTGGGTTATAGGGGGGAGGGTTATAGGGGTGGATGTCACGATAAGGGATTGTAAATTTAGATTAGTGGTGGTGTATGGGCCACAGGTGGTGGCAGACAGGAGGGAGATGGTGGACTGTCTGACGCCCCTGTGTGTCACAAATAGGAAATTAGTGATAGGGGGGGATTTTAATACAGATTTAGGAAGAGGGGGGGTAGCAATGCAGGCGCCATTGCCGGGCTAATGGCTTGCCATGGTCTGGTAGATGGTGGTCTGCACACTACTCCGAAAATGGACGGTCCGACATGACGCAACTCCAGGGGGGTTGAGCGGAGGCTCGACTATATTTTTGTACCCAGGTCTTTGGGTAAGTTGTCTGGGCGGCGGTTGCCTGTTTTCTTTTCGGATCACGACGGGGTGCTCCAGCAGGTGGGGTCGCCAGTCTGCCTCTTTGGTAGGGGGTACTGGAAGTTAGATCGGGATGTGCTGGAGGAGCAGGCTTTTGTTGACGGGTTTTATGGTTTCTTTTGGAGGCTTGAAGGCCTCCGGTCAATGTGCGAGGGGGTGTTAGAGTGGTGGGAATTAGTTAAGGTGAGGATTAGGGCTTTTACAATAGGGTATTGCAAGAGGAAAAAAAGGGAGGAGAGGAGGGAGGTGGATCGTATCCAAAGGTTAATTGAACTCGAATACGAGGCAGGCAACCTCGGCGGGTCGTTTGACTGGGAGAGATCCGCAACCCTAAAGGCGCAGCTCAGGGAGTTGCAGGAGCGAAAGGCTCGAGCGTTCCTGGAGCGTGCGCATAGTGGCTTTCTAGAACATAATGAGACTTGTTCTGCTATGTTCTTTAAGTTGGTTAGGGCCAGACAGAGTAGGAAGGTAATGCATGGTGTTAGGGAAGAAAATGGTAGTATAGTTAGAGAACCAGAGGATATGGTCAGCGTGACAACTGATCATTTCCAAGGTTTATTTAAGGAAAGGGAAATAGATGTAGAGCAGGGAAATGTGTTTTTAGAACACTTGTCCAGGCGGTTGCCGGAGGACATTAGAGAAGTGATGGAGGCCCAGATCTCACTAGAAGAGGTTGAGAGCGCTCTTAGGAGGATGGGAAAAGGGAAGGTGCCTGGGATGGATGGGCTGCCGGCAGAGTTTTATCTCAGGTTTTGGGGTATACTTGGACCAGTGGTCCTCAAAGTCTTGAAGGCCATCCTTGAGACGGGGGTCCCGGGGGGGATCAATGGCTGTTGGTGTGCTGTCACTTTTATATAAGAAGGGGGAAGTAACAGACCTTGGCAACTGGCGGCCGTTGACCATGCTATGTGTAGATTACAAGCTACTAGCAAAGGTTTTAGCAGACTGGTTGCGCACAGCCCTTCCCTATGTCGTCCATGAGGATCAGACGTGCAGGGTAGAGGGCCGCTCTATTAGATGGAACCTACAGTTAATCAGGGACTCCATCGCTTGGGTTGAAGATAGAGGACTGCCTTTAATGGTAGCAGCGCTAGATCAGGCGAAAGCCTTTGATCGCGTGAATAGATCCTTTTTATTCAGAGTGTTAGGTCGATTAGGATTTGGGGAGAAGTTTATAGGATGGATTCGTACATTATATGTCGGAGCGGGGTGCCGAGTTAGTGTAAATAGTCACTTGGGTGACGTTTTTGACCTCTCGTCTGGGGTCAGGCAGGGGTGCCCACTCTCGGCTCTCCTCTTCGTTCTGTACATGGAGCCTCTGGGGGCTGCCATTAGGGCAGACACAGGGGTGGAAGGCTTGCTGATCCCTGGAAGTGGTGGGCTGCGTGTTAAGATGACGCAATATGCTGACGACACTTCCTTGCTGTTGTGCAAGGACTCGTTCCTGACAAGGTCCCTTGCCATCTTTGGGGATTTCACCCGAGCGTCGGGAGCAGTTCTGAACCATGCAAAGTCTTCCGTCAAGTTTTTCGGAAGATGGCGCGGTAGAACGGATGTGACTGGGGGGTTATCTCTCTGTGAGGGGGCCCTGAGGATTCTCGGGGTCCATTTTGAGACCTCCGGCTCAGTGACGCTAAACAGGAACTGGCGTATCGCAGTGGTACAGAGGAAGCTAGCAATGTGGAAGGCTAGGTATTTGTCTTTTATGGGCAAAGTCCTGGTCCTAAAGGTGGATGTGTTGCCGTCTCTTTTGTATTTGGCATACATCTACCCATTGCCGGCTTGTCTGAGGAGGCCTCTAGTGAGGCTTGTGTTTCAGTTTATGTGTAGTGGCAGGTGCGAGTGGGTCGCCAGGGCACGCATGATCTGTCCCATCGGGGAGGGAGGTAGGGGGGTACCACATTTCCCCCTCAAGCTGGACACAATTTTTGTTTCTTTCTTGTTAACGAAGCTTGCTCAGCCAGTGATACACCCGTCCGGTTACCTCCTGCGGGTGTTCTTCTCATATCTGGCGAGAAGCATAATGGTGTGGTCTAACACGGGTCCTCGGGCGGAACAGCTGCCGTGGCACTTTGGTCATGCGGCCAAGTGGCTGCGTGCGCACCCTGAGGTTGAAGTTGCCCGAGTAGGTTTAGATCACAGGCACCTGTACGAGGAGGTCAGAAAGGCAGGGAGTCCGGCGCCTGTAGTGGGCATCTCGGAAGTGGTCTGGGAGGGAGTGCAGGCGCAGGGTCTGGACAACAGGCTCAAGGACCTGAATTGGTTGAGCCTCCATAAGTGCTTGCCGGTACGTTCCATCTTGTACCGGTATAGTTTGGTGCAATCCCCCACCTGTCCAAGATCCTCTTGTGCCAGGGAGGAGACTGTGCGCCATGTCTTTTGGGACTGTGCCTTTGCCGGAGTAGTATGGTCTAGGGCAAGGGTGTTGTTAGTTTTGGTAAAGGGGGATTTTGTATTGACGTGGGCCAGGTTAGAGAGGGGTGTAGGGAGAGTGAGAGGGACGGATAGGGACAGGTTTCTGCTCTGGCTTCTCATGAGTCTCTTCCTCCTCTACAGCGCTGCCGGAGCCTCCTGCCTGTTCGGAGCAGCCTGAGCTGCCAGTCTGCAGGGAGCTGTCAGTCTGCAAGGTGCTGTCAGTCTGCATGAAGCAACCAGAGCTGTCAGTCAGCAAGGAGCTGCCAGTCTGCAAGGAGCTGTCAGTCTGCAAGGAGCTGTCAGTCTGCAAGGAGCGCCAGTCTGCAGGGTGCTGTCAGCCTGCATGGAGCAGTCAGAGCTGTCAGTCTGCATGAAGCAGCCAGAGCTGTCAGTCTGCAAAGAGCTGCCAGTCTGCAAGGAGCTGTCAGTCTGCAAAGAGCTGCCAGTCTGCAAGGAGCTGTCAGTCTGCAAGGAGCTGCCAGTCTGCAGGGTGCTGTCAGCCTGCATGGAGCGGTCAGAGCTGTCAGTGTGTATGAAGCAGCCAGAGCTGTCAGTCTGCATAAAGCAGCCAGAGCTGCCAGTCTGCAAAGAGCTGCCAGTCTGCAAGGAGCTGTCAGTCTGCAAGGAGCTGCCAGTCTGCAGGGTGCTGTCAGCCTGCATGGAGCAGTCAGAGCTGTCAGTCTGCAAGGAGCTGTCAGCCTGCATAGAGCAGCTAGATCCGCCAGTCAGCCATGATCTTCTAGATCTGCCAGTCAACCAGATTCTTCCAGATCTGCCAGTCAACCAGTCTCTTCCAGATCTGCCAGTCTGCATAGAGCAGCTAGAGCTGCCAGTCAGCCATGATCTTCTAGATCTGCCAGTCAACCAGATTCTACCAGATCTGCCAGTCAACCAGAATCTTCCAGATCTGCTAGTCAACCTGAATCTTCCAGATCCGCCAGCCAGCCAGGATCTACCGGAGCCTACTACCTACCTGAGCTTCATCTCAGTACTGGGCTTCCTCTCAGTACTGGGCTTCCTCTCAGTACTGGGCTTCCCCTGAGTTCCAGGCTGCCCCTCAGTTCCGGGCTGCCCCTCAGTCTCGAGCTGCCCTCAGTCTCGAGCTGCCCCTCAGTCTCGAGCTGCCCTCAGTCTCGAGCTGCCCCTCAGTCCCGAGCTGCCCTCAGTCTCGAGCTGCCCCTTAGTCCCGAGCTGCCCCTCAATCCCTGAGCTGCCCCTCAGTCCCGAGCTGCCCCTCAGTCACGAGCTGCCCCTCAGTCCCGAGCTGTCCCTCAGTCCCGAGCTGTCCCTCAGTCCCGAGATGCCCCTCAGTCACGAGCTGCTCCTCAGTTCTGTAGGGTTCTGGGTGAGGACTATTAGGCCATGGTCGGCGGCGAGGGTGGATTATCCCAGGACGCGAAGGGGAGGAACTAGGACATTAATGGAGTGGGGTCCACGTCCCAAACCGGAACCGCCACCATGGACAGACGCCCACCCGGACTCTCCCTATGGTTTTGAGGTGCGTCCGGGAGTCCGCACCTTAGGGGGTTGGGGGTTCTGTCACGCCTTGGTCATTGTATTTTGTGTTTTCGTTATATATTTGGTTAGGCCAGGGTGTGACATGGGTTTATATATTGTATTTTCGTATTGGGGTTTGTAGTATTTGGGATTGCGGCTGAGTAGGGGTGTTGTATAGGCTTGGCTGCCTGAGGCGGTTCTCAATCAGAGTCAGGTGATTCTCGTTGTCTCTGATTGGGAACCGTATTTAGGTAGCCGGGGTTTCCCTGTGTATTTGGTGGGTGATTGTTCCTGTCTCTGTGTAGTGTTCACCAGATAGGCTGTATTAGGTTTCACGTTCCGTTTGTTGTTTTTTGTATCTTTCAGTTATTTTCATGTATTGCTATTCTTTCATTAAAGACATGAGTAACCACCACGCTGCATTTCGTTCCGACTCTCTTTCAACAAACGAAGAACGCCGTTACAAGCCCATCTTAATCTTTTCTTTTTATTGGCCAGTCTGAGATATGGCTTTTTCATTGCAGCTCTGACTAGAAGGCCAGCATCCCGGAGTCGCCTCTTCACTGTTGTCATTGAGACTAGTGTTTTGCGGGTACTATTTAATGAAGCTGCCAGTTGAGGACTTGTGAGGTGTCTGTTTCTCAAACTAGACACTCTAATGTACTTGTCCTCTTGCTCATTTCTCAGAACAAGAATAGACTGACGAGTTTCAGAAGAAAGTTTTGTTTCGGGCCATTTTGAGCCTGTAATTGAACCCACAAATCCCGATGCTCCAGATCCTCAACTAGTCTAAAGGCCCATTGTATTGCTTTTTTAACCAGCACAACAGTTTTCAGCTGCGCTGACATAATTGCAAAAGGGTTTTATAATGATCAATTGGCCTTTTAAAATGCTTGGATTAGCTAACACAACGTGCCATTGGAACGCAGAATGATGGTTACTGATAATGGTCCTCTGTACGCCTATGTAGATATTCCACAAACAATCTGCCGTTTCCAGCTACAAAAGTCATCTACAACATTAACAATGTCTACACTGTACTTCTGATCAATTCGATGTTATTTTAAATGGACAAAAATATGTGCTTTTCTTTCAAAAACAATACCATTTCTAAGTGACCCCAAACATTTGAATGGTAGTATAAGTAGACATGCAAACATACGTGACTGTGGCCCATATAAAGCACCAGTGGCTGAAAACTCAATAGTCGCGGGACGAACGAGTGACAAATTTGCGGGCAAGCACGGCCCATTTAAAATTAATTCCTTCCTCCCTTTCTCTGCAAGTGTCAACTCGTCAGACGACATAATACGTCATCAGAAGTGTCCACTTAAGGGTGGCGCAGTGGTCTACAGCACTGCATCTCAGTGCTAGCTGTGCCACCAGAGACTCTGGGTTCTGGGGCGACGCACAATTGGCCTAGCGTCGCCCGGGTTAGGGAGGGTTTGGCCAGTAGGGATATCTTTGTCTCATCGGGCACCAGCGACTCCTGTGGCGTGCCGGGCGCAATGCGCGCTAACCAAGGTAGCCAGGTGCACGGTATTTCCTCCGACACATTGGTGCTGCTGGCTTCTGGGTTGGAGGAGCGCTGTATTAAGAAGCAGTGCAGATGAGACAAGATAGTAATTACTAACAACAATTGGATACCACAAAATTGGGGAGAAAAAGTCATAAAAAATAAAAAATAAATAAGTGTCCACTTAATTAGAGGGCTGAGGGGAGCGGGTGTGTCTTTTACGTTTTTGGAATGCAGCCACAGATTTACGGCTGGGGAAGAAATCTGGTGGGACACAGTGAAACCATGTCATGGGTTAAAAGACAGGAAGTCATCAAAAGCTTTGATTCACCTTCAGTGGGAGACAACTGATTTGGTTTGAATGGCTTTTATGTTTGTATGCCAGCATTGGCTGAGGAAAACTGATGAAAACAACAGAAAACCAATGAAAATGCTATTCCAAGTTCTCAGAAGGGTGTCTTTCATACAAAGACCCCTCTAGTTGAATAAAAGGGTGGTTAGAGGGGGGTCTGATCCTGGTAAACAGAAGGGAGAAGCAGGTGGGGGCTAGGTAGGGGGCTGTGGGATAAACACAGGGGTGTGTTAGAGGTGGGGGGTTTTGTTACAAAGAGAGAGGAGTGGAGTACAAAGACCAGGTGTAAGCCACTCATCTTTCTTCACCAGCTCTCACCCCCTCTTGTGTCACCACCCCACACACACACACACACACACACACACACACACACACACACACACACACACACACACACACACACACACACACACACACACACACACACACACACACACACACACACACACACACACACACACACACACACACACAATCACACAATCACACAAACATTTTTTTCCACTCCACCACAAATGCCTGTGCTTTTCCTTAACAGAGTCTTAACAGTTTTTTAAAAAATCGCTTTGGTTCTATTTTCACAAGTATGTGCTGAATTTTCAAAACTCTTAGTACAAAACTGGTAACACTTGTAATGCAGCAAGTTGTCACGCCTGCGCCCACTCTTTCCCGCCTGGCGCTCGCCAGGTTCCCCAGCATAGCGCACTCCGGGCCATCATCATTACGCACACCTGCCTTCCCCCCCAGTCATGCACATCATCGATTATAGGACTCACCTTTTCTCAATCCTCTCTGTCATTACCTTCCCTATATCTGTCTGGTTCCTCTCTGTCATTACCTTCCCTATATCTGTCTGGTTCCCAGCTCTGTTCCCTGCTTCTGCATTCATGTTTGTTTGTCGTTGTTACCCGTGTGCTGACGCTGGCCCTGTCTTGTCACCTGTCTGCTCCACATTAAATGTTCAACTCCCCGTGCCTGCTTCTCATGTCCAGCGTCGGACCTTTACATGAGTCTCATTTTCAAAATATTTGATTGTGCAATCGTTTGTTTGAAGACATCTTTGAACACACCAACGACTGATCCAAAACACTGTGGAATTTCCATGAGAACATTGATTTAATCGCCACAACACAACAAAATTGTATCGTCTCAGTTTAGTTATTTTAACAGCCAGTTAAAATGAAAAATGCAAGAAACATGTTTGAAAATTGTCCGTTGAATGTAAAATGCTACAGTACTGTACATTACAGTACATTACACTGTTTTCCCATCAGGCTTGTAATTTGTATTATTCAAATGTGACCAACCGGGTCGATTCGGTCCTATGTAGCAAAATTTGAAATTGTGTTTTTTTACATTGGATAAAAGTAGAGACTCAGAGCTTGAAAATGATGGCATATCATACATTAGAGTTGACGAACAATGGGAAAGTTATTTTGCCTTGAAAGTTGAGAAAATGTTGGTAAACCTACTGGAGAACTATTTTTTGTCTACACCCATTCAGCATCGTTCTCACCCTCTTAAGCTGTATCCCCACCCATCTCTTTAAGGATAGTGAGGCTATGCACTAAACAACCAAAGAGTTCAATACTAAATGCCGGTTCATACTATGGGCGTATTCATAAATGCAATCTGGAGTGCCAGAGTGCTAACTGGCTAACATTGGCAAGCTTGCTAGCGACTTCCAGACACAAATGAGAGAACAGCTCACTCTGACAATTTTACACACCCCAGCAGAGCCAGTTATGCTGTTTTTATGTTCTCCAGAGCATTGGTGACCATAATCAGGGTTGCAGGCAACAATTACACTCAGATGAGAGTGCTCTGAAAACGGAGTAAATAGCCAGAGCGGAGTAGATAGCCAGAGCGGAGTAGATAGCCAGAGCGTCTATCGACAGTTGTCGCAGTGACATCATGAACATTCTATTGAAATGGTTACTTGCATAGTGGAGTCTTTTGCTTCGTAATCTCAACTCATATCATTACTACCCTGCATAAATCTGCAGGCAGCTAACCAACTGGGGTTCAATGTAAGCTATCTATCTTTAGGCTATAGTTAACCATGCAAATGGCTCTGATATACAAATAATATTACTACACAGATCATACACATCACGTTAGCTAGTGACATTATCTAGCTACCTAACATAATGCTTTAACTTGAAATGAAAACGACTTTCTGACTAAATTAGAAACCTGTAGTATCTGAAAATGTAGCTAGCTAGACTATCTTACCTGTATTCATGCATGGACGCTTCTCCCTCTCCACCATGGAGGCCATGGTTGCCCTTAGTTTGAAGATTCAAAGGCACTTTTTAAATCTGTTGTCTTGCCCATTCACCCTCTGAATGGCACCACATACACAACCCATGTCTCAATTGTCTCAAGACTTAAAATCCTTCAAATTTGTGGAATCGGCTATTTCAGCCACACTCATTGCTGACAGGTGTATAAAATTGAGCACACAGCCATGAATGCCCTATAGACAAGCATTGGCGGGAGAAAGGCCTTACTGAAGAGCTCAGTGACTTTTAACGTGGCACCGTCATAGGATGCCAGCTTTCCAACAGGTCAGCCCTGCTAGTGCTGCCCCGGTCAGTTATAAGTGCTGTTATTGTGAAATGGAAAAGTCTAGGAGCAACAACGGCTCAGCTGTGAAGTGGTAGGCCACACAAGCTCACAGAACAGGACCGTGAATTGCTGACGCGTCTAGCGCGTAAAAATCGTCTGTCCTCGGTTGCAACACTCACTACCCAGTTCCAAACTGCCTCTGAAAACAACGTCAACATAAAAACTGTTCATCGGGAGCTTCATGAAATGGATTTCCATAGCCGAACACAGGCCTAAAGGTCACCATGTGCAATGCCAAGGATCGGCTGGAGTGGTGTAAAGCTCGCAACCTTTGGACTCTGGAGCAGTGGAAATCCGTTCTCTGGAGTGATGAATCATGCTTCACCATCTGGCAGTCCAACGGACGAATCTGGGTTTGGCGGATGCCAGGTGAACACTACCTGGCCGAATGCATAGTGCCAACTGTAAAGTTCGGTGGAGGAGGAATGTCTTTCTGGGGCCGTTTTTCATGGTTCGGGCTAGGCCCCTTAGTTCTAGTGAAGGGAAATCTAGATGATTCTGTGCTTCCAACTGTGAAACAACTCCATATTAATGCCCATGATTTTGGAATGAGATGTTTGACGAGCAGGTGTCCACATACACTATAAAAAGTATTGTTAATTAAATACTACTAAGGTATAATAGCAGTGATTTGTATACTACACTATAATTCCAAATGTAAGCACTAGAGTTCCTCTTTCCACTTCGTCCTATCGAAGAACACTTGCTAATGGAAGACGATGATGTAGTATTCATAGTCACATCCATATATGACTTAGTTCTAACTTACAATGTCAATTGATGTCAATTGATACATTTATGCAGATTATTATTTTTTTTGCGTTCAGAAATGATCCAACTATATAGATAAACTAGGCACTACATATTTTGGTTCAGTAGTTATCCGTTTTCAGCAGTTTAATGAAGTAATATTTAAATGTATTGTTAACAAAGGACAAGAAATCAATATCAAAAGTACTATTGTGTTGTGAAAAGCAGATTAGATTGAATATGTATGCAAATTAACCTGTTACTCCTACCCCCTACTTTTTTGAACATTCTGTTAAAAATCGCGCAACATTTCAGCGCCCTGCTGCTCATGCCAGGAATATAGTATATGCATATGATTAGTATGTGTGGATAGAAAACACTCAGACGTTTATAAAACTGGTTAAATCACGGCTGTGACTATAACAGAACATGCATTTCATCGAAAAGTGCAGGAAAATCTGATCACTGAAAATGGAAAAATATATCCATGCGCGACTTGAACCCATTGATAAAGGTGAACCACATTTAATGGGGCCAAGGTTGCAATACCTACAGCTTCCACACGTTGTTTAGAGTCTTGTCATTTGCCTACTATTTGTTTCTTGGTCAAACAGACGCAAGTCAGCGCATTTCTTCCGGTCTCCGACCGGATATTTTGGTTGAGATGTACCCAGACGGACAGCTAAAGAATATACTTCGCCTCGTGATCAATTTGATCGCTTATTAACATTTACTAATACCTAAAGTTGCATTACAAAAGTATTTCGAAGTGTTTTGTGAAAGTTTATCGTCGACTTTTTTAATTAAAAAAAATGACGTTACGTTATAAGACACTATTTTTTTCCGTTTATCATACAGTCTTCATAGATCGATATCTAGGCTATATATGGACCGATTTAATCGAAAAAAAAGACCCAATAGTGATTATGGGACATCTAGGAGTGCCAACAAAGAAGATGGTCAAAGGTAATGAATGTTTTATATTTTATTTGTGCGGTTTATGTAGCGACGACTATGCTAATTATTTTGTTTACGTCCCCTGCGGGTCATTTGGGGTGTTACATGCTATCAGATAATAGCTTCTCATGCTTTCGCCAAAAAGCATTTTAAAAATCTGACTTGTTGCCTGGATTTACAACGAGTGTAGCTTTAATTCAATACCCTGCATGTGTATTTTAATGAACATTTGAGTTTTAACTAGTACTATTAGCATTTAGCGTAGCGCATTTGCATTTCCAGATGTCTAGATGGGACGCCTGCGTGCCAGGTAGGAGCAAGAGGTTAAAAGAGTGATTGGTACAGTGAACAAGTGACTAAATACAGTTGAAAATGTATTTTGAGTTTTGGCCATTTTGATGAGTTGTGAAAACGTACCTCATATTTGAGAAAATGGCACCTAGGCGATACAAAAAGTAATCTGGAGCTGATCCATGTTTTCCCCAAGGCAAGTGGCGTTTGCGTGATTGTTCCATGTGGCGTCATCATCCCCATAGGGATGAAAGGTGTTTGTGGTGAGACGTCATCAGGCCTGTTTTAATCGCTCAATGTCGGGTCCGCTCTCACTCTCCACTTTTCTTCCTTTTTGCTCTCATCAAGTGTTTGTCAAACTTGGACCTTCTTAGACCTTCA
Organism: Oncorhynchus gorbuscha; assembly: GCF_021184085.1. NCBI lineage: Eukaryota > Metazoa > Chordata > Actinopteri > Salmoniformes > Salmonidae > Oncorhynchus > Oncorhynchus gorbuscha. The sequence goes on along the minus strand of NC_060175.1, from coordinate 65,755,359 downwards.
AACATCACTGATCAACTCACTGATGTAGTCCACAGATGGACTCAAAGGATAACATTTACATTTCAAAACCATTTCCCCCTTTTTTCATTCCCCCTTTTTTCATTCCCCTTTTTTCATTCCCCTTTTTCTTTAACGCCTATTGGAGTCAGAACTCCATTTACATGTTAAGGACGTCACAGAGGGATAAACAGCGAGAGATCAAGTCATTCCTAATATTCAAGAAATCCTCGTTTGATCTCAAATGTGTAGGGCAGTAATGTCTCACTTAACGAAAGCCATGCCTTTCAGCCTTTGCCAAGCTGCAGCAGTTCACATCCATCCATTAGTCCAACCAAAAAAGTTGATTTTGTGTGTATGTCAAACTTAAATCAGACTCTAAGTATATAATCAGTCCACCAGGGAATACTGTAACACCCTCCCGATATACACTCCTATGGAGTACTCTATATTCAGCTAAGTGCTTGGAGAACTAAGATCTAAAACAAGTGTCATTTCTATTTACAATTCCCTTATCCAAACGGATTACTAATTTACCTTGTTATGCAGGTGAATGAGGACCCAAAAGCGACTTGGCGAAAACAGAGTTTTTAATCCAGTAAGATACTTAACAAAACAAAAGGCATAATACTACTCGTAAAGACGAGAACAGACTGGAGACTTGATCAAGAACTGCAGGTTGCCTCGGGAAGGCACTTGAACCTAGCAGACTCAGACACCTGCTCACCACGCAGCATCTGAGGGAAACACGACACGACAGGGCAAAACATAGACACAGCACGGTGAATATAGACAAGGATCCGACAGGGCAGGTACGGAAAACAAGGAGAGAAATAGGGACTCTAATCAGGGAAAAGGATCGGGAACAGGTGTGGGAAGACTAAATGATTGATTAGGGGAATAGGAACAGCTGGGAGCAGGAACGGAACGATAGAGAGAAGAGAGAGCGAGAGAGTGAGAGAGGGAGGGGGAGAGAGAGGGATAGAAAGAGGGAAAGAACCTAATAAGACCAGCAGAGGGAAACGAATAGAAGGGGAAGCACAGGGACAAGACATGATAATTAATGACAAAACATGACAGTACCCCCCACTCACCGAGCGCCTCCTGGCGCACTCGAGGAGGAACCCTGGCGGCAACGGAGGAAATCATCAATAAGCGAACGGTCCAGCACGTCCCGAGACGGAACCCAACTCCTCTCCTCAGGACCGTAACCCTCCCAATCCACTAAGTATTGGTGACCCCGTCCCGAGAACGCATGTCCATGATCTTACGTACCTTGTAAATAGGTGCGCTCTCGACAAGGACGGGAGGGGGAGGGAAGACGAACGGGGGTGCGAAGAAAGGGCTTGACACAGGAGACATGGAAGACAGGATGGACGCGACGAAGATGTCGCGGAAGAAGCAGTCGCACAGCGACAGGATTGACGACCTGGGAGACACGGAACGGACCAATGAACCGCGGAGTCAACTTACGAGAAGCTGTCGTAAGAGGAAGGTTGCGAGTGGAAAGCCACACTCTCTGGCCGCAACAATACCTTGGACTCTTAATCCTGCGTTTATTGGCGGCTCTAACAGTCTGTGCCCTGTAACGGCAAAGTGCAGACCTCACCCTCCTCCAGGTGCGCTCACAACGTTGGACAAACGCTTGAGCGGAAGGAACGCTGGACTCGGCAAGCTGGGATGAGAACAGAGGAGGCTGGTAACCCAGACTACTCTGAAACGGAGATAACCCGGTAGCAGACGAAGGAAGCGAGTTGTGAGCGTATTCTGCCCAGGGGAGCTGTTCTGCCCAAGACGCAGGGTTTCTGAAAGAAAGGCTGCGTAGTATGCGACCAATCGTCTGATTGGCCCTCTCTGCTTGACCGTTAGACTGGGGATGAAACCCGGAAGAGAGACTGACGGACGCACCAATCAAACGACAGAACTCCCTCCAAAACTGTGACGTGAATTGCGGACCTCTGTCTGAAACGGCGTCTAACGGGAGGCCATGAATTCTGAACACATTCTCGATGATGATTTGTGCCGTCTCCTTAGCGGAAGGAAGTTTAGCGAGGGGAATGAAATGTGCCGCCTTAGAGAACCTATCAACAACCGTAAGAATCACAGTCTTCCCCGCAGACAAAGGCAGACCGGTAATGAAGTCTAGGGCGATGTGAGACCATGGTCGAGAAGGAATGGGGAGCGGTCTGAGACGACCGGCAGGAGGAGAGTTACCCGACTTAGTCTGCGCGCAGTCCGAACAAGCAGCCACGAAACGGCGCGTGTCACGCTCCTGAGTCGGCCACCAAAAGCGCTGGCGAATAGACGCAAGAGTGCCTCGAACACCGGGATGACCAGCTAACTTGGCAGAGTGAGCCCACTGAAGGACAGCCAGACGAGTGGAAACAGGAACGAAAAGGAGGTTACTAGGACAAGCGTGCGGC